>NC_044401.1:60113557-60424390 GCF_006542625.1 Nomascus leucogenys
TGGTATTGCCTTTCATACATTTTTCTCATATACAAAATATATTATGTGAGTACATCTATATGTGTTTATATATACTTCAAATTAATGAGATTTTCTAAAATGAAGTTAACTATATGTACTGTTGTGAAACTTGCCATTTTGCACTGAATATAATGTAGGCAGCTTTATGTAACAATTTATGATTGTGTTTCATTCCACTGAGCAAGATCATCTCTATAAACTTCAGTCTCCCTGCGGTTTCCCTGTTTATTATCAACATGAAAGTTAATCTATGTATGTGAAGTATCAGGCTGGCACATAGTAGGTGCTCAAGAAATTACAACTATTAATATTACAATTAGCATTTACTAGTTAATGTGCAGGTGAATCACCACTGAAAGATATGCTTTTTGTTTGTTTTAATTTAATGTGGTTGTCCTAATGCAACTAAAATCCACTGGTTTCAAACCACCTGCCAGCTCTCTCTGGATGTGTTACTTTGAGAGTTTGGTTATTGTGGGCTCAAAGAGAAAAGAGAAAAAATAGACAGCTGGGAATGAATGTTTAAAGAACTGTCTAATTAGGCTCAGAAAAGCAAACAGAAAATGCAAAAACAAGTGAAATCCCGAGAAGAAATCTGACAATAGGAGATCAAGTATGAAGGTCTTTGCCCCATCTATATCCCTTGAGATCATTTCCGGGCTCTAGATGAGGTGTGTTCAGAGCCCATCATCTTAGTGAGCCTTTAATGAGAAGCTGTCTCACAGAGCTCAGTTGCCAACCTGGAATAATAACGGACACACTAATTTTTTGTTAAATCTCTGGAATACTACTGCCTAATAATTTAGTAAATTGCAGTTCGTTCCAATAGCAGAAGACGCAAATTGAAACCACTAATTTTTTTTTTTTTTTTTTGAGACAGAGTTTCACTCTTGTTGCCCCGGCTGGAGTGCAATAGCACGATCTTGGCTCACTGCAACCTCCACCTCCTGGGTTCAAGTGATTCTCCTACCTCAGCCTCCAGAGTAGCTGGGATTACAGGCATGTGTCACCACGCCCAGCTAATTGAAACCACTAATTCTTAAATTCCAACAGAGGTTTCCATCGTTACAAGAGGCAGGGATTCTGGATGCTTCTAAGTAGAAAATAAATTTGACTTTTTTTTTTTTTTTTTTTTTTTTGAGACAAGGTCTTGCTCTGTTGCCCATGCTGGAGTACAGTGGTGCCATCTCGCTTCACTGCAATTTCTGCCTCCTGGGCTCAAGCGATCCTCCTGTGGCTGGGGCTATAGGTGTGTGCCACCATGCTCAGCTAATTTTTTTTTTTTTGGTAGAGAAGGGGTTTTGCCATTTTCCCCAGGCTGGTCTCGAACTCCTGAGCTCAAGCAATCCACCCACCTCAGCCTCCCAAAGTGTTGAGATTACAGGTCTGAGCCACCACACCTGGCCAAATTCAATATATCATGCTAATTTCTTCTAGCTACTGCTAAAATTAAACAACAAACTTGGAATCCTTTGAAATTGTACTTTTGTTTAACTAACATTTATTGAGCACCTACTATGTGCCAGGTAGTGTTCTAGAGGCTTGTGATATCAGAGAACAAAACGGAAAAAAAATAAAAATAAAAAAAAATCCTTAGAGTTTCTACCCTAGTGGTCTGAAATTCAAATGGCCAGGAAAACAACAGTTCCTGATGACCTGTTTTCAGCAACACAACCTTTCTGTGGCATACATAGTAATTTAATACAAATAATAATTCCTTATGCTGATTTAACCAGTATGAATTGCCTCATGATCCCTGGGCTAGTAGAAATTTTATGTCTTTGTTTTTGAAATTGAATTAGAACCAGCTCACAGCCCCACATATTAGGATTAGAAGGGAGTCTGTTATTTGTCTCTCAGGACGTTCTCCCTACCTAGGTATGTCAGGAATCCTGAGGGGACCTCAGAATCCAGGAAGGATGTCTGCTAGGCTTCCCCCAGGAAGGGTGCTGGTCCCCCAGTCCAGGGTTTACTAGGCTCTAATGTTCCAAACTTCTACTCAGTGTCATTGCCAGAAATTAGTCACCCACTCATTACAGGTGTGATCCAAAATATTTAACCATCAGTATATCACAGGTGCCAACCTATCAGAAGACAAGCCAGCTATAGTGCTGGTGTGGGGTCCTGGTACCTCCACTGTGCCTGACATTAACCTTTCATCACTGGATCATAGGATACAGGGAGGAGGAAACACGTGAGTAGCCAGGATAGAGAGGCCACTTAGGAAAGGAAGGATTGAGGCAATGGTTATTGACCAATCATTACAAAAGTTTTTAACCATTACAAAAGTATTTAAGTATGTTGACTAACCATATAGCCACACCGTTGTGTATGGGTAAATACTAGCCCTGCCACAGCTTGCCTATGAAGTGGGGCTGCTGGCTGTGGGAGTGGGTACTTGCTTGCCCAATTCCCTGCTCTAGACAGTAGGCCCTTCGAAGAAAGGGGGATCATGTCTGTTCCTTTCCTTTCATGGCAATCTGGACCCAAAGAGCTCTTCACTATACCCCACAATCTTTTTTTAGAGACAGGGTCTCACTCTGTCACCCAGGCTGGAGTGCAGGGGCATAATCATACCTCCCTGCAGCCTCAAATTCCTGGGCTTAAGCAATCCTCCCGTCTCAGCCTCCTGAGTAGCCAGGACTACAGACAGGCGCTACCACACTCGGTTAATTTTTTAACTTTTAATTTTTTTTTTTTTTTGAGACAGTCTCACTCTGTCACCTAGGCTGGGAGTGCAATGGTTGGTCTCAGCTCACTGCAACCTCCACCTCCTGGGTTCAAGTGATTCTCCCACCTTAGCCTCCAGAGTAGCTGGGATACACCTAACTAATTTTGTATTTTTTAATGCCCCACACCTGGACTAATTTTGTATTTTTAGTAGAATGGGGTTTCACTATGTTGGCCAGGCTGGTCTCAAACTCCTGACCTCATGATCCGCCCGCCTCGGGCCTCCCAAAGTGCTGGGTTACAGGCGTGAGCCACTGCACCAGGCAATTTTTAATTTTTTTTAGAGACAAAATCTTGCTATGTTGCCCAGCCTGTCTTAACTCCTGGCCCAGTGAGATTCCTGCCTCAGTTTCCCAAAGTGCTGGATGTAGCATGAGCCACTGCACCCAGTTCACTCTATAATCTTTGAACCCCGCCTTCACAGACATTCTCTGCAACATCCTCCCATGAGGCCCAATCCCTCCTTAAAGGGACTGCCCCTGTGTGGGCTCAGTAGAATCTGTCCCCTGATGGAAATGACAGCATTGCCAGCATGTCCTTTAAGTTCTTGGATATAAAAGCCTGATCCCACTCCAGCTTTCTAGTAATGGCATAGACTCCACTCCTTCTAGAATGGCTGTTCTAAATCCTTCAAGGCACAGGGTATGCCTATGTCCTATACACACACAGTACACCCTTTTTAAGAAAGTTACCTGTATTACAGTAGCTCTCAGTCTTCAACGTGCACACAGGTCACCTGAGGGAACTATTAGAATGAAAAAGTTTCAGGGATTTCACCGCTAGAGATTCTAGTTAGTTAGGTATCCAGTGGGACACAGGTTTAAACAAGATCTGCCTTCAACAGGTGGATCTAATGCAGATGATCAGCGGGAAATTAACAGGCAGGTGATTATTAGCAGGGATTTCAGCTCTATTTGTAAGTCACTTTGTGTTTGCAAAGTAATGACAGATGTGTTGCCCTCTCCAAGCCCTAAGTCAATCATAAACCATAACTTTGGTTGTTATATTTCACTCTGTTAATCTGTTTCCTTAAGTCATCCACAGCAAACATGGCCAGAGATTCCTTTTTAAGATTAGAGATACCTCAAGGTTATCTCAAGGATATAAGGGAATTAGAGGTAGCATGGTACATTTCCCCAGCTGTGCAGTCCACTGCCTCCTAGTGATTGTTTGATCTCTAGGAGTGATGGATTCAGAGTGAAAATGGCAGTTGGAAATGTTAACTTTTTAGTCCCTCTGTATGGCTAAAATTGTGAACACATGGGCAGATATTATCTTATTTTTTGTTTGTCTAGAGCAGCCTCACCCCTGCCCTTCAAACGTCCCCTCGACATTTTCTATGCGTGCCCTTTTCCTCTGCTTTAGCTGTTGTGAACTTTGTCAGGGTTCAAACGACTGCAGCTCCCATGTGATAGTCCCTGAGGTCACATGTAAGGAATACCTATCCTAACCGTTAGAAGCACTGAAACGAATCTGGTGGCTGACTGTCTTCCTTACATGCCACCCTGACCTTTCTTGTTGGGGATGCAAAGCAGGACCAGAATGAGGCCACTTTACGTGACTATTTTTTTTTTTTTTTTTTTTTTTTTGGGACAGACTCGGCTTTGTTACCCAAGCTAGAGTGCAACGGCACAATCTCGGCTTACAGCAACCTCTGCCTCCTGGGTTAGAGCACTTCTCACGCCTCAGCCTCCTGAGTACTGGGACTACAGGCGTGTGCCACTATGTCCAGCTAATATTATTATTTTTTATTTTTTGGAGAGATGGGGTTTCCCTATGTTGGCCAGACTGGTCTTGACCACCTGGCCTCAAGTGATCCGCCCACCTCGGCCTCCAATTGCAGGGATTACAGACGTTAGCCATTGTGCCCGGCTACATCACTCTTGTTCTAAGGAATTCGTTTAAAAATGTACAGCTCACAGAAGTTAATAATAAAGACATTACTGTTAGCAAGGAACTTTCATCTCTGTCACCCCTTCCCCTCATTTCCCATATATGACATAGACCTCCTGTTCCTATGAGGAAAACTTCCTCTAAAGCAAAGTTCTTAACCCTATTGGGGCACTGAGGTACATTTGGAAATATGTGGAGGCGATTTTGGTTGCTAAGTGACAGGCCAACCATTCAGGATACTGAAGAGTTTACAATGCATACAACAGTCCAACCAAGACCTGTCCTGCCCACCATACTGACAGCAACCATTAAACATCCCACTTGGCTGTCATTCTTGCCTCAGATCCTCTTTTCTCCCAACCCCAGGAAAGGAGTAACTTCTCTAATTGGTGTCTTTGGGAGAAGGAATGAGCAGCGCAGCTCAGCACCTACTGGGATGTGTTCTTTGGAATCTGGCAACCCAAAGAGGGGTGAACTAGGGCCTGCTCTTTGCTGGATGGTCAGCTGCCCAGGTAGGCTCTGCCCTATTGGGAATACTTGAAATCCATCCATACAGACCCTGGTGGGAAAATCTATTAATGGCAGTGGAGTGTTACCAAGCCTTTGGATCACAGTTCTGAAGTCATGTTTCCATTCCCCTTTATCAGTGACAGAGATGACATTTTCATCTCCATTTGTTTGTCTCCCATATCTTATTTACCAATTGTTTTGAACTGGGAAGGGAATCAGGAATGCTATTTAATTGGCTCCAACATGTAAAAAAAAGTTTGAGATTAAAGAGAAAATATCACTGTATGTAATGTTAGTGGCTCTAGATTTTCCAGTGATTTTAAAGTTTTAAAATATGTCATAACCACTTAGATTTATGTTATTCATATGGATTTCAGGACATCAAAATGGTATTTTTATTTTTTTAATTATGCCTAGTTTAACTACAAAACAGACTTGAGGCTGCTTTTAAGAATGCATACAATTTCATCAGATTTTCTTTCTTACTTAAAAATATAATGGAATAGGAAAAATAAGGATCCAATAATAAGATAAGCCAATAAAGTATTAGTACACTAAAATGCATGCTCTTCAGTCTTCCACATTTATTAAAGTAGGCGGCAAGCTAAACACTAAACTCCTGGTGGACAAAGGAAAATGGAAAACACAATTATTTTCAGAGTAACTGGCGGGCGCCGTGGCTCCACGCCTGTGATCCCAGCACTTTGGGAGGCTGAGGCGGGCGGCTCACCTGAGGTCAGGAGTTTAAGGCCAGCCCGGCCAACATGGTGAAACCCCGTCTCTACTAAAAATACAAACATTAGCCAGGCATGGTGGTGGGCGCCTGTAATCCAAGCCACGCAGGAGGCTGAGGCAGGAGAATTGCTGGAACCCAGGAGGCGGAGTTTGTAGTGAGCATGATCATGTCGCTGCACTCCAGCCGGGTGACAGAACATACTCTGTCTCAAAAAAAAAAAAAAAAAAAAAAAGAGTAACTTTGCCCATTGAATATAAGATTAAAATATATTTTAACTGATTATATATCAGTGTGCCAGTCCTCAGGAGAAGTCAAGGGTATTGGCTAATGTAACGTATATAGCTCCAAAACATCCCTAAGAAAATGTAACAGCGAGTTAGCTTCAGCTGTTTCCTATGGGGTTCCTTCAATGCAAGCCATGAGGATATGCCAAATTAAAATTTAATAAAGGGCTCCTTCAGGGACCAAACAATCCAAGAAAATTGCCCTCTGATGGTCTGGCTTGATGCCCATACTTACAAGATCGAGATTGTTTTGCCTTTTACACACATTTTTGAATAGCAGCTATTATTTCCTGTATTGATAAATGTTTAGATTCTATCTGCCATACGCCATCATCCATACTAATAAGGTAATGCAAAGACATAAATCATTCCAAATATTGGGCTTTAAAACATTATTACAAGCACTAGAAAATCTTAATGTTTTTGGCTTTGGACTGCACTCCTTACATTTTTTTTTTTTCAACAGAAGCAACTTACTTTCTTCTATTATATTTTTCTTGGTAGTCTAAATCCCCAATGGGTATGGAAGAATTTCCACTGGAATAAGGCAATTAGTCATTATAACTTTTATTTATATTTATAAAAAGAAGTTAAAAAAGAAAAAAAATGGAAAATAACAAATAAACAAAGCTTTCCCCTTGCTCAGTACCCAAATGACCTCATAGCATGTGTGGTATAGGAAGTACTCAGAGAGAGTTCCACATGCTTAAGGAATTGAAAATGCAACCTTTTTGTTGTTGTTTTGCTGCTGTTGTTCATCTGCTGTGTCAGACACTTCTTGAGCACCTCTTCAAAATTTCTTGGCCCACTAAGTGTAGGGAGTCAGCTCCAGCCACTGCTGTGGGACCAGTATCATGCTGGCACTAACATGGGCCTCACTGTACGTCTCACTCTTCTGCTCTGGACTTGGGAATCCCCTTTGAGTAAAACCAGAGAGCAGGAGTGTTTATGCCCTTGAAGCCATTCTTGACCAATGGGACGCAGGAGCTGATGGATAAATGCTTCTTTTTTGTCCTACAGACACATATTTCCGAAATGAACTCTGTGAGGCTCCCCAAAATATCCCAGTGAGATGGAGCACTAATCCCCCCTAGCTGGGGTCATGGAGGGGCAACTTGGGAACAGGTTCTTGTACGGGTTTTCCCTCCTTCTCTGTTTCACTCCCCCTGACCTGCATTTTTTATTCCTTGTGACCATATTCCCAAATGAACTATCTGCAAAGAAGACTTTACACTGGGCTGCACTTTGGGGTAACCCAGCTAGATATCTGCTTTGGTCATACTTTACTGTGTTCCATGTATGTGGATTTACAGATTCTATTCTTCAATTTTAATGAAATTAACTTTCATATAAAGAAAAATGAACCTCTGAAGATTCCCACAGCAAGCTGCTGTTTGAAGATAAACCATGAATGTAAGCACAAGATGACAATAAGAAAATCACAAAGCTGATTCTTCTCTTACTCAAAGGATGAATTCCACACGAGCTACAGAGAAGAAATAAATTTTGTAGCCTTAACAATAAATTAAAATAAGTTTTAAATATTTTTATCTTTATTTATTCTTTTAAAATTCCATTTAAAAGAATAAATTCCAGGTCAGGCATGGTGGCTCAAGCCTATAATCCCAGTGCTTTGGGAGGCTGAGGTGGGAGGATCACTTGAGCCCAAGAGTTTGAGACCAGCCTGGACAATGTGGCGAAGTCCTATCTCTGCAAAAAATACAAAAATTAGCCAGGCATGGCAGCTAGTGCCTATAGCCCCAGCTACTCGGGAGGCTGAGGTGGGGGAATCACCTGAACCCAGGAGTTCAAGGCTGCAGGGAGCTGTGATCGTGCCATTGCACTCCAGCCTGGGCAACAGGAACCCTATCTCAAAAAAACCAACAAAAAGCAAAGAAAATAAATTCTATATATTCTTAAAGTTCACAATGAGTGGAGTAGTCCATATATAATTTCTAGATAAGTGAATATGCATATATGAGGAGCATGCACTCAACATTTTTACTGATTGGAGATCACTGGTCCAAATAAATTCAAGGCTGATCCGAGTGCAATGGTGTTTACAACTAATCGATCACAACCAGTTACAGATATCTTTGTTCCTTCTCCATTCCCATTGCTCTGCTTGACTAGCCTTAAAACATATATAAAAAGTAAATAAAAATTTAAAAAAATTGTTTTAATTCAAAACGATCTTACCTTTCCAGTTTCCTTATGAGCTTTGATTGGGTGTAACAGGAGGTGAGCAAACTGAGTCGTTCATAAGTTTTTGCTCAATAATCCACACTGATAAACAGAGCAGATTCATTGATAGACAAATAATTTCTTTTATTTTGCATATCTTTAAAAAAATGTTTTTGTAGAGACAGTGAGCTGTGATCACACCACAGCACTCCAGCTTGGGTAACAGAGTGAGACTCTGTCTCAAAAAAACCTCAAAAATAAATAATAAATAAATATAAAAATATTTATCAGTGTACCTCTAACATTGCCTTTAGTAAATAAAGGGTAAAATCATAAAGCTTTTGGAGGCAAATATAGAAGAATATCTTCAGGACTCAAGAGTAAGCAAGAGTTTCTAAGGTTCAGAAGGCAAAATCACAAAAGAAACATTTGATAAATTGAAATTTCTTTAAACTAAAAACTTCTGCTCATCAAAAGCCAATTAAGAAAATGCACAGGTGGCCGGGTGCCGTGGCTTTCGCCTGTAATCCCAGCACTTTGGGAGGCCGAGGCAAGTGGATCACTTGAGGCCAGGAGTTCAACACCAGCCTAGCCAACATGGCGAAATCCTGTCTCTACAAAAAATACAAAAGTTAGCCAGGTGTGGTGGCACATGCCTGTGGTCCTAGCTACTGGTGAGGCTGAGGCACAAGAATCACTTGAACTCAGGAGGTGGAGGTTGCAGTGAGCCAAGATTGAGCCATTGTACTCTAGCCTGGGCAACAGAGAGAGACTCTGTTTCAAAAAAAAAAAAAAAAAGAAAAGAAAAGAAAAGAAAATTCAGAGGCAAGCTACAGACTGGGAGAAAATATTTGCAAAACATACCCGTGACTAAGGACTTATATGTAGGATATATAAGTAATTCAATAATAAAAAGACAACTAATCCAATTTTTAAATGGCAGAAGTAACATTTCATAAAAGTTATAAAAATAGACAATAGGTCAGGCCTGGTGGCTCATGCCTGTAATCCCAGCACTATGGGAGGCCAATGTGGGCAGGTCACTTGAGGTCAGGAGTTCAACACCAGCCTGGCCAAGATGGTGAAACCCCTCTCTTCTAAAAATACAAAAAAAAAAAAAAAAAAACCAGCCAGGCATGGTGGTAGGTGCCTGTAGTCCCAGCTACTCGAGAGGCTAAGTTAGGAGAATTGCTTGAACCCGGAGGCAGAGGTTGCAGTAAGACGGGATGGTGCCACTGCACTTCAGCCTGGGTGACAGAGGGAGACTCCGTCTCAAAAAAAAAAAAAGGCAATAAACACATAAAAACATTGAGTGATTTATTCATTCATTCTACAAACATTCACCGAGTGTTATACACCAGGAGCTGGGAGCAGTTTTCGTGTGGGAAGGGGAGGGTGCATGCTGTTGAGCTGGACTGCAGGAGCTGGGGCAAGAGTTAGGAAAAAGAGGAGGGGCACACTCTCATACCCACAGATCCATTAAGTCTAATAGGGTCTTGGCTGGGTCTCTCTGAGAGTGTGGACCTGCGTCCCTCCCTCCCCTTTGGGAGGTGGCAAGGGATACAAAGCCCCTCATCTCTCAGCCTGCCTGAGCAGGGACTGGTATGTCTTCTAAAGGCAAAGTGACTTTGATCCTAACTTGCCGCCAGCACAACCAAGGAGGTGGCTGGACAGCTGGAGGATGAACAGAGAAGCCCATCCCCCACTGACCTGGAAATGGCTGCCTTCAAAGGCCAAGACCACCGGTCCCAGGAAGACATGCTGACTTTGCTGGAATGCATAAAGAATAACCTTCCAACCAATAGCAGTTACAAGTTCAAAACCACCTAATCACATATGGGGACAAAGTAGCATTTAAAGATTTCTGGAGACACGACAAGTTCAATGGGCAGAGATTTCTTTCTTCTTCTTCTTCTCCTTCTCCTTCTTCTTCTTTTTGGCTTTATTTTGTTTTCTAGACAGGATCTCATTCTATCACCCAGGCTGGAGTGGACTGATGTGATCATAGCTGACTGCAGCCTCAAACTCCTGGGCTCATGCAGTTTTCCTGCCTCAGTTTCTTGAGTAGCTAGGCCCACAGTGTGAGTCATCACACCGGGCTAATTAAAAAAAATTTTTTTTTGTAGAGTTGGGTTCAGAAATGGGTGTTGGCCAGGCTGGTCTCAAACTCCCAGCCTTAAGCAATCCTCCCACCTTGGCTTTCCAAAGTACTGGGATTACAGGCATGAGCCACTGTGCCTGGCCTAAATGGGTGAAAATTTCTGACAACGTGAGGAAGTTGTGCACTTTGACAGAATTGATCCTCAATGCCAGAAACATGTTAAAAATCCTTAAAAAGTTAAACACAAAAAACTCAAACAACACCCAGACTTCCCAAAGAAGTCCCTGATCCCTTATTTCCACTTCTTCGTGGAGAAGCAGGCCAAGTGTGCAAAACTCCACCCTGAGATAAGTAATCTGGACTTCACAAAGATTCTGTCCAAGAAATAAAAGGAGCTTCCTGTGAAGATGAAAATGAAATATATTCAGGACCTTCCAAGGGAGAAACAGAGTTTGAGTGAAATCTGGCTCATTTCAGGAAGGATCATCCCAACTTAATCAAGAATGCCAAGAAGCCAGACATCCCCAAGAAGCTCAACTGCCCCACCCAGCAGCTGTGGTACACCAATCAGAAGAAGGACCTTAGTGTATGTGTGTTTTTGGGGTTTTGTTTTGAGACGAGGTCTCATTCTGTCACCCAGGCTGGAGTATGGTGGTGCAATCCCGGCTCACTGTAGCCTCAACCTCCCAGGCTCAAGCAGTCCTCCCACCTCAGCCTCCCAAGTAGCTGGGACTACAGGCACACACCACCACACCCAGCTAATTTTTAAACATTTTGTGTAGAGACAGGATTTCACTATGTTGCTCAGGCTGGTCTTGAATCCTGGGCTCAAGCGATCGACCCACCTTGGCCCCCCAAAGTGCTGAGCTTAGAGGCATGAGCCACTGTGCCCGGCCAAGAAGATGTATTTTAAAGTGTGGCCAGATGCCCTTACAAAGGAGGTGAAGGACTTTCTGGGGAAGTAGTGGTCTCAGCTCTCAGACAAAAAAAAAAAGGGCTGAAATGGATTCATGAGGCTCCAGGAGCAGGGGAAGTAGTGCGAGGAGATCATGCAGAACTATATACAGGAGCGCCCTGAGCCGAACATCATTGAGGAGGGCCCCACCAAGTCCACCAGCTCAAGGACAAATTTGATGGGCAACCCACCAAGCCACCTTGGAACAGCTACTCACTGTACTGCACAGAGCTCGTGGCCAACATGAAGGATGTGCCCAGCACGGAGCGCATGATATGCCATGCGGCCAGCAGTGGAAGCTGCTCTCCTGGAAGGAGAAGGACGCCTATGTGCAACCAGAAAACAAAAGATTATGAGGTGGAACTGCTGCGTTTTTCTCAGGAGGCTGCCCCAGGAGGAGCAGCAGCAGGTCCTGTGGGAGGAGAGGGTGCTGAACATCAACAAGAAGCAAGCCACCTGCGTGGCCTCCAAGAAGCCTGTGGGGAAAAGAAAGAGAGATCAGATTGTTACTGTGTCTGTGTAGAAAGAATTAGACATAGGAGACTCCATTTTGTTCTGTACTAAGAAAAATTCTTCTGCCTTGAGATGCTGTTAATCTGTAACCCTACCCCCAACCCTGTGCTCCCTGAAACATGTGCTGTGTCAACTCAGGGTTAAATGGACTAAGGGCTGTGCAGGGTGTGCTTTGTTAAACAGACGCTTGAAGGCCGCATGCTTGTTAAGAGTCATCACCACTCCCTAATCGCAAGTACCCAGAGACACAAACACTGCGGAAGGCCACAGGGACCTCTGCCTAGAAAAGTCAGGTATTGTCCAAGGTTTCTCCCCATGTGAAAGTCTGAAATATGGCCTCGTAGGAAGGGAAAGACCTGATCGTCCCCTAGCCCGACACCTGTAAAGGGTCTGTGCTGAGGAGGATTAGTAAAAGAGGAAGGAACGCCTCTTTGCAGTTGAGATAAGAGGAAGGCTTCTGTCTCCTGCTCATCCTGGGCAATGGAATGTCTTGGTGTAAAGCCAATTGTATATTCCATCTACTGAGACAGGGGAAAACTGCCTTAGGGCTGGAGGTGGGACATGCGGGCAGCAATACTGCTCCTTAAGGCATTGAGATGTTTATGTATATGCACATCAAAAGCACAGCACTTTTTTCTTTACCTTGTTTATGATGCAGAGACATTTGTTTACATGTTTACCTTCTGACCTTCTCTCCACTATTATCCTGCCACACTGGATAATGATCAATAAATACTAAGAGAACTCAGATGCCAGTGCCGGCGTGGATCCTCCATATGCTGAACGCCGGTCCCCTGGGCCCCCTTTTTCTTTCTCTATACTTTGTCTCTCTGTCTCTTTCTTTTCCAAGTCTCTCATTCCACCTAACGAGAAACACACACAGGTATGGAGGAGCAACCCATCCCTTCAGAAGCTAGCCCAGGAAGAGGGTAAGGAAGCTTCTGAGAAGCCCACGCGGCTTCTCGGTGGATGGAAATTGGCAGCCATCTCCCGGACTCAGAAGGAGCACTACAAAAGCTGGCCAATGAGCAGCCAAAGCATATAAGGTGCACCTGGACCCCTGGGTTAAGGATCTCTGTCCCCCAGTGGGCCATGCTCATCTGCCCCCAGCAAAAGTGGTGGCAGCTGCAGGAGGAGCAGCCTGGGTTCTTGGAGAGCCAGCTGGCCTGCATGCTGGCCGGAAGGTGGAGTGATTTGTCTGAGAAGGCCAAGTACGAGGCCCGAGAGCAAGCCAGGCAGGGAGTGCCAGGAACTTGGCAAGCCGCCCAAGTCACCCAAGAGAGCACAGGAGATCTGTCAACAGAACATCATCAGCAACTACCTGGCCTGCTTCAAGAATGACCGGGTGAAGGCCTCGAAAGCCATGGAGGTGACCTGGAATCACAAGGAGGAGAACCTGATGTGAATAGAGAAGGCAGCCAAAGACCGAAAGTGATGAGAGAGAGCTGAGTGAGATGTGGGCACTTCCAGCTGCTACAGATTCTTCCAAGATGATGAAATTCCAGGGAGGAAGCAAGAAGCTTTGTGAACTGGTACGAGAAATTCTTCCAGGAACTGCTGTGCAATGGGAGCTGAAACACCTGCCACAGATGGAGTGCACGTGGATGGAAATTGGCAGCCATCTCCTGGAGTCAGAAGGAACACTACAAAAAGCTGGCCAATGAGCAGCAAAAGTGTACAAGGTGCACCTGGACACCTGGGTTAAGGGTCTCTGTCCCCAGGACCGCAGAGCCTAGAAAGAGTATATCTCTGATAAATAGAGCATGACCAAGCTGCGGACTTGAACTCCTCTGAGTCCAGACAAACAATCCTGCAGTCCAAGTCAGAGTCCTAGGAGGAGGATAAAGAGAACGAGGGCCATGAGGACAAGGATGGAGAAAAAGTGTGAAACCTGGCCATTTCAGGAAGGATCATTCCAACTTAAGAATGTCAAGAAGTCAGACATCCCCAAGAAGCCCACCCCTCACCCCAACCAGCAGCTGTGGTACACTCATGAGAAGGTATTTTGTGTACATGTGTTTTTGATTTTGTTTTGAGACAGGGTTTCTCTCTGTCGCCCAGCCTGGAGTGCAGTGGTGCAATCATGGCTCTCTGCAGCCTCAACTCCCAGGCTCAAGTGATCCTCCCACCTCAGCCTCCCAAGTAGCTGGGACTACAGGCACATGCCACCACGCCTCTGAGTCCAGCAGCAAGGAAGGGGATGAGAATGAGGAGTATGATGAGGATGAAGATGAGTCCATGGGCAGCAACTCCAGCTCCTCCTCTTCAGGGGACTCCTCAGACCTTGAATCCAGCTGAGGCTCAGCCCCACCCTGGGGCAGCCAGGGAGAGCCCAGGAGCTCTCCTCCCCAGCTGGCCACCTTTGTTTCTCCCCCATGTCTATTCCCTTCCCACTGGCCTCCCCGACTTTCTTTCTTTCTTTTTTAAACAAAATGGGGATGGAGGCTGGAGGAGTCCAGGCCAGCACTCTGCAACCTCAGAGACATTAGCCCTGGGGGGTCCTCCAGGGAGCGCAACCATCAGACTGAGCCAGCCCCAGACCAGCTGGGCCCACCCCACCCACTTCTGCACTTGCGGTTCCAGCATGGACAATGGATGGGGGAGTGGGGTTGGGGGTGGGGCTGTCACAAAGAGTTCAGTGAGCCCTTCCACAACTGCAGCCCAATGCAAGATGGGGTGGAAGCTTGGGGAGGACCCCTTTCTTCCCCAAGGGGCCTGCCACTGAGACCCCTGAATTAGAACTGGAAGCAGGGAACATGTGGGGAGAGGAGGGAGGTGTCTTTGACAAAATAGGCACCGTCCTGATGACCCTCTCCCCTACTCCCTCCAGAACCACTCATGGGGGAGGGGACAGAAGTTTTTTTTATATAGGTGTATGTATATATTTGTAAGCTCTGAGTTGTCAATGAGACATTTTCTACCAAGTATATATATATATACACACATACACACACACATATATACACATATACATATATATACATACATACATACATATATATATATACACACACACACATACACACACACCAGGTGAATAAGGCAACAACTGTGCTCCTAAGGGCCTCATTGTTTGGTGGGGAGTCAATTAAACAGACTCCTGAAGCACAGTAATGAGCGCTATTATAGAGATAAACTGCTATATAGCTTTTCATCTACACATACATGCACATACATCTATACTCACATATGCATGTACACATACTATTTTTTTCTTTTTTAAAATTTTATTTATTTATTTTTGAGACACAGTCTCGCTCTGTTGTCCAGGCTGGAGTGCAGTGGCAAAGTCTCGGCTTTCTGCAACCTCCACCTCCTGAGTTCAAGTGATTCTCCTGCCCCAGCCTCCTGACTAGCTGGGATTACAGGCACACGTCACCATGCCTGGCTAATTTTTGTATTTTTAGTACAGACGGGGTTTCACCATGTTGGTCAGGCTGGTCTTGAACTCCTGACCTCATGATCCGCCTGCCTTGGCCTCCCAAAGTGCTGGGACTACAGGTGTGAGCCACCACGTCCAGTCTTATTTTATTTTATTTCTGAGACAGGGTCTCGCTCTGTCACCCAGGTTGGAGTGCAGTGGCACAATCATGGCTCACTGCAACTTCTCCTTCCTGGGCTCAAGCAATCCTCCCACCTCAGCTTCTTAAGTACTTGGGACCGCAGTCAAGTGCCACCATGTCAAGCTAATTTTTGTATTTTTTGGTAGAAATAGGGTTAGTTTCACCATGTTGCCACGAGGCTGGTCTCAAACTCCTGATCTCAAGCAATGTGCCCGCATTGGCCTCCCAAAGTGTTGGGATTACAGGCATGAGCCACCGTGCCTGGCCTCTTGGCATTATTTTGACTGGGATGGAACTCAGGGGAAAATTCTTTGGTGCTAGAATGTTCTAAATATCTTGATTTGGGCGATTACATTATACTTGATATTTATGTTTATGGTATTAAATTAGACCTCAATAAACATTTTTAAAAGATAAGTTACACATGCTTCTGCTCTCTTGAATATTATAAAATCATTAAAAGTACAGCATGTTAAAATTAACTACAATAGAAGGCAAAATATGTTCAAAGTGATAGACTTAAGGGAAAGTATGGCTAAGGAGATCTTGGAGGTGAAATCAGCTCCTCATCCGCCACCTACGTGAACTTGGGCCATTGCTTTGTTTCTGTAAGCCTCATTTCCCTGCTCTATAAAATGAGTCATGGTGCTTGCCAGCCAGGAGTGTAGTGAGGATGAAATGGAATCCCTTATGGAAGGCACTTAGCATAGTGCTTGGCATACAGCAGAGTTGAGCAAGTTTCAGCTCCTATTATAATTATTCCTAAAAACCCTAACTCCATGGTGAGTATGAATCCTCACAGCCACAGTAGTCCACAAGCCTCAAGTGAGCCTTTCTTCTTTTTATTTTTAATTTTAATTTTTTTTTTGAGGCAGGGCCTTCTATGTTGCTCATGCTGCTCTCCAACTCCTGAGCTCAAGGGATCCTCCCGCCTCAGCTTCCCAAAGTGCTGGGGTTACAGGCATGAGCCATGGCACCCTGCCATAAGTGAGCCTTTCTTTATTTTTTCCGTAGGTCAACTTAATCTCTGATTGAGCTCTTTTTCTGCTGTGTGGCAGAAAATAATATTTTTTCTTTTTGAGACAGAGTCTCTCTGTTGCCCAGGCTGGAGTGCAGTGGCACCATCTCAGCCCACTGAAACCTCCACCTCCCTGCAACCTCCACCTCGCTGCAACCTCCTTCTACCTGAGGCAGAAGAAACAATTCTTCTGCCTCAGTCTCTCAAGTAGCTGGGATTATAGGCACCCACCACCACGACCGGCTAATTTTTGTATTTTTAGTAGAGATGGGTTTCACCATGTTGACCAGGCTGGTCTTGAACTCCTAACCTCAAGTGATCTACCCGCCTTGGCCTTCCAGTGAGCCACTGCACCTGGCAGAAAATAAAATTTTGTTCTAGATTTTCTCAATCACTTCAGGCTTAAGCTCAGTCACTTCAGTGTTTCTGCTCCCCAGAGGCGGTTTAGGTTGTGCCGTGGAACTGGGGAAGTGGTTGGTCCTTGCTGACAACTGATGTGCTGTCACTCATTCCGTAGAACCCTGTCCTGAAAGGATCTCAGCAATGTCACCGCTTCAGGTTGGCACTTACCAAGAGCAACGGGTCACCCCACGCTACAGCCATCTTTTGGATGCATGATCACCACACCGAAAGATGTAGGCATGTTTAAGCTTGGCAGGAGCTAAATGCTGTCTTCATTTAAAATAGACAATAGACATTGTAAAATCTTAAGGAAATGCTAGATCCTGCAAAACAGCTCTTAGTGTTCACCCATGGGAGACACTTCAGTGATCTATATCCTAAATTGCTGCTTTACCACCTGCTTCTCACCACTAATCTCTCGCTAGTTGCCCAGTGATTCCATCCACCAAAACCAGTTACCAAGAAGGTGACGCATAGACATTTTAATAAATTGAAAGCTGGATTCGCGCATCACTAAACACTTTCTTTTTCTGCATAAGAGAATCAAAAAAGTGAGTGGTGCAAGGTGAATGTGGGAGGTAAGGAGAAAAGATGATAATGATAACAGCAATAAAAGTTAAATTCATAATATACTAGGCACTGTACTAAGAAGTTTTCATTCATTAGCTCATTTAATCCTCACAATGACCAAATAAGGTAGTACAATAATCATCTCCACTTTATAGATGAAAGTATAGGGGTTTTTTTTTTTTAAACAGAGTCTCACTCTGTCACCATTGGAGTGCAATGGTGTGATCTCAGCTCACTGCAACCTCCGCCTCCTGGGCTCAAGCGATTCTCCTGCCTCAGCCTCCCAAGTATCTGGGATTACAGGCACGTGCCAGCATGCCCAGCTAATGTTTTTGTATTTTCAGTAAAGACAGGGTTTCACCGTGTTGGCCAGGCTGGTCTGGAGCTCTTGACCACACGTGATCCACCCACCTTGGCCTCCCGAAGTGCTGGGATTATAGGCGTGAGCCACCATGCCCGGCAAGTATAGAGGATTTTATGTGAGCATGAAACACACTCGGCTCCTGTTTAAGCTACCTTTATTTTGGGTCTCTGTATCTCACAGCCAAATCTAAACTATCTGACACAGTAATATGACATCTTGTTTTTACTAGCTAGACCTATTTTCTTCTGTATCTTGTCTTGTTTTTGTTAGCTAGATTCATGTCTTCTCCTTTATCGTCATTATGATGCCCTTGTTGCTCCATATGCGTCCAACAGGTGTACACCAATCATGGAAAAAGCACACTCAGTTGGGATTTTTAAAAAAAAACTTAAAAGAAGACTGTTTTTTAGAGCATTTTGAGGTGCACAGCAAAATTGAGTGGAAAGTACAGAGAGTTCCCATATATCCCCTGCCCCCCTATGCACGGCCTCCACCACCATCAAGCAGAGTAGTACCTTTGCTACAATCAATGAACCATCATTAATACATCATTTTCAATCAAAGTCCATAGTTTATATTAGGGGAAACTCTTTGTGATATACATTCTATGGGTTTTGGCAAATATATCGTGCCATGTATCCACCAATATAATGTCATACAGAATCATTTCACCGCCCTAAAATCCCCTGTGCTCCACCTATTCATTCCCCCCTTCCCTCAAACCCCTGGCAACTACTGATCGTTTTACTGTCTCTATTGTTTTGCCTTTTCTAGAATGCCATATAGTTAGTATCATCAGCTAGGACTTTTTTTTTTTTTTTGAGACGGAATGTCGCTCTGTTACTCAGGCTGGGGTGCGGTGGTGCAAACTCGGCTCACTGCAACCTCCACCTCCCAGGTTCAAGCGATTCTCCTGCCTCAGCCTCCCAAGTAGCTGGGATTACAGGCATGTGCCACCATGCCCAGCTAATTTTTGTATTTTTAGTAGAGACAGGATTTTGCCATGTTGCCCAGGCTGGTCTCCAACTCCTGACCTCAAGTAATTGGCCCGCCTCAGCCTCCCAAAGTGCTGGGAGTATAGGCGAGAGCCACCTCGCCTCGCCACCAGCTAGGCTTTTTAAAGAGACTTTAATAAATAACTATTTACAGAAGTGTGGGCAGGCCTAAAAGAAGCAACCAGGGATGCCTAGGCACCCAGGGACTAGTAAGTAGAGAAGCCATCACTACCCCCAGGCCCCCAGGCCAGAAGATGTAACCAGAATCTGGTTAAGAGTTAGTTCTATGCAGAGGATCCATCCCATGGAGGCTAAAGTCACAGAGGGTTGCAGCCACTGCCCAATCCCGGCCAAGTCATGGCAGATGCAGGAGGAAGAAATAACCAGACCCATCTCTTTCCAAGCTTCAGCCTCCTGCTGGTGCCTACCGTTGGCCAACCAGAATCCAGTCCCTAGAGATCAGCCTCCCAGGGTGCAAAGCAGGCTGGAGTGCAACTTCCCAGGCTCAAGCAATCTTCCCACCTCAGCCTCCCAAATAGCTGGGACAATAGGCCTGTGCCACCATACCTGGGTAAGTATTTTATTTTTATTTTTGTAGAAATGAAGACTCACTACAGAAATAGCAGTCATTGCCCAGGCTATCTTGAACTTCTGGGCTCAAGAAATCCTCCCACCTCAGCTTCTCAAAGTGGTGGATTACAGACATGAGCCACCACGCCCGGCTAGCACTAAAAATTTAGTTCACGTTATGAACCCAACTATTTGGCAAAGGAAGAAGTATGTTTCTATTAAAAAAAATGTGGCCTCCATTTTTAATCAGTTACTAGTATGAAGACACTTTGCAGTAAATGTACATTTCAGTGTTTACATTGAAAGCACAAGCCAGTTAGCCTGTTCCCCCGCTCTGTTGGTTGTTTTTGTTTGTTTGTTTATTTGTTTGTTTTGAGACAGAGTCTTGCTCTGTCGCCCAGGCTGGAGTGCAGTGGCACAATCTTGGCTCACTGCGACCTCCACCTCCCCAGGTTCAAGTGATTCTCCTGTCTCAGCCCCCTGAGTAGCTGGCATTACAAGTACCCGCCGCCACGCCCAGCTAATTTTTGTATTTTCAGTAGAGACAGGGTTTCACCATGTTGGTCAGCTGGTCTCGAACTCCTGACTTCATGATCCTCCCTCCTTGGCCTCCCAAAGTGCTGGGATTACAGGTGTAAGCCACTACGTCCGGCCTCTCGTGCTCTGTTTATCAAGAGTTAAATGTGTCTCTATGTGAAGATAGACTGCAAGCCTCTATGACTTTTCTGCTGGTTCTCATATTTAGAAGAAGAACCAAAATTAGCAAAAAGGAGCAGGCAACTACCATGTAACAAAGAGATTTTGTTTGTTTTGCATTTGGGAAACAGACCAGAAGTGACAGTGAGGCAGTAGGGATGGGGGAATTGTCTTTCTCAGAATATGCCTGTCATATGGCAAGATCTCAGACTCTTAGAGATGAAAAAGACCTTTAAAGAAACACACACACATGCCCAAGTCCTATGTTTCTCAAGCCCTTTTAGCTGTGAAACACCTTGTTTGCATACTTACGAACACATTTTCTTTTTCTTTTAAGAGACAGTGTCTCTCTCTCTGTCACCCACCCAGGCCAAGGAGCAGTGGCACCATCATAGCTCACAGCAGCCTCAAACTCTTGGGCTCAAGAGATCCTCCCACCTCAGCCTCCACAGGTAAGTGTGTGCCACCACACCCAGATAATTTTTTTTTTTAATTTTTATAGAGACAGGGTAATGATTTATTGCTTAGGCTGGTCTTGAACTCCTGGCTTCAAGCAGTCCTCCCACCTCATCCTCCCAAAGTGCTGGGGTTACAGGCATGAACCACCATGCCCAGTCTAGAAGAACGTTAATAGTTCCCATTTATTAAGTACATGACTACGTGCCTGGTATTGTGCTTCGTACTTTACCTGGATTATCGCATTTCATCTGGACCACAATTTTATAAGAGAGCTGTTCTTATTTCTTCCATTTTACAGAGGAAGATACAAGAGGTCAGAGAGATGGCGCAAGGTCATATTGCCAGTGACTGTGGGAGACAGGATTTGAACTCAGGCTTCCTGACCCCTCAACCTGTGTCTCCACTTTCAGATAAAAGGCAAATTGCTTTGTTAAAGCAGAGGGTAGATCCCCAGAATCCTGGTCACTCTCTCCTTGACCATGTCCTTGTTCGTGGCCACCAGGGGTACAGTCTGAAAACCCATTCAGTCCAACATTTCATGTGATAACCTAATTGATTAAACTGATTAATTCAATAAATAGAAGAACAATCACACAGTTCTCAAACACTACCCATCTCTTATTTTTCTCTTTTCCTCGATATAATTGGACACCGTTCTTCATAGCTATTATCAATACACACATGTAATTTCATCTTGGGCTCTTTTTAACATAAGTCTCTATTTTCTGTAAACATTTCATGTATAAACCCAGACATTAAACTTACCAATTTTAGCAACTGCTTATTATGTTAACGGAGCACTTGATGAGAATTTCCTAACCTGTATTCCATGAAAGCCTACCTCCAGGTGATATGAATAAGTATCTGCAAAAAAAAAGGGTTTTATACATTTTTACATTTATATTATACATTATATACATATATATTTATAATAAATTTGGGGAACAATACACGTACTTTTCTCACAGTTACTCCCTTTCAGTACCCCCACCAACATGCACATTAGAATATTAGAAACACTGAGAAGTCACACAAGAAAGCAACTGGCATAAACAGGCTTAGCAAACTGATCTGATGGTGAAATCTTTTCGGAGACACCCTCGCTGAGCAGATTTACCGCCCGATAGACTCCAGTTGATGGCATGACACCCTACGCCAGGTTTGCTGGATCCTTTCTCCACGCATGCAAGTGCCCTTACTTTACAGATGAGGAAGCTAACACTCAAGTCACCCAGCCAGCTGGCAGCACTGGTTAGGACCATAACTCAGGTCTCCTAACTTTTGCAGAAATCCATATGACAACATTGCCTTGGCTCTTGCAGGTTGACACATGCTCTGATATTTCACAGTTTCTGAAGAGCACAACGCCCAGTTCATGATGGATGGCTCGGGTCACATGGTAACTTGGCAGCTTGGGATAAAACTTTCAGTCTCCCCTTAGGTCCTGTAGCAAACCCAAAACGGCTTCTCAAAAGGTGAATAGGTAGTGCTCTGTAGAGGAGGACACAGCTTTGCTCCCAAATCCTGAGGTTCTATGCTGATCCACCCCTACCAGCAGCTCCAAACAGCATGTCTCAGCCACAGATACTTCAAGCTGCCTCCTGTCTTTTGGGTTATAGGGCTCAGGCAGGGAGCAGCTTTCACAGCAACCTGATCCTGTTGTAACCTTCTCATATTCTATGCCCTTCATTAAAAAAGGCCACTGTCAGTGGGTTAGGAATGAAGATCTAGGCTCAGGGAAGGAGCCACAACCAATGTGCAATGGGGCAGGGAAGAAGGCAGGTGTAAATATCAGTTATGACCATGTGACCAATTGCAGAAACTAGGTCTGTTGTAGTTATGGGCATTTCTTCTTTCTTTGTCATGGAGGCCGATGCAGAAGGATCACTTGAGTCTGGGAAATCAAAGCTTCAGTGAGCTATGATCTCGCCACTGCACTCCAGCCTGGGTGACAGAGCAAGACACCACCCCCCATCCACCTCTCATAAAAAAAGGTGCTAATATGATTTAACCTTATATTTCAGTATTTAAGTCACAGGATATCAAAAGGGCAGTGCAGCTCAACTAGAAAAGGAATGAATATCACCTAAAGACAGTTAAGGAGATTTGGGGTCCCTCACTGGGGAGAAAGTTAACATGTTTACAGGTGCATGAGAGGTCATCATATTATGTTTTGACCCACAGTATTTCTCATTGTTGAGGTGCCAGCCATCAAACAAATACTGAGTATAAAATGGGAAAGAGATTCAGGGGAGTCTGGTCCAGCCAGTCTGCCTATGAATTCAGAAATAATACTGTATTTGTCCATGCACAAAGTTCAGCATCCTTTTAAAGCAAGTGTGCCAACAAGGGTGAAGGAAATTGATGCCTGTGTATTAGAGGATGAATAACCATACGCCACGGGGGGGAACTCATGTTCTCTTAGTCTTCTCAGAACTTGCAAGCTGCAGAGACTTTTTGTTGATACTAAGAGATGGGTTAGTGTGTGGGGGGATTCTGAGAAGAAATGGTTTTTGGTGCCAGGTGACTCATTTTTCAACAACTTCCACATTCAGCAGATGGTGATAATGCTAGCACTTAGCGATGGGGCTGAGTAAATCAGGACGGCATGTTTCCACACTTCTCAGATGCTTATTTCTAAACATTATGTAAAAACCACGTCTTCGAGCACTTCTCTCAGCATGAAGGGATGGAGCCTAGGCGAGGTTTCTGCCCTTGGAGTTCATCTTGCCCTCCTATTGGAAAGTTACCATGGGCCACACTATGGGAACATAAAGAAAAGGTGACAGACACTCTCACTTTTCAGGCACCGCAAACATCAGGCCGCAGAGTATATCGACCACACTGCCACAGACATTGTCTGTCTTCATCATTTCTCACAAGAGTATGGCCATATTGAAAGGACCTTCAACGCCGGGCGCAATGGCTCACGCCTGTAATCCCAGCACTTTGGGAGGCCAAGGCGGGAGGATCACCTGAGCTTAGGAGCTCAAGACCAGCCTGACCAACATGGAGAAACCCCGTTTCTACTAAAAAAAATACAAAATTAGCCAGGAGTGGTGGTGCATGCCTGTAATCCCAGCTACTCGGGAGGCTGAGGCAGGAGAATTGCTTGAACCCGATTGGCGGAGGTTGTGGTGAGCCGAGATCACACCGTTGCACTCCAGCCTGAGCAATAAGAGCGAAACTCTGTCTCAAAAAAAAAAAAAAAAAAAGAAAAAGAAAAAGAAAAAAGAAAAAAAGAAAGAAAGGAACTTCAAGGCTTCAACAGAGTCCCATGTATTCCAAAACAATTAAATTATGGAACCTTAGCATTTATGGAATAGAAGACACTTAAGGTCATTGAGGCTGGGGCAGAGATAACTAACTTTTCACCAAATATTTTGCACACCCTCTTCCACGGTATACAGTTGATGCTGATGAGTAGCTGCCTAGGGAAAAAACACATTTCCCAGTCCACGTACATCTGTGCAACGCCACAGGACCAGTGCTGGCCCATGAAATGTGAGGAGAAAGGGATGTGTGTCACTTCTAGGCCAAGGCAGTTAAAAAGAGAATGTACCTTTCTTCTGGATGCGAAGGTCTCCAAGGCCCTAAAGGATGGCAGAGCCGTAAGATGAGACAAGCCTGGGTCCCAGAATCACCACATGGAGGAAACCCAACAGGAACACCATCAGATTGCAACATGAGTAAAAAATACATTTGTACTGTGTTAAAGACACTAAAATTGGGAGGTTAATTATTATATTAGCTAGCATTTTCTTTATTAATACAAAGACCAATCTGCCTCAGTCTGCTGTTTAAATTATCCCATCTCCTTCCCATTCCCCTCCCTCAATATACTGTTTAAATTCTCTTTATAACTCTTCATAGGGAGATTAGTAGAAATATCTGAGACAGTTTGTATAATGGTCAAGAAGACCGACGTTCGTGTCAGGGAGACTAGGGCTTGAATTTCATTGTCAGCATGAAACTAACAAAGCGCTCTTGGGAGAGTCATTTAACTTCTCTGAGCCTTGATTTCTTCATCTGTAAAATGGGCATAATAGTAGTACTTATGTCAAAAAGCTATTGAGAGTAGTAAGGAACTCAACCATATAAGGCACTAAGTATTCAAGAAATGGAGGCTTCTGTTCTTATTGGCATCATCTTACAGGGGCTCATCCAACATATGACGGTGGTAATATTAAGGAAGTTGATTTGTCAGGCTTTGTGGTAATATGAAGGAGATTGATCTGTGTGGCTTTGTTGTAATTAGGTCACTTTCCAGAGGGCCAAAGGAACTTATGGATACAGATGGCTTTCCTAATTAGGTACCAGAACCCTGGAAAACAATGTGGAGTGGTAGAATTGGAAATGTAGGTCCTTGCAGACTCTGGCACCAGGAACACAGAGAGAATAAGCATCAAAATCCCTGGGCATAACACATCTTAGCAGTACCCAGGTCCTTCGGTGGCAAGGAGATGGGAGCAGTTGTTTTCAAGATGTACAGGCGAGGTCACGTGGGATGTGAGTGAATCGGGGACTCTCAACACAGGGTGGTTCTCTTACTGGGTCTTGGGAAATGGGACCCTCTCCTGTGGTCTCTCAGGTAACCCAAGACTGGCATAGAGAAGAGAAGTCACCAGGAGAAGTCTCAGGAGGAACGCTGCTGAGAGCACAGGACAGAGATGGTGGAGAACCAGACAGGGGGCCTGCAGGATCTACGGCAGCTTCCTGCCTGCCATTCCTACACCTGCTCCTCCAGCTCCACCGTGGGGCCCCCTGCACGGAAGTCCTGGGGCCCCCTCCCTTTCTCCTCTTAACAGAACTCCAGGGTCTCAAGCTGACTTTCTGCTGACCCCTCTGTCACCCCACTGCTTCATTTAGCATCAGGAATCTGGAAGACGACTCTCCTTTTGCCCAGATGTGGAGAATTGAAAAAGGAAAAACAGATGTTTGGCCCAAAACTGCTCCAAAGATGCAAACAGCCTAATTTCTCCTGCTCTCGTGGACAGCAATGGGGAGAGTGACAACTCAGACCCTGTTCCCGTGCCCAGTTTCCAATATTCTTTCAGCCAAGCCATCGAAGCAGCCTTCATGAAGCAGACCCAGCAGCTACTTCCGACCCCCTCTCTGAAGAAAAAGGAGAGGAAAGAAAAACACGGACACAGCAGCTCCTGTTCTGCACCTCAGGCGTCCACACCAAGTGGCACAGCTGACTTGGCTGCCGTGTCCATCGGGTTTTCTCTTTTCTGTGCTTTTATTTTCCTGCTGTAATTTTTAAGTATTTGCATTTTTAATAGTGATGTTGCATACATATATAGTGATCAGATCAGGCTAATTAGCATATCCATCATCCCAAAACTTTATCATTTCTTTATGCTGGGAACATTCAATGTCTTTTTTTTTGAGACAGAGTTTTGCTCTTGTCACCCAGGCTGGAATGCAATGGTGCAATCTGGGCTCATTGCAACGTCCGCCTCCCAGGTTCGAGCGATTCTCCTGCCTCAGCCTCCTGAGTAGCTGGGACTACAGGCACCCACAACCATTCCCAACTAATTTTTGTATTTTTAGTAGAGATGGGGTTTCACCATGTTGGCCAGGCTGGTCTCAAACTCCTGACATCAAGTAATCTGCCCTCCTTGGCCTCCCAAGGTGCTGGAATTACAAGCGTGAGCCACCGCACCTGGCCCTGTTAATATATTACATAGTTTCAAATAGCTAGAAGAAGGATATTGAGGCCGAGTGCAGTGGCTCACATCTGTAATCCCAGCACTTTGGGAGGCCAAGGTGGGCAGATCACAGGGGTTCAGAAGTTCAAGACCAGCCTGGCCAACAGAAGAGCGAGACTCCATCTCAAAAAAAAAATGAAAGAAAGAAAGAAGAAAGAAAGAAAGAAAGAATTATGTAATATATTAACTATAGTCATCCTACAGTGGCATAGAACTCTAGAGCTTATTCCTCCTATGTAGCTGTAACTTTGTATCCTTAAACAAATCTCTCCTTATTCTTCTGTTCCCCCGACCCTTTAAGTATTTGAATTTAAACAGATTACCTCAGGAACCAGGAAAATTTCAAATACAATGTACTTTCCAGATTCCTGTGTTTACAACAAAATAAAGTGTTGACACTGACAGAAAAAGGAAGGAAGCACCCTTCAGGGTAAATAATTTTTCAAAAAATCTGTAAAGATGGGCCTCACTGTTTCCCAGGCTAGTGTTAAATTCCTAGCCTCAAGTGGTCCTCCCACCTCAGCCTCCCAAGGTGCTGGGTGTACAGGTGTGAGCCACTATGCCCAGCTAGGAGTAAAGAATTCATCTTGTGTTTATATTGTATGCTGATTTTCCGCACCCCCAAGACGGATCACCTTGAAGAAAATGAGGTCATGAGTGAGTATATAAGTGACTCTTTCTCCCAAAACACACAGCTGAGGCAGCCCTTCCAGCTTTGGACATTTCTATTGAACATTTTCCTTTTTATTAAGTCAAATCTATCTCCCTGTTTTTCTCCACCCTGCCTTGGGTCCACATAGAGCAAGTCTAGTCTTTCTTTCACTTGTAGAAGTCCACAATGAAGGCCTGCTCCATGGAAAGACAGAGGGCAAGGGTGGTCCTTGTTGAGGATGCGTTTCTCCATGGGGAGCTTTCTGCTTTGGGCAATAAGAGGCAATTTCTTCTATGGTTGTATTTGAGGGATACTCAAGGGCCCTCAGCCCCAAGTTTTCCTTTCAAACTCCAATATTGGCCTCACTCTTCGAGGGTAACCTTGCTCTCATTTAATGTTCCCGTGTGCAGAGCAGAGGTTTGAGGGAATGGGACTCAGTATAGATATTGTTTGGGGTCAGAGCATGAGACTTGATCCAGTCCATGCAGGAGTGCAGCAAGAGAGCACCAGGGGGAGTGAAGAAGCAGTTAGGAGGGAGCAAACCGTGGGGCTTCCAATGAGTACCCCAACCATGCTCGAGAGGCTAACATCAATCAGTGCAGAGACACAACTACCCATTCTCCACGGTGGGACAGGAATGGGAAGCCCCGAAATACCTCCCCCGTCCCGACATGTATTACTCAGCCTGGCTTTCCCTGATACTTCCTGTCTTTGTCTGTTCTCCTGTTTTCTAATGTGCTCCCTCTAACAGGTATTCCAGATGGTGGTGCAGATGAGAGGAAAGATTCGGGAGAAAAGAAAAGAGATGACATGGGATATTTACTCTGGAACTTGAACCCTCAAAGTCTGGTTCCTCAGCTTTCTACTCATATCCTCCCCAGGTGACCGATGTTGCTTGCCCATCTCCCATCCCTTTTCCCTTATTTTATTTTATTTTTTTAAGAGACAGGGTCTTGCTCTGTCACCCAGGCACACAATCATGTCTCACTGCAGCCTCAACATCCCACCTCAGCCTCCTGAGTGGCTGGGACTACATGCGTGTACCACTATGCTTGGCTAATTTTGTTAAAATTTTTTTGTAAAGACAGGGCCTTGCTATGTTGCCCAGGCTGATCTCAAACTCCTGAGCTCAAGAAATCCTCATGCCTTAGCCTCCCAAGGTGCTAGGATTACAAGTGTGAACCACCATGCCAGCCCCATTTTCCCTTCTCACAGTAACAGTTTTCTTCTGTTAAGCCACCCCTCTCAGCCCATGTGGTTCATTTGAGATGGACTGCACAGAATTTATCATTCCAGAGATGAACAAAAGACCAAGACCTGGCGACTTGGAGTCAGTGGTTGGATTAGGGATGGAAATGTGATGGGAATCATGCCAATGAGATTCCACTCTGGGCTTTTGCTGGAACCATTGTGTTTTTCCAGCACATTTTTTGCTGGAAAAATGGGTGGGGTTTGCTAAGCAAATAGGAGGTAAATCTGGAGCTGCTGATAGCCATGGAGTGCCTGCCTGAGTATGAGTCCAACACCGAGGGAAGAAGGACCAAGAGATGGAGAAAGATAGGCTTTGGCTGTGAAGTTGTTTGCCTCTACCCCAGTGCTCTCAACATTTTTTTTTTTTTTTTTTTTGAGATGGAGTCTTGCTCCCGTCACACAGGCTGGAGTACAGTGGCACGATCTCAGCTCACTGCAACCTCCACCTCCCAGGTTCAAGCAGTTCTCCTTCCTCAGCCTCCCGAGTATCTGGGATTACAGGCGTGTGCCACCACGCCTGGTTAATTTTTGCATTTTTAGTAGAGACCGGGTTTCATCATGTTGGTCAGGCTGGTCTCAAACTCCTGACCTCAGGTGATCCACCTGTCTTGGCCTCCCGAAGTGCTAGAGTACAGGCGTGTAATCCACTGCGCCCAACCAACCTTTTTGGTCTCTGGAACCCTCTGCACTTTTAACATTTATTGATGACACCGAAGAACATTTGTTTATGTGCGTTATTTTTGTTTGTTCGTTTTTGAGACAGAGTCCCACTCTGTCACCCAGGCTGGAGTGCAGTGGTAGGATCTCAGCTCACTGCCCCCTCTGCCTCCTGGGCTCAAGCAATTTTCCTGCTTCAGCCTCCGGAGTAGCTGGGACTATAGGCATGTGCCATCACATCTGGCTAATTTTTGTATTTTTAGCAGAGACAGGGTTTTGCCATGTTGGCCAGGCTGGTCTCAAACTCTTGTCCTCAAGGGTTCTGCCCGCCTCAGCCTCCCTAAGCGCCAGGATTACAGGCATCAGCCACTGTGCCCAGCCGATATGCATTATTTTTATTGATATTTACCAATCAGAAATTAAAATTATGAAGTATTAAAAAACCACATATTAAAACTAATAAATCCATTATATGTTAATAGAAATACCATTTTATGAAAAATAACTGTATTTCTAAAACAGTTATATTTAGGGAATAGTGTTTTGCTGTTTTACATTTCTTCAATTCTCTTGCAATGTCTGACTTATTTGAAGATAGCTGAATTCTCATGTATGTTTCTGCATTAATATATTGCCATATGTTGTTTTGGTTACAGTCTGTGAAGAAAACCCAGCCTCACAGAGATATGTATATTTGGAAAAGAGAGAGGTATTTTAATAGACTTCTCAGCAAGTTGTGTATATTCTTTTTTGATACTACCACAAAACTTAACAAGTGATAGTTACTTAAAGGCTTGTTACAATGTGAAATCAGAAACTATAAACATGAGCTTTTCATATTCTGTACACTCATGAGAGAGTAAGAAGGATAAAAGGCAAGATATCTTTATATGAATGTGAAAACTCTTTTGATCTTCTGGATCCCCTGAAAGAGTTTCAAGCACCTCTAAGGGTCTCTGGACCACTCTTTGAGAACCACCACTCCACCCTAATTCTCATCAACTCCGGTCCTCTCTCTGCACATTTTTCTCACTAATTTAGTTATTTGTCAACTCCTCTTATGTTTGTTCTCAACATTTTTCATCTATCTATCTATCTATCTATCTATCTATCTATCTATCTATCATTATCTATCTATCTATCTATCTATCTATCTATCTATCTGAGACAAAGTGTGGCTCTATTGCCCAGGCTGAAGTGCAGTAGCACAATCCAAGCCCACTGCAACCTCCACCTCCCAGGCTCAAGCCATCCACCTCAGCCTCCCGAGTAGCGGCGACTACAGGTGCACATTACCACGCCTGGCTAATTTTTGCATTTTTTATAGATACTGGATTCCTCTCCGTTTCTGAGGCTGGTCTCGAACTCCTGAGCTCAAGCAATCTGCCCACCTTGGCCTTCCAAAGTACTGGGGTTACAGGCGTGAGCCACCACGCCCATTTAAAGAAAGATCTGATTTGGCGCATTCAGCCACTATTCAATAAGAAAATCCCTATTAGTTACTCAATAAATACTATTAGGTGCTCCCTGTGTTCCAGGCATGGTGCTAGGAGTTAGGACTACAGCAAATCTTCACATAACATCATGTCATTTAATATCTTTTCGTTATTATGTTGGTGAGAAAAGAAATTTCGGAGCCACTGTCTGTGTGGAGTTTGCATGTTCCTTCCATGTCATGGGGTTTCTCCAGGTCTTCCAGTCCTCCCACACCCCAAAGCTGTGCACATGGGGTGGACTGGCATGTCTACATTGTCCCAGTCCGAGTGAGTGAGGGTGTGTGAGAGAGTGCACTCTGCTATGGGATGGCATCCTGTCCAGGGTTGTTCCTGCCTGGCACCCCAAGCTGCTGCCGCACCCCAAGCCTGGCACCCCAGGCTCCAGCCACTCACCACCGTGATTGGAACAAACAGACAAATAATGATCTTAATCTTGTATTTTTATTAATCTTCCTCAGATGTATGTGTAGCTCATGTTTATTTTCCTATTAGGAGCATTTGGGGTCTTTATTTAGAAGTTTGATGATTTGTTTGCTTGTTTGTTTTGGGAAGGAGTCTCACTCTGTTGCCAGGCTGGAGTGCAGTGGCACAATCTTAGCTCACTGCAACTCCACCTCCCAGGTTCAAGTGATTCTCCTGTCTCAGCCTCCCGAGTAGCTGGGACTACAGGCATGCACCATCATGCCCAGCTAATTTTTGTATTTTTAGTAGAGACGGGGTTTCACCATCTTGGCCAGGATGGTCTCCATCTCTTGACCTCATGATCTGCCCACCTCGGCCTCCCAAAGTGCTGGGATTACAGTCGTGAGCCACCGCGCCCCGGTCGTTTTTTGTTTTTTTGAGGAAGAGTCTCGCTCTGTCACCCGGGCTGGAGTGCAGTGGTGCGATCTCGGCTCACTGCAACCTCTGCCTGCCGACTTCAAGCGATTCTTCTGCCTCAGCCTCCCAAGTAGCTTGGATTACAGGCGTGTGCCATCATGCCCACCTAATTTTTGTATTTTTAGTAGAGACAGGGTTTTGCCACATTGGCCACGCTGATCTTGAACTCCTGACCTCAGATGGTCTGCCCACCTCGGCCTCCCAAAGGGCTGGGATGATAGGCGTGAGCCACCAAGCCTGGCCAATGATGTTTTTGTGACCAGAAATATATCATAGGAACTTAACTCTTTTTTATATGAATTAGCCTACAGTCAAATTGGTTTTACTGTGGGTCACTTCATTTAAAGTTACAGTTTCCAAGAACTTATTGACTACGTTCTATAAGGACTTAATGTATAATGGGGAGTAAAACTGCGGCAGATCTGACTCCCAAGTGCCTGCAACCTAGTACAGTGTTAGACACGAATTAAGCGGTCGGTCATAGAGGTTTACAAATTGGGGCAAGTGCTGTGAAGGAAAACTACAAAGAGCATCAAGTCAGAGAGTGGCAAGCGATTGGTTCCTTAACGAAGTGACTTTCAGACGGAGATCAAAAGGATACATAGCTATTCGCTGGGCAAATGGAGAAGAGGCGTGAGGATGAGGAGAATGTAGATTGTTCTAGGTAGAGACCAGAGCCTGTGAAATGTCTTAGGGAAAGAAAAGCTGCCGGAGCTGGTGTGGCTAGAAAGCAAGGGCAGAGTCTGGAGAGGTGAACAGACACTCTCCATTAGACAGAGCACTTGGAAAAGGCTATCTTCTGGGCTGCTGGCTGACCTAGAGACCACTGGCTTTGAGACAGGTGCCCATCCCTAGTCTAACCAGCTGAAGCCCCAGCTGCAGGGTCCTGTGGCAGCCCATGCAAAAGGGACAACTCTGAAGGGATTGTGGGTATGGCGAGCATTCCCAGAGGAGTCATAAACTCCTCTAAAAATCCTATTCCACCGGGCTCAGTGGCTCACACCTGTAATCCCAGCACTTTGGGAGGCCAAGGCGGGCAGATCATGAGGTCAGGAGTTCGAGACCAGCCTGGCCAACATGGTGCAACCCCCGTCTCTACTGAAAATACAAAAATTAGCCGGGAGTGGTGGCGCACGCTTGTGATCCCAGCTACTTGGGAGGCTGAGGCAAGAGAATCGCTTGAACCCGGGAGGCGGAGGTTGCAGTGAGCTGAGATCATGCCACTGCGCTCCAGCCTGGGCAATAGAGTGAGATTCCGTCTCAAAAACAAACAAACAAAAAAGACAGAAAATAAAAAACTTGAAACCAGATCTCCTGACTCTAAATCCACACAGTTAACCATTTCCAGAGAGTGTCTCTTTTCTATCTTCACAGCTTCCTAATCCCATAATTTGAAATGCTAATATCCTGCGTTGACAGAGCCATAATTAGTTTAATTACACGATATTTTGTGATGTGCTGTCTAAGTCACCTGTAGCCCTCTCCAAGGAGAAGGGAACCATCTGGGAAAATAACAGAAGCCCAGATGTTCTCAGCATTCAGGATAGAAAAGCATGAACAAATATTTTTCTCTGTTCCCAATATTGTCAAAGCTAATGCTATGGTCCCCTCCCTGAAACTTAATCCAAAATCAGAACTTACTTCATTCTCTGTTTTATTAGCTTGGAATTGGCCCAAGATAAGGTTAGCCAATCAAAGAGTCTGAGAAAACTGCAACCAATTGCCCTGAGAAATATGCTAAGCCTGAACAGATTTATTCAACTTTGCTTGGTGGGTGGCTTCTCAGGATGAAGGCCAAGATTTATCATCTGGTTGGCTTTGCCTTTGATTATTCATTGACTGGGATGACTTTCTTCCCATAAGCTGATACAGTCTCCCATCTCAGAGAGAGGGGGAAAATACAAAACACCACATTGTCTGATTCATTCCAAACGGAATGTTTCTAAGACAGCCAGACCTGTGCTACTAATGCATATTGCCTGTTTTTCCTTTTGAACTCACAGCAGTAGATTAATGAAAAATTTAGTGATGAGTGGAGGGGTGCAGGTGGAATGTTCTACTGATTCCATTGGGTGTCTATTCAAACACGTATTTCTTTTGCTTTTGCTTTTTTGAGACAGGGTCTCATCCTGTCACCCAGCCTGGATTATAGTGGTGCGATTACGGCTCACTGCAGCCTCTACCTCCTGGGCTCAAGCGATCCGCCCACTTCAGCCTCCCAAGTAGCTAGGACTACAGGAGCACACCACCACACTCGGCTGTTTTTTTTATTATTATTACTTTTGGTAGAGAAGGGGGTCTTACCATGTTGCCCAGGCTGATCTAGAACTACTGGGCTCAAGTGATTCCACCTGCCTCAGCCTCCCAAAGTTCTGGGATAACAGGCATGAGCCACACAGTGCCCCGCCCAGTTCATACTTTTGACAAACTAGAAACTTCTTTCTGCTCTGAAGGGTGTGTTAGAAAATGCTAAGAAATGACCAGCAGGTGGTGTGCATGCCCCATATCTCATAGACGTGAACTCAAGGCTCTGCTAAGAGCTGCTTGCAAACGCCAAAAACTTGTTTTGTTGCAAGACATGGCCTATGTTTAATACAGACCGGTGCATTCTTTCTCTCCCTTCCCTTTCTTTAAATTCTTTTTCTCATCACTCAAAAACCTTTGCAATAAAGGTGTTTAAAAACTGGAAAATATAGCCACCATCCAATGTCTGCTCCCATGGCTTTCAATATACCTATATGTTGATTACTTTGAAATATATTAATACATCTCCAGACTAAACTCATCCCTGGAACTACAACTGCCTACTTGACACCCCACTTAAGTGTCAAATATGCTTTTCAGAATGAATTTAACCAAAAAGGAACTCTCACTTCCCTGACCCATCTGCCTGCCAAACTTGTTCTTTGCCAGCTTCCCTATTTCTATATATAGGATTACCTTCCACATAGTTTCTCAGGCATGAATCCTAGGTGTCATGCTTTAGTGATCCCATTCTAACACAGACACACACACGTGCGTGCACACACACGCATGTATCACTCCATCAGCAAATCCTATTGGTTCTACCTCCAAAAGACATCTTAAATCCACTTATTTCTCCCCATCTCCACAGCACCTCCGTCATCCAAGCTGCCATCCTCTCCTGCCTGGACACTAGCAATGCCTCTGATCTGGTCTCCATGCTTCCACCTGGATTGTCAAGCAGGCTTCGATGGGATCGTCCTGTATTTTGGTGTATAAACTCCAGCACCAAAAAAATATATGGTTTCAGGTTCTCTTTTTTTTGTTTTTTTTTAGACAAAGTCTCACTCTGTCGCCCACGCTGGAGTGCAGTGGCAACAGTAGTGCTTGGTGCTTGTGTTTATATTGAAAAAAGAGTTAGGATCTGGGTTCAAAAAATAAGTTTTTTACCTGCACAAATGTCTGCAAAGAAGAGTAATTTCGTTTCCTTAAAACTCTGGTTTTTAATCTGGTCACAGCCCCTATTTCTTTTTTTCTTTTTTTTTTTTTTTTTTTTTGAGACAGAGTCTCACTCTGTTGCCCAGGCTGGAGAGCAGTGTTGTGATCTCAGCTCACTGCAACCTCTGCCTCCTGGGTTCAAGTGATTCTCCTGCCTCAGCCTCCTGAGTAGCTGGGAATATAGGCACGCGCCACCACGCCCAGCTAATTTTTATATTTTTAGTAGAGACGGGGTTTCACCATGTTGGCTAGGCTGATCTCGAACTCCTGACCTTCAGTGATCCACCCGTCTTTGCCTCCCAAAGTGTTGGCATTATAGGCATGAGCCATTGCACCCAGCCGATTTCTTAAGACAAATTTTTTTTTAGGCCGGGCGCGGTGGCTCACGCTTGTAATCCTAGCACTTTGGGAGGCCGAGGTGGGCGGATCACGAGGTCAGGAGATCAAGACCACGGTGAAACCCCGTCTCTACTAAAAATACAAAAAATTAGCCGGGCGTGGTAGCGGGCGCCTGTAGTCTCAGCTACTCGGAGAGGCTGAGGCAGGAGAATGGCGTGAACCCGGGAGGCGGAGCTTGCAGTGAGCCGAGATTGCGCCACTGCACTCCAGCCCGGGCGACAGAGCGAGACTCCGTCTCAAAAAAAAAAAAAAAAAAAAAAAGACAAATGTTTTTGTAGCATTGTCTTTACTACCCTGCATTGAACCTGATAAATAGTAAAATCTACTGATACACATAATTTCTAAAAATAAATATAAAGTCCTGGCTGTCATATGAAGGAGAAATAAATAAAAATAACTTATAGTACAACAGTATGTATTTCAGTATGAAAATCTTCGAGCATGACCATGACTGTACAGGAAGATGGTGAAGTAGTCAGATGTTTGCCATCTACTTTAAATAAGTGCATCTGAATTTGAGAGCAGTGAGACAATATTCAAAAAATATTGTTGACCCTTTTACTTTAAATCTGCTATTTCAAAATAATGGTTAATTAGGCATACATAAAATCTCCATGAATGAAATAGCTATAAGTGACGACTGGTACAATCGCATGGCACTATCGGCTCAGATTCCAAGGGTGGTGCTGCTGTCAATGACATCATTTTCCAAAACGGCAAACAAATCATGGTAAAGTCCGAGGGCCTTCCTTCTATTTCCACAGTAGCAGCATTCCTGGGAAGCTTGCTGTTTGCGTTTATTTGAAAAAAAAAAAGAGTTAGGATCTAGCTTCAGAAAATGAAAAGTTTTTTACTTGCACAATGTCTAGTAGGACATTACAAATCTTGGGGGATACAAGTCTGTTTTTGCCCCATAAGCCAGTTTCTCACTGGCTTTCAAAGCAAATAAGACATCAGACTTCCCCATGTCCACCCCCACACCCCTGCAATCCTTGTGACAACCAAAAGTACCCTCACAAGTAAACATCCCCTAAGGATGGTACCACCCTCTTTGAGAAACACTTCCTTGAAGTCATAAGTCATAGGAGAACTTCAGGTCTTTCAATAGCTCCTTGGGTTACCACAATCCCTACCACATACCCTATCACTCAGCTTGGAATCAACAGGTTAGCAGCAGGTGAGTGGAGTGGACTGTGAAGACTTGCGGATACCTCCAGGAAAGAAAAAAAAAAAAAACTGCCCTTTTGAGCTGTGGGCTGAGCCTCAGGCACTCAGTGAAACTCCAGCTCCAAGGAGCACACAGTGCTAAGGAAATATGCTGTAAAAGGAAGAAACTAGGCAAAGAGATGAGTGGAACAGAGGGGCCCTGCAGGACACAACAGGGTATGTAAGAACAGCAAGGTGAGCTGTAGCCACAGGAAAGCAAGGGGTATAGAGCAGGGTTCTACTCCCAAGACAAGGCCCCAGTTATAGAAGAATCACAGTCTCAGGATACTTCCAGAAATTCACAGACAGAGAAAGAGATGGATGGAGGGGACAGAGAGCACTGGTTAAGAACTTGGGCTTTGGGGCCAGGCATGGTGGCTCATGCCCTATAGTCCCAGCACTTTGAAAGGCCAAGGTGGGAGGATTGCTTGAGCCCAGGAGTTTGAGACTAGCCTGAGCAACATGGCGAGACCCTGTCTCTATAAAAAAAAAATAAAATATATTTTAAAATTTTATAAAGAACCTGGGCTATGGGATCAGATGGGATCAGAGAGGTTCAAATTCCAGCTCCACCACTGATGAGAAGTGTGACCTTGGGCCCACTGTATTTTTTTTGAGGCCAAGTCTTTCTCTGTCACCCACAATGGAGTGCAGCAGTGCAATCTCAGCTCACTGCAGCCTCCACCTTCCAGGTTGACTAGATTCTCCTGCCTCAGCCCCCGAGTAGCTGGGATTATAGGCGCCCACCACTACGCCTGTCTATTTTTTTTTTCTATTTTTAGTAGAGACAGGGTTTCACCATGCTGGCCAGGCTGGTCTCGAACTCCTGACCTCAAGTGATCTGCCCACCTTGGCCTCCCAAAGTGCTGGGATTATGGGCATGAGCCACCGTGCCCAGCCAGGCCTGTTGTTTAACCTCTCTTTGACTCAGCTTCCTCATCTATAAAATGGGCACAAATAAGAGCCCATATTGAATACAGTTGTTGCAAAATTTTAGTGAGATCACAGGGAAAGTGCTTAGCATGGGTGACCTGTAAGCCCCTCAGGAGCAGGATCCTCTCTAGTTTTGCTCACCTTTGTACCCCTAAGTACTTGACACCAAGTCACACAATCAGCTTTAGTTGAATGAACTGATGAAAAAGGGACCTATGGCAAGTGGACATTCTTGCTACTACGAATGAAAACAAGAGGGGGAGCCTATTACTGGAACTGGGGTAGGAAGTGGGACTTGGTTTTTTTACTGGGACAAAAGATCACGGGCAGTACTGGTTGCAAGAAGAGGAAGTCAGATCACCAGAGTAACTGAACCAAGGCTTCTGAAATCTCTGAGCAAGGAAGCACCGGGATCAGCACGTGGGCAGCTGAGCCCCTGGGAGAAAGCCACGCAGCCCCAGCAATGGTTAGAAGAGACCAAAGGAGCCAGAGAGCTCCTGGGCACCAGAAATCCCTGGGAAGAGGGCTCAGGAGCACTCCCATGGGAGCACTCCATTGGCATGAAAACCTGTGGCCCCATGACAGGTAGGGCAGGCCTGCTTCCTTCCCTCTAATAATTGGACACATAAGAATTAAAGAGAAGCAGGATGGGTGCCATAGCTCACACCTGTAATCCCAGCACTTTGGGAAGCTGAGGTGAGTGGATTACTTGAGGTCAGGGGTTCGAGACCAGCCTGACCAACATGATGAAACTCCGTCTCTACTAAAAATACAAAAACCAGCTGGGCGTCATGGCACACGCCTGTAATTCCAGCTACTCGGGCAGAATTGCTTGAACCAAGGAGGAGGAGGTTGCAGTGAGCTGAGATTGAGCCACTGCACTCCAGCTGGGCAATAGAGTGAGACTCTGTCTCAAAAAAAAAAAAAAAAGAATTAAAAAGAATTAAAGAGGAGACACACAAAGTGAGAGGAAATTAGGCCAGCCTTGGCTCCTGGCCACCTCTACAGCCCCATACCACATCACTCTCCCCTTTGCATTCAGAGCTTCAGCCACACTGGCCATTTCTTTATTTCTCAAAAATGCTAAGCTTCCCCACCCATGTCCCCACCACCCATTCTTTGCCTGGCTAATTTCTGCTCAGCCTTCAGGTCTTGGCTCAAATATCACTTCCTCGGAGAAGTTGTCCATGAACCCCCAGACTAGGCGGGGTGGCCTTCACTACTCTTATCCTGCTCTGTTGGAGGTGCCTCCTTCTTGGCATCTCTCACTGTGGTTGTTGGGGTAATAATTTGTTCAGTATTCATCTCTTCCCCTAGTCTGTACATTCTTGAGAGCAGGCACTATGTCGAATCCATGACCCCATATCCTCAGGGGTGTAGCTCTGTGCCTGGCACAGGGTTAGCCCTCAGTGAGTGTTAATAGAAAGGAAATGGATGGGAAGGGAGAAGGAGCCCACAACTTCACAGCAGGATTTACTGGGTTTGTCCTAAAAGATAATCAGATCCATAAACAAGCTCCACTCTTAAGAAAACCAGGCCACCAACGTTCCTGACTGAATATTCATTTTGCAGCAATTTCTCACCCTATTTCAGGGCCTAGCTCACAGAAAAGTCTTATGTTGTCCTCTCCTCTAAGATGCGAATGGCTGTGGTAGCAACTACTTTGATTTATTTTCTCCTCCTCCGTGCCATCCAGCAGGATGTCATGAGCCATGTCGGGCGCAGGTCTGACTATTTTTTTCCATCTGTTTGATCTTGCTGGTGAGAAAATACATTTGGTACTAAATTCAAGGCAGAAATGGAAGCTAAAAAACAGATTCCTCCCTACCTCCTGTGTTCCAGACCACCTCACCCTCACCACCACCGCCACCGCCACCACGCAAAACCCTGCCGAGCTAAAATCTACCAAATAAGATAGCTGAGCACCATTTTCTGGTTCATGGGCAAGAAACCATAGTTTGTTTCTAGAGATTATTTCATTCTTTTTCCTTCCACATCGTCATTCATGGGAAGTTTAGATTCTTTTAGGTGCTTACAGAGAGAATGGTTGGCCCTAGAAAGCTAGCTCTTCTTGAAGGTATGGAAATGGCAGTAGGCCCTATTTGAGTTTGCCAGCACTTTACTTGCAATAACTAATGATCACTTCCATTTTTTTTTTATCCTAACCACTAGGCCACATATCAGCTTCCAATCACTGAGCCCTCACTCTGAGCCAAGAACTACATACACGATTCTATCTAATCCTACTCCCAACAACTCTATGGAACGGATAATTTTATTGTCTCCACTTTACAGATGAGAAAAACTGAGGCCTAACAAGTAACTTCCCAGACTGACGGGATCGGCAAGAGGTAACAGTGAGAGTCAGACTTAGGTCTCTCTGCTTAGAGATCTTTGTCTGATCTCTAAGCACCACATTTTGTTGTAAGAATAGTTGCTACTAATAGGGTATTTTGATGGTTGAATTAGTTAATTAATGTAGTGACAATAGCAACAACACTATTGAGAATACTTACAGCAGGGTTTAATGACTGTTAGCTGCTGCTGTTATTATTGTTGTCATTATTTTATTACCCCTGACTAAGAAATATCATCTAAGAAGGGAGAAAGAGCCATTCCTCTAACAATTCTTTCTCTTTGGCCCCTGTCCAGGGTTTGATCACAGAGGCAGCTGCCTCTGTGACTTGGGCACCTGTCTGCTGAGGTGGCCACAGCCCAGTTGCTCGGTTCTCCCTGGGTCAAGGATGTACCATCACATGGGCCCCAAACAAACACCCAAGTGGGATTTGAAATGCAGCCGTGAAGGTGACAAACCCCAGCTTCTATTACTGGTTCTTAGAACAAGGCTGTTTCCCCACATTGAGTCCTGCTATGATTCATACAAAATGAGAGCTGAGTGACAAGTTAAAGTCTTTCTTTTTTTAAATATACCGACCTGAAGAGACCTTGGGAAAATGGATGGGGCATTTTTAATAGCAGAAGACTACTTTAGAAAACCCAAAGCTATTTCAGAGAGAGGGAAAAATAATTCATATACATCTATATCCGAAAACCAGCTTATAATATCAAACATAATCTTCCCCTGTCCTGACTTTTAAAATGTGTTAATTCTCTATTATAAAGAAGCTGGCTCTCCACGTGGAAGGCCACACAGGCACGGGGAATACTGGGATCAGCAGCACAAACTAAGGGAGGCAATTCATGGGGGAGGCTATTCATGGACAGAGGCAGCCCTGGGTATGGGGCTACTCAGATTCGGGTTCAAATCCCGGCTCCACCATTTACCACCTGTGTCACTTGGGGCAAATCTTTTTAATTTCTCTGAATTGTTATGAGACAGTCATATCATATCCACCTGGTAGATGTTTCATGGGGACCTGAGAATATAGTTGAGTTCTTTAGGTGAGCAGAGGAAGTAGGGCACAGTAGTTATGAGTGTTATGCTTGCAACCAGACCTGAGATAAAATCCCAACTCTGCCATCTCCTTATGGCTTTGGACACACTGCTGCCATGAGCTTTGGTTTACTCATCCATGGGAAAATCACCTACATCTGAGGGTGGGAGTAAGAATTATGTGTGACGATGTAAGCAATGTGCTTAACCCAGTGCCTGGTACTTAGGAGGGCCTTGAGAAGTGGTAAAGCCACCTAGTAGGTATGGGCAGGACCCGCGTCAGGGCTTCTTTGCTTTTGGTGTTTTGTCTTCTGTGCTTGTTATGAAATAGAGATGGGGTTTCATTGTGCTATCCAGGCTGGTCTCAAACACCTAGGCTCAAGCAATCCTCCCACCTCAGCCTCCCAAAGCGCTGGAATTATCGGCATGAGCTGTGGCGCCAGCCTGGGCTTCTTTATGACCTGGCCAGAGGTCTGAAATCAAGTGCCCAGTCTGGCATTGGGCAGCAAGCCTCTCCATGCAGATGGAGGGATTCAACTTGGAGGTCAGCTCAGCCATTGGTGGGCACTTTCTCTTCCACCCTGGAGCCTCCTGAGAGCTGCTTGCCACACTTCCTCACCCCACCCCACCAACTGCATTCTTAGATGTGGGCTCTGACCACATTTGCCAATGCATCTATCAGCCAAGGCTGAGGAAGGGGTTGAATTTTATTTATTTATTTTTGAGACAAAGTATCACTTTGTTGCCGAGCCTGGAGTGCAGTGGCACCATCTTGGCTCACTGCAACCTCAACCTCCTGGGTTCAAGCAATTCTCCTGCTTTAGCCTCTCCAGTAACTGGGATTACAGGTGTGTGCCACCACACCTGGCTGACTTTTTGTATTTTTAGTACAGACAGGATTTCATCATGTTGTCCAGGGTGGTCTCAAACTCCTGATCTCAAGTGATCCACCTGACTCGGCCTCCCAAAGTGCTGGGATTACAAGCATGAGCCACCGCACCCAACCAGGAGGGGTTGAATTTTAAATTGATGCAAATTTTTCTTATGGAGATGAGGCTAATAAGAAAATTGGTGGGGAGAGAATCACAGAGGATTTTTGCCTCGACCCTGGAATAATACAGAGTTGCTTCAGAGACAACTTGCCTGCATTCCTTTTAAAGGTAAATTTAGTCCTGGATAAAGTTGCAGATTAACACACCTGCTCTTTTTTCCTCCCACAAAGTGAGCACTGTCCCTTGTTATAAAGGGATCTTCGGCTGACGTCAGTAAGGGAATTCAGTGATCAGCCAATTTGATCATGGAAATTCTATTTATACCAGGGCTAATCCTTGATTAACTGAAACTGGGGATTCACCTCTTCCTTTGCCTTCTCCAAAGGATTTTTAAAAATTGATTCTGATGTTCCATTCTGTAATTGTAGTTGCTGCACAGACAGGTCAACAGTAGCAAGCAGGACTTTGGAGTCAGATAGACCTCCGTGTGTCTTATGCCTCATTTCTTATCTGTGAAACAGGACAAGGACCTACTTCATAAGTTTATGTGACAATTCAGTGAGCTCAGACATGAGTGGCAGAACAGCTTTCCCTCTTGCCTCCCCACACTCACCAGGGGTAGCAGATACTGCTAGTTTCCTACCCAACTGCAATTCCACATGCCTACTGTATTAAAAAGAGAATTCCAGTCTGGTTCACTCTCCTTTAAGGGCACATGATACAATTCTGGCCAATGAGACAGAAGAAAATTGGTTGGGAAGCCTCTGGAAAGGTTTTCATTGTTTTAAAAAAAGAAAACAAGGGCTGAGCATGGTGGCTCATGCCTGTAATCCCAGCACTTTGGGAGGCCAAGGCAGGTGGATTGCTTGAGCCCAGGAGTTTGAGGCCAGCCTGAACAACACAGGGAGACTGTGTCTCTACAAAAAAAAAAAAATGGCTGGGTGTGGTGGTGCGAGCCTGTAGTCCCAGCTACTCAGGAGGCTGAGGCAGGAGGATCACTTGAGCCTGGGAGGTCAAGGCTGCAGTGAGCCGAGATTGCACCACTGCACTCCAGCCTGGGCTACAGAACCAGATCCTGTCTCAAAAAATAAATAAATAAATAAATAAATAAATAAATAAATAAATAAATAAAAGAAAAGAAAACAATATAGATATGTTTCCCTTTCTATCCCTGGATGTTGTCATCTTGTTAGCAGTAGTGAATTCATACAGGTCTGCAGCAACTCGATTCTTGCCTCCTCAGAGGAAGGAATTCAACCAAGGGGCATAAGGCAGAGGAAGAGACTGAGGCAAGTTTTAAAGCAGGAATGAACGTTTATTAAAAAGTATTAGACCAGGAACAAAAGAAAGTAAAGTACACTTGGAAGAGGACCAAACGGGCAACTTGAGAGATCCAAACACCTGCTCATCTGACCCTTGACTTGGAGTTTTATACATTGGCATGGCTCTGGGGTTTGCATTTCTTCTCCCTTGATTTTTCCTTAGGGTAGGCTGTCCACATGCCCAGTGGCCTGCCAGTACTTGGGAGGGGCTGCATGCATAGTCTGTTTACTGAAGTTATGTATATCCTCATTTGAGGTATTTTTCCCTTACCAGTCAAGTGTTTCTAGAGGAAGGTCATATACCAGTTAAACTTCGCCATTTTGCTTCTTAGTGTCATGCTTGAGCCCACTTGCCCAACTCCTGAGATCTTATCAGGAAGCTGCTGATCATCAGCTTCAGGTGTTTTCTGTCTATTGCGAGACTGCTTTTCCCTGGCACCAGCTCTGACCAATTATTATTTTAGAGATGGTTTAACAATCACCTGATCAACACCTGATGGTTGCCTTACATTCCTGGGGCAGGGGCCTCTCCTGCCCTCCTCATGTCTGCCTAGCTATCTACTCTAACAGTCTCTACATGACACATGAAAGAAGGCAGCCACTTCAGACCACGAAGAGAGCCATCCTATGAGGTTAGGGCAACAAATTGAGACTGGGAGGGCAGAAAACAGAAGGAACCTGGGAGCTTGATGATATCATTAGGCCAGTGAATGAACCAAGCTGGCAAATGTCCAATATAAGATAATAAATATGCTCATTGTTTTAGCCACTTCCAGACAGATGTTTTGTTACTTGCAGTCAAAAGCACCCTCATAGCGGTTATCAGGAAGGTTTGCAAATATTTGCATTCTCTTTTTTGGGGCACACGGGAGGTGTATTAGTCTGTTCTGTTCTCATGCTGCTAATAAAGAGACTGGGTAATTTATAAAGGAAAAAGGTTTAATTGGCTCAGAGCTCAGCATGGCTCGGGAGGCCTCAGGAAACTTACAATTGTGGCAGAAGGGGAAGCAAACATGCCCTTCTTCACATGATAGCAGAAAGGAGAAGTGCTGATCAAAGGGGAAAAGCCCCTTATGAAACCATTAGATCTTATAAGAACTCACTTACTATCATGAGAACAGCATGAGAGTAACTGCCCCCATGATTCAATTACCTCCCGCAGGGTCCCTCTCATGACACATAGGGATTATGGAAACTACAATTCAAGATGAGATTTGGGTGGGGACACAGCCAAACCATATCAGTAGGATTACACTTCCCTGTCTCCTTGTATGTAAGGTGCAAGTATTTGGCTTGCTTTGGCTAATAAAATGTGAGTGGAAGTGGTGTGTGTATTTCCATGTGAAAGCTTATATGTGCCAGTATAATTTTCCATGCCCTCTTTTCCTATCTAAGCCATCAAGGGTGTGTAGATGAAATCGCTATCAACTCGGATTCCCCAGGGACTACAATAAATAGAGCCCTCTGAAGCCCGCATTACATATATAGTGTGAATAAGCAATGAACTTGGTTGCGTTAAACCAATGAAATTGGAAGTTGTTACTGTAGCAAAACCTAGCTTCTCCTGAATGACACACACCTTAGCAAATATATTTAAATAAGGGGACAGAGACTCTGGAAAAGAAGGAGATGGGAGGTATGAGAGATTTATCAACTGAAGGCAAATCTTTGGTGTGAAAGTCTGATTGATTCCTTTCTAGATAATTTACTTTATTTTTTAAAAAATAAAAGAGTTTCTTTTTTTTTTTTTTAACATAGGGGTCTCATTATGTTGCTCAGGTTGGTCTCAAACTCCTGGCCTTAAGTGATCCTCCCACCTTGCCATCCCAAAGTGCTGGAATTACAGGTGTGAGCCACTTGGCTGATAATTCACTCTAAAACTGGACTATAGTACAGAATTATTATCCCCTCCCCACATTTGCCTTTAAGATTCAAGCCCCAGGTTGGGAACAGTGATTCATGCCTGTAATCCCAGCACTTTAGGAGGCCAAGGTAGGTGGATTGCTTGAGCCCAGGAGTTCAAGACCAGCCTGGGCAACATGGCAAAACCCTGTCCTGTCTCTACAAAAAAATTCAAAAATTAGCTGGGCATGGTGGCACACCCTTTAGTCCCAGCTACTTGGGAGGCTTAGCTGGGAGGATCACTTGAGCCTGGGAGGTTGAGGTTACAGTGATCTGTAATCACACCACTGTACTCCAGCCTGGGTGACAGAGTGAGACTCCGTCTCAAAAAAAGAAAAAAAAAAGTAAGTTAAAATAAAAAAAAAAAAAGATTCAGACTCCATCTAGTAGAACTAGACAGAGAAGCCACTCTAGAGATTAAATGAAAGAAAAGGCTAGACCCTATATGAAAGGTGGGGGGTAAAGAAATTGAACAGACTTGCTAGGCATGGTAGCTCACAGCTATAATCCCAGCACTTTGGGAGGCCGAGGTAGGCGGATCACCTGAGTTCGAGACCAGTGTGGCCAACATGGCGAAACCCCGTTTCTACTAAAAATACAAAAATTAGCCAGACTCAGTGGTGTGCACCTGTAATCCCAGCTATTTGGGAGGCTGAGGCACGAGAATCACTTGAACCCTGGAAGTGGAGGTTGCAGTGAGCTGAGATCGCACCACTGCACTCCAGCCTGGGCAACAGAGCAAGACTCCATCTCAAAAAAAAAGAAATTGAATAGACTGAGGGGAGCATGGGATATGAAGAGAAGAAAAGGAAAGATTCAAGCAACAGACAGAGGTCACATTGGGCTCCTAGAGTGCTGAGACCCAAGGCCTTGCACTAACTGAAGTGGCTGGAAATTGACTAGAGTAGAGAAGTCATTCCTGAATTCCTTAGCCCTGCTTTAGAATGAGCCACTGAAACCCAAAGTAAACAACTCTTCTAGTTCTGATCGTGTAACTTGGCTAACAGTAAGTCCATTTACTTATGGATAGTATATTCGTTTCCTAGGGCTGCCATAACTAAATACCACAGACTAGGTGGTTTAAACAACAAACATTTATTTTCTTGGAGCCTGGAGGCTAGAAATCTAAAATCAAAGTATCGGCAGGGTAGGTTTCCTCTGAGGCCTCTGTCCTCAGCTAGGGCTTCCCTCTGTGTGTGTCTGTATCCTAATCTCCTCTTTTTATAAAGATACTAGTCATCTTGGATTAGACCCACACATATAACCTCATCTTACCTTAATTAATTCTTTAAAGGCTGTATCTCCAAATACAGATACGTTCCGGAGTACTGGGAATTAGGACTTCGACATATGAATTTGAGATTGGAGGGACATAATTCAGCCCATAACAGAGCCTTCCTTTTCATGATAAGGGTAATAGTCCTAAGATTATATATGTGAAGGGCCTGGGCCTCAGTAGTTCCAATAAAAGGGAAGTAATACTGTTTCATTGTTAACCCACTATGGGGTCTTAAATTCCCTGAGGCTGGGGATTATGTTTGTGTGCTTCTTTGTGACCTGCAGGGCCCAACATTGTATCATATACTCGGCACTCAAAAAATACAACACTCACACTCTGGATGTTGTAGGAAGAAAATTACAGCGCTGTGTTTGAGAGCATGGGCTTTAAATTCAAGCACCCTCAAGCTCACATCCTTTTTTTTTTTTTTTTTTGAGACAAAGTCACTCACTCTGTCACCCAGGCTGGAGTGCAGTGGTGCGATCTTAGCTCACTGCAACCCCCACCTTCTGGATTCAAGTGATTCTTCTGCCTCAGTCTCCCCAGTAGCTGGGATTACAGACACCTGCCACCACACCTGGCTAATTTTTGTATTTTTTTTAGAGACAGGGTTTCATCATGTTGGCCTGGCTGGTCTCGAACTCCTGACCTCAAATGATCTGCCCTCTTCAGCCTCCCGAAGTGCTGGGATTGCAAGCATGAGCCACCGCGCCCAGCCTCAAGCTCAAATTCTAGTGTTACCATTTAGTAGCTGTGTAACCTTGGGCACATCACTTATATTTTCTATGACTGTGTCCTCCTCAGTAACTTAGTTTTTGTTTGTTTGTGGTTTTTTCTTTTTGTTTTTTTTGAGATGGAGTTTCACTCTTGTTGCACAGGCTGGGGTGCAATGGTGCAATCTCGGCTCACCACAACCTCTGCCTCCCAGGTTCAAGCAATTCTCCCGCCTCAGCCTCCCAAGTAGCTGGGATTACAGGCATGCGCCACCATGCCCGGCTGATTTTGTGTTTTTAATAGCGAGGGGGTTTCTCCATGTTGGTCAGGCCGGTCTCAAACTCTCAACCTCAAGTGATCCGCCCACCTCGGCTTCCCAAAGTGCTGGGATTACAGGTGTGAGCCACCGCACCTGGCCAGTAACTTGAGTTTTTAATATCTCCCTCTATTCATTTCCTATTGCCACTACAAAAAATTACCATGAACTTAATGGCTTAAAACAAGGCAAATTTATTATTTTACAGTTCTGGAGGTCAGATGAAATTAGTCTCACTGGTCTAAAATCAATGTGTCTGCAGGTCCGTGTTCCTTCTGGAGGAGAATCCATGCCCTTGCTACCAGAGGCCACCTGCATTCCTTGGCCCATGGGCCCCTCTCATCTTGAAATTCAGCAACGATTGCATTGCTCCAACCTCTGCTTCTGTCATGACATCTCCTTCTCTGCCTCTGACCCTTCTACCTCCCTCTTTCACTTATAAGAACCCTTGTGATTACCTTGGGACCATCCAGGATAGTCTCCCCTTCTCAAGGCCAGATGACTAGCAACACTCATTCCATCTGTAAACTTAATTCCTCTTTGCCATATAACCTAACATATCCACAAGTGCTAGGGAATAAGATGTGGACATCATTCCGGGGGATCATTATTTTACCTACTATACTACCTCTCAGAATTGTTGTGAAGGCCAAATGAAATAAACTATGTAAACGTAAGGGGTGATTATTCAGCGCAGTGCATAATCAATAATTATAGCTACTATTACTGAGTTACATAATGTTCTTTGCTTCCTAAGAATTCATCCTGTGAAATTACTCCTTGAAGGTTAACATCATTTAGAATATTATAGGCCAGTGAAAATGAGTTACTTTGAAATTCAGACAGAATTTGTCTTTGTGTACTGATGTCTGGAATCGTAGCATCTTCAAGCAAACGGATATTATGCATCATCAAAGCCAGCTCTCTAATTTTACCAAAGAGTTAACTGGGGCCTGGAGATGTCTATAGATGGCAGATCAAAAACTAAAAGTTAGATTTGCTGTGTGACACAAATATTCAATGGCTAATCGTGAGGCATTATTTCAATACTTATCTTCTACCTTTTTTTCTCCCCATAATCCAGAAAGACTGGAATCTGCATGATGTTCAGTTCTGTCAATAAAAATCATAATTTCTTGCATTTTACGTAGCTTTGCTTTTCCAGTGAAGTCAAAGACCCTTATGAAGAACCTTCTTCTGGAAACGAGGTGCCTGGTTGTTCATGCATAGTGACCATTTGTTTTGTGGTCTGATCAGCAATATTTTCTTTGAGCTCCATCCCTCATCCCATTTCACATTAATATATTCAGTTCATTACCCCCAACCTTCACCCAAAGGTGGCCACATGACCCATTGACCAATCAGACACTTCCCTGGGATTTTTACTACAGCTATTAAAAATATCTCTTTTTTTCCTCAGATTGTAACATTGGGGCCACCAGCAGCCATCTCATTTATTGTATAGAATTAGAGAAGCATGATTAAATCATCTGCTCCCCTCAAAAGACCAAATATCTAGGGATTCTTATTTATAAGAACCCAAATAAATCTTTCTGTTCTTATTGCTTAAACCAGTTTCATTTGCATGCCTCCAATTTGTATGTCAGAGTCCCCACTAATGCAACTGACGTCAATTAAATTAAAAATGTAATCTTTAATAGAAAATGGCTTCTAAACTTGAAGATTCCAGTTTTTTGTAAGTGATTCATGAAACAATACTGAAAGAATATAGGAAATCATTTATTTTTAAAACTTTTTAAAACTTTAAGTGTGGTAATCCTTAGCAAACTAAAGAACTGTTTTTTTGTTTGTTTGTTTGTTGAGATCAAGTCTTGCTCTATTGTACAGGCTGGAGTACAGTGGTGCAATCTCGGCTCACTGCAATCTCCGCCTGCTGGGTTCAAGGGATTCTCCTGCCTCAGCCTCCTGAGTAGCTGGATTACAGATGCCGCCACCAGGCCCGGCTATTTTTTTTTTTTTTTTTTTTTAGTAGAGATGAGGTTTCACTATGCCAGCCGGGCTGGTCTCAAACTCTTTCCCTTAGGTGATCTGCCTGCCTTGGCCTCCTAAAGTGCTGGGATTACAGGCGTGAGCCACCGCACCCAGCCAAGAACTGTATTTTGATATGAATGAAGCCTCTTAAATTGTATGACCTGGCCGTATGAATATCCAATCAATTACTTTAAAAATATTTGCTGTGCATGTACTCTAAAAACATTTACTGTGCAAAAATATTTATATGCCAAGCACAGCTAGGAGCAGGAAAACAATCAAGATTCATTTTCTTTCTTCTTTTTACACAAGTAATTTATGCTCACTGTGGCAATTTAGAAAATCCAGCCATGAAAAAAGAAAACTAAAATAATTTTTAATCCAATTACTTAGAGAGCTATTATGACTATTCTGAGGTACACTGACCCAGACTTTTTTCCCTGTACATGTAATGATAAAAGCAATCACTTACTACGTGCTTCAATCATGCCAAGAATTAGGTTCAATGCTTTACGTGGATTATTTAATTTGACATCACAATAGCTCTATGAAGAAGTGACTCTTCATCATCGTAATGTTATGGCTTGAGAAGCTGAGATAAGTCAAAGTTAAGGAACTTGTACAAGATCACACAGCTAGTAAATAGTGGTGCTGGGACTGAATAAAGGTAATCCCATTTTTATTATCTTAATGCAAAAAATAGGATTATACTCTTTCGTATCTGCTTTTTTTGTTCAAAAATATATCTTGAGGACTGTTCCATGACATAAACCTACCACTTGGTTGTTAAGCACTACAGTGAACACCAAGTCACTCAACCAAGTGCTCACTTTGGAGGTTTAGGTCAGTTCTAATTTTCCCACAACTGTGATGCCCACAGTCCAGGATAGGCCCAGTAGGGTTCTATGAGCATCATTTACCACGAAGAAATACACAGCCCTTTATAACCCACTACTCACCTGTCCCTAGACTGTGAGTTCTACCTTCTGGCCACCCTCAGCTGCTGGCCCTTCCCTGATGCGGCATGACCCTTCACAGGCCTACATCTTCTCTCAACATGCAACATTCTCCTTTTGCTAGGGAGTCCCAATCCTCGAACGCCCCCTGTTCCATGTCCTGACCCCTAGAGAAGATGGAAGGCAGGACAAGCTTGCAGCTCCAGCTCAGACAGACAGACCAGCATGTGTAGACTCGCATTGTGAACTTTTGCTCCAGAACTACTGCAGGAATATATTGGGAAAGCAAAGAGAACCCACAGACCCTCTGAAGGAAGCAGATTGCTCCTGCAGGACCTGCGAGACAGCCTAAATACTGTGCTGGTATCCACAGCTGAGCCACTTGAAGACAGCTCACATTACAGGGCTCTGTGCAGACAGCCCCCAGCACCAGCCCGAAGCCTGGTAGCCCTGCTGGGTAGCTAGATCCAGAAGAGAAATAACAATCACTACAGTTTGGCTCTCAGGAAGCCACATCCCTAGGAAAAGGGGAGAGTATTACATCAAGGGAACACCCCGTGGGACAAAAGATTCTGAACAGGCCAGGTACAGTGGCTCATGCCTGTAATCCCAGCACTTTGGGAGGCCGAGGCAGGTGGATCACCTGAGGTCAGGAGTTCGAGACCAGCCTGGCCAAAAGGGCAAAACCCTGTCTCTACTAAAAATACAAAAATTAGCTGGGCGTGGTGGCGCGTGCCTGTAATCCTGTAATCCTAGCTACTAGGGGGCCTGAGGCAGGAGGATTGCTTGAACCTGGGAGGCAGAGGTTGCAGTGAGCCGAAATCGTGCCACTGCACTCCAATCTGGGCAACAGAGCAAGACTCGGTCTCATAAAAAAAAAAAAAAAAAAAAGAATCTGAACATCTGGGGCAGCCTGAGCCCCAGATCTTCCTGTGACATAGCCTACCCAAATGAAAAGGAACCAGAAAGACAATTCTTTCAAACCAGACAATTCTTTCAAACCAGAAAGACAAAGCAAGGTTCTTAAACACTCCCCAAAAAATCAGACTAGCTCATCAGCAATGGATCCAAATTAAGAAGAAATCCATGAATTGCCAAAAAAGGAATTCAGAAGGTCGGTTATTTAGCTAATCAAGGAGACACCAGAGAAAAGTCAAGTCCAATTTAAGGAAATTTAAAAAATGATACAAGATATGAGGGGAGAAATCTTCAGTGAAATAGATAGCATAAATAAAAAACAACCATTTCCTGATCCCTGGCTAGGAGCTTCACCACCTGGGCTAACCACTTGGGGTGCCAGCAGTATAGAGAGAGGCCACCCCAACTCCACCCAGTATATTATACTATCTATATTTGTTCACATCTGTTGCTTTCTGAAGTCCAAGGCATTTCTTATTCATGTTGGAATCCCCAGTGCCGAGCACTGTGCCTGCCATATAGCTCAATAATTGCTGAATTAAAGGAAACGGAATTATTAATATTAATACCACCATTTGAGAAGTACTAGTCCAGTTGTCTGACACCAGATTAGGCATTGAGAATATTTTTCATAACATATTACTAGAAATATTTATATGATGCTTAGTATGGACCTGGAATCATTTTAAGGACTTTACACAAAGTAGCTCATTTACTTCTCACTGCAATACTAAGTAGGTACTATTACTATCCCAGGCCGGGCACGGTGGCTCATGTCTAATCCTAGCAATTTGGGAAGGCGAGGTGAGTGGATCACTTCAGGTCAGGAGTTTGAGAGGAGCTTGGCCAACGTGGCGGAACCCCATCTCTACTAAAAATACAAAAGTTAGCCAGGCGTTGTGGTGGGCGCCTGTAATCCCAGCTACTTGGGAGGCTGAGGCAGGAGAATCCTTGAACCTGGGAGGCAGAGGTGAGCCCAGTCTGGGCCACTGCACAGTCTGGACAACAGAGCAAGACTCTGTCTCAAAAAAAAACAATAAATACCAAAAAAGAAGTAGGTACTATTACTGTCCTCATTTGACAAATGGGGAAACTGAGGCCCAAAGAGGTTCAGTTATTTGTTCAAGATTGCGTAAGTAGTAAGGGTCAGAGGCAGGATTTGAACCCAGTCTCCAGAATCCACCCTGCAGGCAAGACAAATGCCCACCTATTGTTGAGCTAGTAGGTTCTTTATTACAGACAAATCCTCAGAAGACCCTGTCTCTCTGCAGCACAACCAGGGCCACTGTCTTGCTCTGAGCCAGTGGTGTCCAGATTTGAACCTTTGACACACAGTACAAAGACTGTGGCCCTGAAGGCAATGCCGAATTCTTCCTCTGCTAATTGCTCTCAGAGAAACTGTTTGCAGTTCTCACAGCAGCTCACATGGAGCAAGCTCTGAATATCAACCACGTTTGGGAACGAGGGATTGAAGCATATGTCAGAGCCAGAGAGAGAAACCAGTGACAGCCTTCTTCAGGGAAGGAGTGTGAGGTTTTTTTTTTACAGTCAGGGCTGCTTTTTAAGTGAACTTCTCCTCTTCATTTTTGAGTCCACCTGTTACCAGACCAGATGGCCCCAGCTAGCCTTTTCTTTCATAAGCTTCAAATAAAATGCAACACCCTCTGGGATTTAACCAAATTCCACCCACTGACGCTAGCTCCCTCTTTACCCAGGTGCTTCACGTTGAAGACTCTTAGAATCATAGAATTTGACACCTACACAATCCTGACATTTACGAATGGGAAAATGGAGGCCCAGAATGGGTTCTCAGACTCTCATTGAGTCTATCAATACATACTTAATGTACAGAAGGAGCAGGATTGAAAATAATAATAATAAAATAAATAAATCCTTAATGGGCTCTCACTATGTACTAAGAATTCTGCTAGGTTTGCGGATACAGATGAACAAGGAAAATGTGGTACCTGGCCCTTCACAGAGCTTACAGTCTAATGGCCAGCCTAAATGTGATTGTTCATTTTCATGGGGAGAAGTGCTTTGAAGAAGTTAGAGTGCAATTGAGGGTGTGTACCAAAACGGTCTAACCTACTGGCAATCAGGAAAAGCTTCACCAAAGAGGTGAAGCTGCAACCAGCAGGAAAAAGTAAGTACTGACTCAAAAAAGGGAGAAGGGAACAGGTACTCCAGAAGAAGGCACAGCTTTTGCAAAGAAGCCTGAAACCTGTAAGAAACTGGCAGAGCCACGAGGTGAAGAGAGGTGCAAAGAGCAGCTACAGAGCAAGGCAGATACATAGGAGCTTGCTGGTCTTGGTGAGAGATGTGAACATTTTCGAGGGATACTGAAATGATCCAAGCAGATGAGTGACACAGTTGGATCTGCCTTTTGAAAAGACACTTCTGGCTTGCACCTGATCAGTAGCACAAGCAGATTTGGGGACTCAAATTCAAGTCTCTTGTCTTCCTGTTGAGTGTTCTTTTTCACCAGCCCCCAAACTGAGGAACCCTATTCCTTGTTTGTTTGTTTGTTTGTTTTGAGACAGAGTCTTGCTATATCACCCAAGCTAGAGTATAGTGGCACCATCCTGGCTCACTGTAGCCTCTGCCTCCCAGGTTCAAGCGATCCTCGTGCCACAGCCTCCTGAGTAGCTGGGATTACAGGTGGGTGCCACCACACCCAGCTAATTTTTATATTTTTTGGTAGAGACAGGGTTTCACCATGTTAGCTAGGCTGGTCTCAAACTCCTGACCTCAAATGATCTGCCCGCCTCGGCCTCCCAAAGTGCTGGGATTAAAGGTGTCAGCCACCACACCCAGCCTGTTTGTTTGTTTTTTTGTTTAGAAACAGGGTCTTACTCTGTCATCCAGGCTGGAGTGCAGTGGTAGGATCATATCTCACTGTAACCTCAAACTCCTAGGCTCAAGCAACCCTCCTGCCTCAGCCTCACAAGCGGCTAGGTCTACAGGCATGCACCATCATGCTGTGCTAATTTAAAATATGTATTTTTTGTAGAGATAGGGTCAGGCAAGAGGCATTTTCACTATGTTGCCTAAGCTGGCCTCAAGCTCCTGGCCTGCATCCATCGTCCAGCCTCATCCTCCCAAGTAGTTGGGACTATAGGAAAAGGCCACCACTCCCAGCTCCCCTGTTCCATTTTTTTGTTTGTTTGTTTAAACTTGACCCACTTCCCCATCTTCTAAATTGCCAGAGGTAACTGAGAGCTCAAAATGTGGGCCCAGATGGATGACCTGAGCCAAATCCCTTTCCCACAACTGGAGCTGCTGGCTGCCATGTGCCCCACAGGCCAACACAGAGAGAAGTGAGAAAAGCAGAGCCAAGAGCCAGACAAAGAAAGAGAGTGTGGGCAGCCCTGGGTTGCTGGTTCTAGCCCCGGAGGCCATGGCTGCTGCAGTCTGTTTTCCAGTTCTGTGAACTACCACAACAGCCCTGCAGGCTTCTCAAGTTACTTAAATCCACTTCGCTTTAGCTACATTGAGAGGAGTTTTGACACTTGCAACAAAAAAGAGTTCTGACAAATACACAAGGTCACAGGCAATTCTGAATCATCGACTTGGAGCCCCAAAGTTCAAAGAGGCCTCAAAAAATCATCCAGGCCAGCGGCTTTAAAAAAAAAAAACCAAAAAAAAAAAAAAACACAACCTCTTATTTTAAATAGCTAAATCTTCAAATCTTCAGGAACCCAAATATATAAAACAGACAAAAGAGGAAGTGCTGTGGTAGCTGTAAGACTGTGGAGACCCCGAATCCTGCCCACCACCTCCTCTGAAAGCTGAAAACTACTCATCTGGTCCAACTTTCTACATCAGGAATCACTTTGACCACATTTTTGACACCTGGTTACCTAGCCTCAGCTTGAACACATCCACACGGGCAGCTGAGTAAGCCTTGAGGCAGTCCCCTTCCTTTTTTTGACTTCTCTGATAGCAAGACAATTGTTCTTCCGCCTCCTAAAGGCATTCGCCCATGGGTCTTAGTCCTCTGGGATGAAAGAGTGTGAATTAAAAGCACCTTTCCTGTGGCAGCCCTTCCTGATGACAATGATCACGTCCCACTTAGCTCCCAGCTTACACATCCTCACTTCCTTCTGACTGTTCCTCATGGGACATCATGTCCAGCTGGTGAGCTGCCTAAAATAGGCAGGCTGCTGTTCAAGGTGTGATTTCAGGAGGACCGTAAAGACAGAAGGCTTAGAGTTAGAGAACATGCTTATTTTAAACACACACACACACACACACACACAACACACACATGCAATGCTCAGAGGTTGGTGGTAACCCCTTTACTTCCTATGTGCAGCGTTTCCCCTGTGCCAGGCACTGTGCTCAGGACTGTCCACTCCACTTGTGCTTTAGCCTTCACAACATACCCATGATGTGAAGCATCATGTTTATCGCCATTTAAAATATGATCCCTGGAGGAGTTCAAGTAACTGGCTCAAGTACAACTACTAACATGTGGTGGGAGTGGGATTTGAACCCAGGACTCACCTGACTCTAAAGCTGGGGTGGCTGGGTGTATTTCTATGAGACTACATGGTTCTCTTTGCTACTGACCCCCTAGCCCAGGAGGATGATAAAGTGGAGCCCAGGAAGGATATGATCAATGCAGTTAATTTTTATATCACTGTGGTCAAGACACAAGGCGGGCACCTCCTTTGTATGTGAGCCTTGGAAACGCTTCTTTTTAAACATAACACAGTCATTGCGTGTTAGAGATGATTTAATCTGTTAGTTGAGTGAGCAATAGAGGAAGACGTGGGTCTTTGGGGTTCAAATGAGGCGGCATGACTGCCTGGTAACCAAACTGATTGCAGTGAGCTAGCTTCCCTTTTCTCTTGTCTGTAGAGACTCTCTAATCTCTTTTTCCACCCAACCCCCACTTCTGGATACCATTGTTCCCTAGAAGGAGAATCTGGGGACCAAAAGGTGAAGGAACCAGCCATGGCCACCTTGGAGCCCACGATGTTATCAGAAGGGAACTTGGCCCCTGGTCTCTCCGTCCTACACTCAGGGGCACATCCATGTTCCATGACTGTGTGTGATGTTTTCTTAAAATGCTCCAGGTGTGAATTGTAATAGTAGTAACAGCAATCATATTCTTGGTAACTTTTATTGAGCAATTGCTATACACAGGCATATACATCATCTCATTTGACATCACAACCTGCCTCCCTTGTGACTATTACTATTAGCCCATTTTACAGACATGGTCACTGAGCTCAAGGGAAACTGGGTAACATATCGAAGTTTCTTGCCCAAACTCACCCACTTACAAACAGCATGACTGATATTTCAATTTTGGCAATTTGACCTAGATCCCAGCTATCTTGACATATTAAGGCACAAAACAGGTTTCAAAACAGTACAGGATACTACGGCAACGAAAAGGAACAAACCTTTGATATGCGCAGTGACACGAATGACTCTCTCCATAGTTACATGAGGGAAAGAAGCCACGTTTTAAAAGTATATAGATTATATGATTTCATATACATGATACAATCAATTTACAAAATTCTAGAAAACATCAAAAAAATTCTAGAAAATGCAACAGAAAACAGATGGATGGTTGCCAGGGGACTGAGAGGGGCCAGGAGTGAGGTGTCACAAAAGCATGAATAAACTTTTTTTCTTTTTTTTTTGAGACCGAGTCTCACTTTCACCCAGGCTGGAGTGCAGTGGAGCTATCAAGGCTCACTGCAGCCTCGACCTCCTGGGCTCAGGCAATCCTCCCACCTCAGCCTCCTGAGTAACTGGGACTACAGGTGTGCACCAAAAATGCCTGCCTAATTTTTGTATTTTTTGTAGAGGCAGGGTCTCGCTATGTTGCCCAGGCTGGTCTCGAACTCCTGGGTTAAAGCAATTCTCTCACCTCAGCCTCCCAATGTGCTGAGATTACAGGCATGAGCCACTGTGCCCAACCCAGCATGAGTAAATTTTGAGGTCGATAGAGTTCTCTGTTCTTTGATTGTGCTGATGGTTTCCCAGGCGTATGCAAATGTCAAAACTCATCAAATTGTAGACTTTTAATTCATGTCATCTGTTGTATGTCAATTTTATCTCAATAAGGATTAAGAAACAGTATTATGCACGATTCAGCACACCAACATGGCACATGTATACATATGTAACAAACCTGCATGTTGTGCACATGTACCCTAGAACTTAAAGTATATTAAAAAAAAGAAAAGAAACAGTATTATGCGTGATTATGGTTTAGGTTTTTTTTAATTATTTTTAATTTTTTTTTAGTGGGGCTCAAACTGGTTTCGTTTCTAAGGAAAAATTATATAGATACACATGTATACATACGTTTATACATATTATAGGTAATACATACACATATAAAATTACGTATGATAAATAATAATGTATAATTAAAATATATAAATTATATATAAAATATATGTTATACATTTATATATGACAACATGACTCACAAGGCCGCTGTGTGGTCTAGTCCCAGACCCCCTCCCCAGTGTCATTTCTCACCACTGCCCACCCCACCCTCCAAGCTGGACCACAGGGTAATACTTTCATTTCCTCCATCGCCTCATGCATGCTCTGCTTCCTGGCCTTGTCATTGCTATTTATTTCATCTGCCTGGAACACTCTCCCACCCTTCCTTGATTCTTTAGGCCTCAGCTAAGGTGTCCCTTCCTCCTTCAACCCAAAGTACCTCCCCTTTGGCATCCAGTATTGCAATTGTTTAATACCTTTTTTCTATTTTTACCCTGTATGTTTCATGAGGGCAAGAGACCCTGTGTCTTTTGCTCATGTAGGTATCCCAAATAGATATCACATAGTAGGTATTTACTAGAGATATTTCAAATGAAAGACCAAAATGATGTGTTTTTTTTTTCAAAACCAAGTCTTCCTCTGTCACCTAGCTAGAGTGAAATGGTGAAACCTCAGCTCACTGCAACCTCCGCATCCCGGGTTCAAGTGATTCTCCCCTCCTCAGCCTCCCAAGTAGCTTGCATTACAGGCACCTGCCACCATGCCCAGCTAATTTTTTTTTTTTTTTTGAGATGGAGTCTTGCTCTGTCATCCAGGCTACAGTGCAATGGCGTGGTCTCAGCTCACTGCAACCTCTGCCTCCTGGGTTCAAGCGATTCTTCTGCCTCAGCCTCCCAAGTAGCTGGGATTACAGGCGCATAGCACCACACTGGCTAATTTTTGTATTTTTAGTAGAGATGGGGTTTCACCATGTTGGCCAAGCTGATCTCGAACTCCTGACCTCGTGATCCGCCCACCTCGGCCTCCCAAAGTGCTGGGATTACAGGTGTGAGCCACCACACCTGGCATTTTTTTGTATATTTTAGTAGAGATGGGTTTCCCCATGTTGGCCAGGCTGGTTTTGAACTCCTGACCTCAGCTGATCCACCTGCCTCAGCTTCCCAAAGTGTTAGGATTACAGGCGTGAGCCACTGTGCCCAGCCCAAAATGATATTTTAAAATCTTAGTGAAGAACCACTACCACCACTACCAGTATATACATTTTTTTTTTGAGACGGGGTCCCACTTTTTCACCCAGGCTGGTGTTCAGTGGCATGATCCACAGCTCACTGCCACCTTGACCTCCTGGGCTCAAGAAATCCTCCCACCTCAGCCTCCTGAGTGGGACAACAGGTGCATGCCACCATGCCTGGTTAGCTTATTTTTGTTTTTTTGTAGAGATGGGGGTCTCACTATATTGCTCAGGCTGGTCTTGAACTCCTAGGCTCAAGTGATCCTCCTGCCTCAGCCTCCCAAAGTGTTGGGATTATGGTAATGAGCCACCGTACCCATAATATGTATGTATGTGTGTGTGTGTGTGTGTGTGTGTGTGTGTGTGTGTGTGTGTATGAGACAGGATCTTGCTCTGTCACCCAGGCTGGAGCATGGTGGTGTGACCATAGCTCACTGCAGCCTCGACCTCCTAGGTTCAATTGATCCTCCCACCTCAGCCTCTCCAGTAACTGGGACCACAGGTTCGCACCACCACAGCCAGCTAATTTTTGTATTTTTTGTAAAGATGGGGTTTTGCTATGTTGCCCAGGCTGGAATTGAACTCCTAGGCTCAAGATCCTCCTACCTCAGCCTCTCAAAGTGTTGGGATTACAGGTGTGAGCCACTGCATCCAGCCATATTATAATTTTTAAAAAGCACATGGGTCAATATTCTTCAAGATGCAGGCTAGCATAATGTTAAGAATGATTATTAAAATAACATGACACAGAGTGGTTAAGAATAAAAAAGAGTCATTCATGGCTGGTTCTAACAGTTGCTAGCTAAGTAACCTTGGGCAAGTTATTTTCTCTCTCTGAATCTCCGTTTTCTTCCCTGTGTAATCAGGACAGCAATATTCCATCACGGTTGTAAAGTTTCAGTCAGATAACACACAGGAAGTGCTTCATATGGAGTGCATGCTGTCGGTTATTATAGTATTAGTGCCATCATTCAGATCAATTGAATATGAACTGTTAACCGATACCTCCCATTTATCTGGAGCTCTCCATTTTACAAAGCATTTCTCATGTAATACCCCAATTATGCCTCATAGGAACCCTGCGGGGAAGGTGACAGAGATGTCATTATTACCCATTTTAAAAGGAAGCTGGGGCCCAGGGATGCTAAATGACTTCACCCAAATGGTAGATAAGGTGAACAATGGCACCAGGAGCTGACCCTGAGTAACGTAATGGCTCAGGGCTCTTTACCAAGAGTGGGGTCTTGCCTGTTCTTTGAAACATAGAAATGACTGAAGGCCCCTACCTACCTCCTCAGCTAAGTTCAAGTGTTTCTAGAAGTTCCTGGGATTTGGTGTTCTGTCAGTTATCAGGCCTATCCTGTTCTCACCATTTTATCCCAATTGCATCTCATCTCAGGCAGCTGATAACCTTTTTCTTTAATTTTTAATTTTAATTTTAATTTATTTATTTATTTAGAGACAGGGTCTCACTCTGTCATGCACGCTGGAGTGCAGCAGCATGATCACAGCTCACTGAAGCCTCAACCTCCTGGGCTCAAGTGACACTCTCACCTCAGCCTCCTGAGGATTTAAAACTATAGGCATGCGCCACCACACCCAGATAATTTTTTTTTTTTAGTTTTTTGTGGAGACAGGGTCTCACTATGTTTGTCCAAGCTGGTGTCAAACTCCTGGGCTAAGGTGATCCTCCTGCCTCAGCCTCCCAAAGTGTCAGGATTACAGGCACGAGCTACCTCGCTGAAGTTGATAACTTCTGTCTGCTCAGCTCCGACATGGAAATGGTGAAACACAGTTCCTTCCCTTCAGTCTCCACCCCACCCCTACACCCCCAAATCTCTTTCATCCAACAGAGGCGCAACTCCTACTCCTGCCTTCCCCATGCACACACACAATTTTTTTTTTTTTTTTTTTGAGACAGTTTCACTCTTGTTGCCCAGGCTGGAATGCAATGGCATGATCTTGGCTCACTGCAACCTCCGCCTCCAGCGTCCAAGCGATTCTCCTGCCTCAGCCTCCCAAGTAGTTGGGATTATAGGCGTGCTGCACCATGACCCGCCAATTTTTTTGTATTTTCAGTAGAGATGGGGTTTCACCATGTTGGCCAGGCTGGTCTCCTCAGGTGATCCACCCGCCACGGTGTCCTAAAGTGCTGGGATTACAGGTGTGAGCCACTACACCTGGCCTCTTTTCTTTTCTCTTTTTTTTTCTTTTCTTTTCTCTTTTCTTTTCTTTTCTTCCTTCCTTCCCTCCTTCCCTCCCTCCCTCCCTCTCTCTCTCTTTCTTTTCTCCCTTTCTCTCTTCTTCCTTCCTTCCTTCTTCTCTCTTTTTTTTTTCTTGAGACTGAGTCTCACTCTGTCACCCAGGCTGGAGTGCAATGGCATGATCTCGGCTCACTGCAACCTCCACCTCCCCGGTTCAAGCAATCTTCCTACCTCAGCCTCCTGAGTAGCTGGGATTACAGGCACGTGCCATCGCACCCAGCTAATTTTTATATTTTTAGCAGAGATGGGGTTTCACCATGTTGACCAGGGTTGTCTTGAACTCCTTACCTCAGGTGATCCACCCGTCTTGGCCTCCCAAAGTGCTGGGATTTTAGGCGTCAGCCACCATGCCCGGCCTTCTTTTTTCTCTGGAAAGATGGGAGTCTCCTTATATTGCTCAGGCTGGTTGTCTGGAACACCTGGGCTTAAGCAATCCTCCCACCCATTTTGGCCTCCCAAAGTGCTTGGATTATAGACATGAGCCACTGTGCTCAGCCTGATTTTCTTTCGGACATTTAAAAACAAAACAAACCAAAAAAAAAGGATACATTTCACATATAACCCTGGTTCCATGCTTCTCTCAAAAAATGGGAAGAGTCAACAACTCAGTGTCTTCAAACAAACATGGCGGCAACAAGTTAAAGTTGAGTAGCTGAGTAACGGCTGCCCCCTTTGGCCAGGCAAGATAGTTTGGCCTTCTTCTTCTCCGGAATCCACCAGCCTCTCTTGTTTGTGTGACCACTCTAGCTGCTGGAAGCTTTTGAGTTTGTAATCCCTTGTTTGGCAATGTAACCCCAAAAGCAGAGGTTTTACAATGTCAGTCTTCTTTCTTCCCTTTCATAAGTGGAAAGACCCAGTATAGAGATTCATTTTTCCACTGACGTAAATTATACTACCACCCCAATTTAGATTGCAGATGCAGTTACAAAGAGTTTGGTTTTAAATATATTTTCCACCTCACTGCAAAAATGTTATATGGCATATTTAGAAATCCTGCCCCCACCCCCAGTAAAGGTTTTTTTATGACAAATGAAATTCCCACCATTCAGCTATCTACCATGCTTTGAGATTTGGGGATGATTCTAGCTGATTCCAGAATTATAGCTGAATAAGCATAATACCTGTCTTCTGAGTAACTTTCAGCAATGTAGCCCGTAACATATCTAATTTAATGCTTATTAAAGGAATTGCTTTTTTGTTAGCTGTTTGAAACTCAATGCATATTTTCAAAGCCAGCTCCAATTTCTCTGAAGGCCTGACATCACTTTTTTCTACCTCTCCCACTTTGCAAATTAGCTGACCCTCAATTTCCTTCAGTGATCCTTAGTCCCAGCAGAGAGGAACTGGTCCTAATTGCATAAATTTTCTCCCTCATTGCTGACATTGAACAGCCATCTGATTTGCTTTCACCTGAGAGGTCTCAGGCAAGCACCATCTCAAAGGACAGGGGAAAGTCTAGAGCAGGGGTTCTCCAGGTGTGGTTTCCAGACCAGCAGCATCAGCATCATTTGAGAACTTGTTAGAAATATAGCCTCAGCCCTGCCTCAGACCTATGGAATACAAATCTGCACTTTAAAAGGACCCCCAGTTGATTCATAAGCACATTCAAAGTAAAACAAGGTCGACTAGGTATGGTGGCTCACGCCTGTAATCCTGGCACTTTGGGGAGGCTGAGGCAGGAGGAATGCTTGAGCCTAGGAGCTCAAGAGCTGCCTGGGCAACATAGCAAAACTTGGTCTCAAGAAAAAGAAGAAAAAAAGGAAGGAAGGAAGGAAGGAAGGAAGGAAGGAAGGAAGGAAGGAAGGAAGGCAGGCAGGCAGGCAGGCAGGCAGGCAGGCAGGCAGGCAGACAGGCAGGCAGGCAAACAAAGTAATGTCTTTGGTGAAAAGAACTGTGAAGTAAATGAAAAAAGGACAGCCGGATGCAGTGGCTCACACCTGCAACCCCAATACTTTGGGAGGCTGAGGAGGGTAGATCACCAGAGGTCAGGAGTTCGAGACCAGCCTGGCCAACATGGTGAAACCTCGTCTCCACTAAAAATACAAAAATTAGCCGGATGTGGTGGCACATGCCTCCCAGCTACTCGGAAGGCTGAGACAGGAGAATTGCTGCAACCTAGGAGGCGGAGGTTGCATTGAGCCAAGATCATGTCACTGCACTCCAGCCTGGGCAACAGAGTGAGACTCAGTCTAAAAAAAATAAAATAAAATACAAGAAGGTGATATTGCAGTGATTGTGAGGAGGCACTTTACATAGAACAGCTGCTCTAAAATTTTGTGGTCTCAGCACCATTTATATTCTTTAAAAAAAAAAAAACTATTTTTAGGCCAGGCATGGTGGCTCACACCTGTAATCCCAGTACTTTGCGGGGGCCAAGGCGGGCAGATCACTTGAGGTCAGGAATTTGAGACCAGCCTGGCCAACATGGTGAAACCCCATCTCTACTAAAAATACAAAAATTAGCCCGATGTGGTGCTGCGTGCCTGTAGTCCCAGCTACTTGGGAGGCTGAGGCAGGAGAATTGCTTGAACCCGGGAGGTGGAGGTTGCAGTGAGCCGAGATCGTGCTGCTGCACTCCAGCCTGGATGACAGAGCAAGACTCTGTCTCAGAAAACAAACAAAAATTTTAATTTTTTGTAGTTCAATTATTTAAAAATTATTTTGTAATTTATTTTTAATAATTATTTTAAAATTATTTGTTTTCCATTGTTAAATTATTTGTAGTTCATTTAAAAATAATAAACCCATTATATATTTACATATGCTTTATGAAAATAGCTGTATTTTCTAAAACTAACAACAACAAAAAATGAGTGAGAAGAGTGCATGGTTTCAATTTTTGCAAATCTCTTTAGTGTCTTCCTTAATAGAAGACAGCTGGCTTCTCATACTGCTTCTGCAGTCCGTCTATTGCAGCGTCACATGTCATGTGGTCTTTGGAAAACTCCACTGTGCACATGGAAGAGAAAGAGTGAAAAAGGCAAATATCCTCTTAGTATTGTTATGAAACTAGTTTGACTTCACATACTCCCTGAAAGGCTTGGGGTCCCGAACCACACTTGGAACTGCTGCTGGGATGCAGTGATGGAGAAAGGGCTTACAGGAGCACAAGACCTCAGAGAGGAGTCGTCAACTATGTGAAGACTTCTGGCTTTAAAAAGCATGGAGATTGTTGCTGGGTGCGGTGGTTCACACCTGTAATCCCAGTACATTGGGAGGCCGAGGCGGGCGGGTCACTTGAGGTCAGTTCGAGGCCAGTCTGGCCAACATGGTGAAACCCTGTCTCTACAAAAAATACAAAAATTAGCCAGGCATGGTGGCCCACGTCTGAAGTCCCAGCTACTCGGGAGGCTGAGGTAGGAGAATCGCTTGAACCCGGGAAGTGGAGGTTGCAGTGAGCTGAGATTGGGCCACTGCACTCCAGACTGGGCAACGAGAGCAAAACTCCATCTCAAAAACAAAACAAAACAAAACAAAACAAAAAGAAACAAAACAAAACAAAAGCATGGAAATTGTACAGTGAGCTTCAGTGCGAATTCTGATGGTGACTTGGTCTTAGAATAGCTGCGGGACTATGGACAGGTACTCTGCCCTCTCTGAACCTCAGTTTCCTGGTCTGCTTTAAGAAAAGGGTGGCCTCTGGCCGGGCGCAGTGGCTCACGCCTGTAATCTCAACACTTTGGGAGGCCGAGGCTGGTGGATCATGAGGTCAGGAAATCGAGACCATCCTCGCTAACATGGTGAAACCCCGTCTCTACTAAAAATACAAAAAAAAATTAGCCAGGTGTGGTGGCAGGGGCCTGTAGTCCCAGCTACTTGGGAGGCTGAGGCAGGAGAATTGTTGAACCCGGGAGGTGGAGGTTGCAGTGAGCCGAGATCGCACCACTGCACTCCAGCCTGGGCGGCAGAGTGAGACTCTGTCACAAAAAAAAACCAAAAGAAAAGAAAAGTGTGGCCTCTTAACATTCCAGGCCGCGCCCCGCCCCCACCCCTCCCCAAGCCTCTGGGAGGTTCCAGCAGGGATTTCAGAGCAACTCTTCCGTTTGCCAGCAGAAGGCGATGGAGACCAGCCTTGGCTGGACCACTTCCACCCCAGGGGCCCTTCACCGCCTCCCCATCCAGACCCAAGTTTCCCTAGTGGTCCGGACGGTTTCCTTGGCAGCGCTGGCACCAGGTATCTCAGGCCACCCAGACTGTCCCAGGGAGGGGCTGGAGGCACCGAGAGCCCTTCATATTGACCCAGACACGTGGCCAGGTTGAGATGCTGGGATTCTCCCAAACCCAGTCTGGGAGGAGCTGGGGAGAAAGAAGAACGGGTTTGGGCAAAGACCCTTCAACCCCTCCCCCCACATCCCCCGCTGGGCCTTTCGGTGGGAAACCACCCAGAAGCTGTTGACTTCTCACAGGGAAAGCCGGGCGGGGGTGGCCGGAAGGGAGCAAGACGGAGAGACCGCTGCGCCAGCTCCCCGGGGACCGCCTGCCTGCAGGCGCGAGGCGGCGCTTGCATCAGCGCCTGCCAGGGCAGGGGCAGGGACCGCGGCCACCGGCGACGTCAGTCGCTTTCCCAGAAGAATTCCACTTCCTGCGGCCGGGGCCCGGCTGTGAGGGGGCGGGGCGGGGGGTGGTGGGTTGGTTTCGCAGGATGACACCACTCGTTTACTGCATCTCCTCGGTCACACACTGTTGTCTAGGAGACCAAGAGCATCCTGGCCGCCTCAGTGAGGCTAACCCGCCCCCGGGAAGTGACCTAGGGCACGGCCCACTCAGGAAACCACTGGCTCTAGGGTGCAGGGCCCAGGAGACTAGGCCACCCACTACGGGTCCTGGATTCTGCCCTGGAGGCACCCGGTGGCCCACCTTCCATATTGTACCTGATCGTCAAGTTTTCAAAGCACACTTGCCTGAGGGTGTTAGAAACAAGCCAGAGAAAACTAAAGCCCCGAGAAGAGACCTAGGATAGCCTATAACTGGGAGAGCTGACTTCTCAAGCCTCTGTGATTTGGTTTGGTTTGGGTTGGGTTGGGTTTTTTCTTACCTTTCTTGCCATAGATCAGTATCTCACGAACCTCTTAAGAGCCCATCCACTATCAGTGAAGCGATTTTTTTTTTTTATTTTTATTTTGTTTGTTTGTTGTTGTTGTTTGAGACAGAGTCTTGATTTGTCACTCAGGCTGCAGTGCAGTGTCTCGATCTTGGCCCACTGCAACCTCCGCCTCCCTGGTTCGATCCATTCTCTTTTCCCAGTCTCTCCAGTAGCTGGTATTACAGGTGCATACCACCACGCTCAGCTAATTTTTTTTTTTTTTTGTATTTTTAATAGAGACAAGGTTTCACCATGTTGGCCATGCTGGTCTCAAACTCCTGATATCAAGTGATCCGCCCGCCTTGGCAACCCACCACACCCGGCTGCAATGTTTGTTTTAATTAATTTTGGCAAGTATTTCCTGAGCACCCCGAGTGTGCCAGGTGAAGAGAGAGAGACGGATAATAACAGTGCTAGCCAGCACGTATTAAGCCTTGCAAAGCTGCACAGGCGTGAACTTGTGGCTTCAACACAACCTTATGAGGTAGGTGTTATCCCCATTTTACAGAGCAGAATACCCAGTTAATGTGAGACCAGCTGGGAAGTAAAATCAAATCTGAGTCCTAAACTAGAAGTCTTTACCATTACCAGGCAGCCTCGCGAAACATCAATTAACATGACAGACATGGCCCTTTTTCTTTGGAATTGATGCATTTTTACCGCATTTTTAAGACGATGCATTTAATCTTTAATTATGTGTTAATAATGTGAGATGAGGAAAAAAGTAATTCCAAATAAGAAACATGTAATAACATCAATGCAACTAGCATTGAGGCCTACTGTATGCCAAACGCTGTGCCAAACCCACTACCATTATTACCACATTTGATACAACAACTCTGTGAGGTCAATTCTATCACTTTGGTCCCTACTTTGCAGATGAAGAGACTGAGGCACAGAGGGGAAGTAACTCATCCATGTCCCAGAGCTAGTAAATTAATGCTTAGTAATTAGCAGAATAGTGCCCTGGTCCATGTAAGCACTTAATACACTTGTACTCTGCTTTGGAAAGAATGGAGAGACTGCAGTGTATACAAACATCCCAGGAAAACCTCATTCATTTGGACCATTTCCATCTAGATTTTATTATAATTTGAAAAGAGCCTAGGGTCGTGTTCTCTCTCTCTCTCTCTCCTTTTTTTTTTTTTTTTTTTTCTGCTTGGGGGGAAAAGCTAAGCAAACAGTACAAACAAAGTAAAAATATTCTTGTGGGGCATTTTAGAATTTAGACGAGATAGGGTGCATTCAGGATGGTATGGCCGTAGGCACATTTTAGTATTTATAAAGCATTTTCCTACCCAGGAGTTAACTTTATCTTCACAATGCCCCTGAGAAGTAGCTAGAACTGGTCATCTTAGTCCCAGTCTACAGGTGAACTCTGAAAAGCTTTCTAAAGAAGAATTTCTAACTACTAAAGAGAACAAATGATCTTCAGGGACTCGAAAGTAAACTACCCACAATAGCTAGACGTGAAAAGAATAAACGAACGGATAAATGAAATGTAGTATGTACATACAATGAAATATTATTCAGCCTTAAAAAGGAATGAAATTCTGGTAAGTGCTACAATATGATGAACGTTGAAGACATGATGCTAAGTAAAATAAGTCAGACACAAAAGGACGGTATTGTGTGATTCCACTTATATGGGACACCTAGACTAGACAAATTTATAGATACAGAAGTAGAGTAGAGGTACCGGGGGCTGGAGGGAGAGAGGAGTGGGGAGTTCTCGTTTGATTAGAATTCAATGAACAATTTAATTGATGATGAATTGAAGGGATGCTGAACAAGCTCTAGGAATGGGTAGTGATGGTTGCACAACATTGTGAATGTACTTAATGCCTCTCAATTGTGCACTTAAAAATGGTTAAAAGGTGGCTCACGCCTGTAATCCCAGGATTTTGGGAAGCTGAGATGGGTGGATCGCTTGACTCCAGGAGTTTGAGACCAGCCTGAGCAGCATAGTGAAACCCCATCTCTCCAAAAAACAAAAAAAAATTAGCTGGGTGTGGTGGCACATGCCTGTAGTCCCAGCTTCATGGAAGGCTGAGGTGGGAGGATTGATTGAGCCCTGGAGGGTGAGGCTGCAATGAACAGTGATCACACCACTGCACTCTAGCTTCGGTAACAGAGAGGAAATTCTGTCTCAAAAAAAAAAAAAAAAAAAAAAAGTTAAAATGGTAAATTTTGTGTTACACATATTTTACTACAATGAAAATTTTTAAGGAAAAAAAGGTAACCCACGTAGCAATCCCCATGCTTATCCAACTCTTTCTTTAACAGGAGACTCCTGGGTACTTATTAAAGCAGAAGCAGTCTTAACCCAGGCCTGCACTTGAAAGCAAGAAAACACCATGCCTTTAAAAAATAGCTCACGAGCGTGTGTTTTCACTAAACACAGGAGGCTGGTATTCCCCTCAGGTATTCCAAGTGAGCAAGATATGGCTGGTAGAGGGGAGAATTGGGAGGTGAGTCACTGGTTTGGCAGGTGACGTCACCATGAGGTGACCGTCTGCGTGGTGTGCCTTCCACCTCCCACGTCTCCCATTTTCTCCACTCAGGGGCGGCCAGGTCACCAGCTGGCTCAGCTGGAAGTCTATCTGTTCTGGTGTGATGTTTAGTGAGAAACATTCCTCTTTATGACTCAGTGACTCAATATCCCAACAGATGGGTTCAGGAAGGCTCCAGTAGCTAAAGCCAACTCCGAGGTCAAAACCTGGATAGCCAAGGAGGAGATGAAAGACATAAACCCTTGGGAAGGGAGAGAAGAGAGCTTGTTTTCTGTTTGTTGGAATGCTAAATATCTAAGAAGTAATGGGATGATTTAGGATAATAATTATTATCCTAAGACAACTTAGGAGACTGGCACACAAAAGGGGATAGTAAATATTTATTGAATGAAATATTCATTGATTATTATTTCAGAGGTATTCAACTGCAAGAACAATCCCAAACTACGAGTGAAAAACACAGATTCTGGGGCGGGCACAGTGGCTCACGCCTGTAATCCCAGCACTTTGGTAGGCCAAGGCGGGTGGATCACTTGAGGTCAAGAGTTCGAGACCACCCTGACCAACATGGTGAAACCCTGTCTCTGCTAAAAATACAAAATTAGCCAGATGTGGTGGCACACGCCTGTAATCCCAGATACTCAGGAGGCTGAAGCAGGAGAATCGCTTGAACCCAGGAGGCAGAGGTTGCAGTGAGCTGAGATTGTGCCACTATACTCCAGCGTGGGTGACAACAGCGAAACTCCATCTCAAAAAAAAAAAAAAAAAGAAAAGAAAAAGAAAAATGTATATTCTTACTTATGTCTCACCAACTCTAGTTTTCTCAAAGGGGCACCAGAAATGGAGCTTGATATATTTTCGTGGAATTGACACAGGTTTGATATGGACAACTATGATACTGACACAAAGAATCATGATGTTTATGCAGGTAATGAGGTCATTAATAAGTAGTAATGTGAAGGGATTGTCTTGGACATGTTCATACACTCATCCAGCAATTGTTAGCAGAGGTACCCTATCTATATAAGATGAAAGGAAGTGAGAAAGAGAAAGTATTTGCTTTATTTGTTTTTCCTTTTTTCTCTCTAGGCTCTATACTGTTGAGTCAATCTGGGATGGTTTAAGGTACATGAGCCTCGGTATCAAGCAAGCCTCAAATTAGTCAGTGAGGACTCTTAGTTGCAAGACAGAAAGTGGATTCAAATTAGCTACAGGGGGAAAAAAATCCAACAGATGGCTTCAGGCATAGCTGTTTCCAGGTGCCCAAATGCTGGTGTTAGATTTGCTGTTTTTTTAATCTTTCAGCTCTGCCTGCCTATAAGATGACAAGGAATTGTCCCAGTAGCTCTGGTCTTACCTTTTGTGAGCTTAACAACCTCATTAGAAAGAGATCTTTCTTCTCAACAAAAATATCAGGATTAACTCTGGCCGGCCTGGCTTGAGTCACATATTACTCCCTAGACCTGGAGATGGTGTTAAAGCCATAAGATGCTGTTTCCAGAATAAAAAGGAATGGTTGCTGGGCAGGCAAAAACAATAGGTGTCACTCCCTGTGTGTAAATGTATGCCTGTGGGAGAGAGGGTTTATAGTTTATGTGACACTTTCCTGATTTGTCACTACCTAGTGAGTCAGTCTGATGTGGTGGAATGCGTGCGCTCTGGACTCAACAGGCCTGAGTCAAAATGTTGGCTCTTCATTAGCTGTGTGGCCTTGGGCAACTTACTTAAAAGTAACCGTGCTGATAACTACCATGTTTTGAGCACTCAGCATGTGCTAGGTGTTACATATATTAATCTCATTATTCCACAGCTCTGCAAAATAGTTATTATTTTCTCCTTCTTATAGATGAGGAAGCCAAAGATCAGACAGATTAAGTGACCTCCTCAAGGTCACTAAGCTAGTTAGGGACACTCCAATCCAGGGTGCTCTGACTCAAGGCAGCCTCTCAGGCCCTCCCTCTCCATGCCTGAAAAATGGACATGACATGGAGAAGAAGAAAGTGGCAGAAGAGGAGGAAAAGGAAAAATACTGAAACAGTGAAATGCCCACAACATATTAGGTATGCAATAAATCTAGTTCCCTTCGTCTGTTCTTCCACTCACTTCTTTCCTTACTTTTCTCCATCTTTTTCTTTCTTTGGGCACTTCAAAAGGTCCTAGCTTTCTCCTTCCTTCCTTCCCTTCCTTCCTTCTTTCCTTCCTTTCTTCCTTCCTTTTTTTCCTTCTCTTTCTTCCCCCCACCTGCCTTTTCTTTTTGGACAGGGACTCGCTCCATCATCCAGGCTGTAGTGCAGTGGTGCGATCTCAGCTCACTGCAACCTCCACTTCCCTTGTTCAAGCGATTCTCCTGCCTCAGCCTCCCGAACAGCTGGGATTACAGGCGCCCACCATCATGACTGGCTAATTTTTGTATTTTTAGTAGAGACAGGGTTTCACCATGTTGGCCAGGCTGGTCTTGAACTCCTGACCTCGAATGATATGCCCACCTCAGCCTCCCAAAGTGCTGGGATTACAGGCGTGAGCCACTGCACCCAGCCCATTTTTTCCTCCTCTTTTTGAAGTCCTTACCTGGTCCAAGGTGATATTTCTGAATCATAACAGGATATAGTCATTGTTAAAGCACTCACCCTCATAAACGTGACTGCCACCCCTAGAGGAACCCCCAGCCATGGCCCCTACATCAGCACTCTGGCTTGACCAAGATCATGTTCTAGCTCACTGGGAAGAGCGAAACCCAGGTACATGGGATTCCTCCCACTCCAATTCACGCCTCTGTACCCACCAGTCTCTGCATGAAGTTTTCCTAATCTGTTTAACTCATGTGCCAGCTCTGACTGAGGTGGGGCAGTGGCAGGGGCACCCTTTTCTCTGCACACTGTTTTGGCTTCAGCCCTCGCCTGACCTTTGTTTCACCCCCTCCTGCCTACTTGGGGAGCCTGCCCAAGCCCTGATGAAAGGCAAGGGAAGTGAGGGCCAGGCTGAGCCGTGGGGTTTGGAGATAAGCACCTTCCATTTTGCACATGTCGGAACTCGAAATCAAGAGGAGCTGGCGCTCCAAAGGGAGAGTCGGGCTTCTTCCAGATACTGGGCTGGTGGTTGGAGGGGGGGTCCCCTGGGCAGAGGCAAGGGTGAGACTTCACAACATAGTCTTGCCAGGTGAGGAACTTGCCGAGGGTGAGCAAACAGTGAACCTCTAACTCCTTGATGATTTTTATAGCATGGTCTGGCCTTGGGAACAGGAAGTCCTCCTAGGTGACAGAGCCACCACTTCACACACACCTTGTACAATGTGTGAGTGTGTGCAGGTCATTCTCCACATGGCCACATGCCCTGTTTGGTGTGGGAGCCGTATCCCATGCCCAGGCCCCTCAGGCCACTCCACATGGGTTCCCCCACCCAGGTGGGCACTGCAGTTGGGCTCAGGGTCTTCCCTCTTGGGGTAGCATCCCTGGTAGCAGAAACTGCCTCCTGTTCACCCCATCCTCAACGTAGGGCACAACATTAAGAAAGTCCAAGTCCAAGAAGGCTTTTGTGAGATAAAGGGGGAGCTGTGGCCAGAGAGGAAAGGGGGCATGGCGATGAGTTCACACTTACTAAATACCATCAGCCCTAAGAAAGAGTATGAATAATCCCCATTCTAGAGATGGGAAAACTGAGACTAGAGTTAGTTAACAGGAAGAGGCGGTGTCTACCAACAGAACAGTTTCATTTAATGGACTTGAGTCGCTCCCAAGATGCCTGGCCCCTGAACATTCTGATTTCCTCACCCAGTTCTTCTTAAACTACAATGTGCCCACAAATTCCCTTGTTCAAAGGCAAATTCTGATTCAGCAGTTCTCGGGAGGGGCCCAAGATCCTGCCATCTGACAAGCTCCACTGCTGCTAGTCTGAGACAACACTTTGAATAGCAAGCAAGGCTCCAGGCTGAGGCTGTCTTTCTGATGAACTTAAAACAGCACGCGCTTAAATTCCTCACTCAGGCAGCAGGGCTGGGTGGTCTAGAGTCGCGCTATCCTAATTGAGATGTGCCGTGAGTGTGAAATACACACCAGATTTTGAAGATGTTGTAAGAACAAAAGAATATAACATATCTCATTCATAATTCTTTATATGAATTACATGTTGAAATAATATTTGAGGTAAAATCAAATAGATTTTTTAAAAATCTATTTTAACTGTGTCTTTTTTCTTTTCTAATGTGGCTACTAGAAAATGTAAAATCATGCATGTGGCTTGTATTTTTTTTTTTTTTTTTTTTTTTGAGACAGGGTCTCACTGTCACCCAGGCTAGAGTGCAGCAGCATGATCATAGCTCACTGCAGCCTCAACATTCTGGAGTCAAGGGATCCTCCCTCCCATCTCAGTATCCTGAGTCGCTGGGGCTACAGGCACGCACCACCATGCTTGGCAAATTTTTTTATATTTTGTGGAGATGGGGTCTCCCTATGTTACCCATGCTGGTCTCCAACTCCTGAGCTCAAGTAATCCTCCTGTCTCAGCCTCCCCAAGTGCTGGGATTACTGGCATGAGCCTCCATGCCTGGCCCCATTACCTTTTTAGTGAACAGCTCTGGTTTAGAGCAGTGGTTCTCAACCAGGCAGGGGTAATTCTGGCACCCCAGGAATATTTGGCAATGTCTGAAACGTTTTTGGCTTGGTTGCCCATAAGTAGTGGGGTTGCTACTGGCATGTAATGGGTAGAGGCCAGGGATAGTGCTAAACATTCCATACTGCCCCAGACAGCCCCTTATCACCATGAATTTACCCAGCCCCAAATGTCAGTAGTGCCAAGGTTGAGGAAGTCTCATCTAGAAACATCGCCACCATCTCTGAGATTATTTTATTGACTTTTTAATTTCTCCAGTGCCTTCACTCCTCCTACTAGAACATGAGCTCATGAAATCAGGGACTTGCCTGCCTGTAGCTGCCAGAGCAGTGCCTGGCACAAGGCAGCATTCTGTAGCACACATTAAATGTCCCTCTGTCCACTTGAGCCCACCAAGTGGTTCAAATTCGCCCATGCAAACTAGCACAGGCCCACTAGCCAAGGGCCTCAGAACACAGTGAGACCACTCCACTCTGAAATCAAGCTAAGACAAGACAAAATCTAAATCCACATCTTGACTGGTTGTCCTCACAACTGCACATTAATCAATCTCTCCACAGGCAGACATTAACCCCAGGGAGCAGAGATAGGAATTGCCTCTGAAGGGCTTGTTAGGCCTCTGTGCACAGCTTGGCCCAGCCCAGCCCTGGCAGGCCTTTCATCCTGGGCGGGGCCACCTACCAAGCTGCCACAGACCAAGCTGCATTGGTTTCCAGTGATTTTATTCACCACTCAGTGGTGGTTTCAAAGGGCTGGCTCCAGCCCATCTGATCTGCTGCCTTTTCTGAGTTGCTGGGCCATGTGTGGAGCCCAGACCTGGGCTTTCTAAGGGAGAGTTGTCTCCTAGCCCTCTCCTTTCGCAAGCCGGTGGGTGGGGTTAGGGTGAGGCCAAAAGAACAACTTGGGTCCACCCAGGGTGTGCGAGGGAATGGAATCAGGGCAGATTAATTTCTCTTGTTGAGATAACTCTTTAATCTTCAATATAAAGTCTTGAAAGCCACTGTTCTGGGCCTTCTCCCTTTCCCTCTTGTCACTCCCTGGGGTGCGGCCCTGTCCTGGTAGGAGTCCAGAGACCTGGGTTTGGCCCCAGAGCTGGGCTGTGGGACCTAGGGTAAGGGAAGAAAGCCCTTGGCTGAGCTTTTTAAATTTTTATTATTATTATTATTATTTTAGACAGAGTCTCGCTCTGTTGCCAGGCTAGAGTGCAGTGGCGTGAACTCGGCTGACTGCAACCTCCATCTCCCAGGTTCAAGCAATTCTCCTGCTTCAGCCTCCTGAGGAGCTGGAACTACAGGTGCGTGCCACCACGCCCAGCTAATTTCTGTATTTTTAGTAGAGATGGAATTTCACCATCTTGGCCAGGATGGTCTCAATCTCTTGACCTCGTGATCCACCTGCCTCAGCCTTCCAAAGTGCTGGGATTACAGGCGTAAGCCACCGTGCCCGGCCTCTGAGCTTTCTTCTAAATGGAGGAGGGGAGAGAGGAGTAGGAGTTATACTGATCTTTAAATCTTGTAGCATTTCAATCTTGCCTCTAGTCTTTAAGATAAAGCCCGAGCCCTTTAGCATGACCCAACTTCACTCCTGTCCACCTTCCTGCCTCCCAGTCGACAGTCCAGCTCCTTGCCCCATACGGTGAATACATCCCACTTCAGCCGCAGTGGCCTATCTTCAGTTTTGTTAACGTGCCTTGCTCTCTTTTACCTTCTAGTCTTTGGACATGTCATTCTGCGCTTCCACGGAGTTTTCTAGGGTAATGCTTAAATCTATGTATGGTAGATCACATGACATCTGTTCACTGTGTGCCCTTGGGAAAGTTACTTAACTTCTCTGTGCTTCAGTCCCCTCTTGTAGAAAAATGAGAATAACGCTGCTCCTTAATTCATGGGGTTATTGTGCAGGTTGAATGAGATGATGCTTGCGGAGTTGTTCACAGCAATATCTAACACCCAGAAAGCAACAAGGGGAAACGTTCCCTGCCATCATTATGATCATTTCTGGAACGTGTTCACACTCAACTCTCAGGAATCAGCTCAGTTGTTACCTCCTTTCAGGAAGGCTTCCCAGGTTTCCACTCTCCGGCTCCAGTGTCTGCCCCTCCTCTGCCTCCTGACTCACCCCGGGTTCACTGCTGTCACCACCCTTATCACTGGTGTGGTAACTGCCTGTTTACTTGTCTAGCTCCTCTCAATAGATTGTCACTTCCTCAAGTCTAGAGATTAGAAACAGACCACATGCTGGCCCAAACCACAGGTGTGCTTTAGCTGGACTGGGGGCAGGAAGTTTGGAAAACTTCTAATAAGGTGTACTTTTTAAAACCGAAGAAAATAGTTTATTTTAAAAATGGGATGATTTCACATAAAAATCTGAGTTTCCAGCTTCTCTTGGAAAATTAGAGACTCTGCAAATACAAGCCCCTGTCATCGCCTGCACCTGCGGGAGCATCGGCTTCAGTGGGTCAGGTGCTCCTGGCTTACTGCAGGCTCCACCCAGCCCGATTACTCACACTCTGCCCCCAAAATAAGGTGATGACACAAGCCTCTCCTCTGAATCAGGACACCTTTGAGAGTGAAAGTGATATGTTATTAATAACCACAAATAAACCAGACAGATCAGGGAAAACTGGAAAACAGACTCCCCCTAAACTACAGAGTCGGGGGCTTTGTCATCTTTGGGTCCCACATGACACACTTCCTGCCACATACATGCTCAATAAATGATTATCACAACAACTAGGGCATCTTGAGCATTTGCTTAATGCAAGCTTGTCCAATCTATGGCCTGCAGGCCTAGGACAGCTCTGAATGAGGCCCAACACAAATTCGTAAACTTTCTTAAAACATTATGAGGCCGGGTGCGGTGACTCACGCCTGTAATCCCAGCACTTTGGGAGGCGGAGGCAGGCGGATCACAAGGTCAAGAGATCGAGACCATCCTGGCTAACATGGTGAAACCCCATCTTTACTAAAAATACAGAAATTAGCTGGGCGTGGTGGTGGTTGCCTGTAATCACAGCTACTCGGGAGGCTGAGGCAGGAGAATTGCTTGAACCCAGGAGGCGGAGGTTGCAGTGAGCTGAGATCTCACCACTGCGCTTCAGCCTGGTGACAGAGTGAGACTCCGTTTCAAAAAAAAAAAAAAAAGTTTTTTTGCATTTTTTTAAGCTCATCAGCTACCGTTTGTGTTAATGTATTTTATGTGGGGTCCAAGACAATTCTTCCAATGTGGCCCACGGAAGCCAAAATATTGGACTCTCCTGGCTTAATGTATTAATAGCCCTCCCAGGAGCCTTATGAGGTAGAGACTGTTGTCCGCATCTTGCAGATGAGGAAACTGAGGCACAGATATATTTAATACTGTAACCTGTCTCAACCGCACAGCTAGGAAATGGGGAACCAAGACAGTTTGAGTCTAGAGGTTGTGTGTTGGCAAAATCAATAATTCGCTCCTAGGGTCCTTCCCACCTCTACAAACCTTGGGTTCTTTTGATGTTTTTCCTCTTGTTTTCTCCTTTCCCACGTCTCTCTTTTTGTCCTCTCCTTTCTCTCTCGTACTCTGTTCCCTTTGTCTCCCTCTCGCTCACTGTTTCTGTTCCACCAACTCTTGCTTTCTCTGTCTCTCTCATCTTTGTCTCTCTGTGTCTCTAACTGTTGTTCCTGTTCTTGGGAACTCTCTGTTTCTGTCCCTCTGTATTTCCCTTAACATCTTTTTTTTTTCTTTTCTTTTCTTTTTTTTTAAACAGGGTTTCACAATGTCACCGAGGCTGGAGTGCAATGGTGTGATCTTGGCTCACTGCAGCCTCAACCTCCCAGACTCAAGTGATTCTCCCACCTCAGCCTCTCAAGTAGCTAGGACTATAGATGTGTACCACACTCGGCTAATTTTTGTATTTTTTTGTACAGATGGGGTTTTGCCATGTTGCCCAGGCTGGTCTCAAATTCCTGGGCTCCAGCAATCCTCCCGCCTTAGCCTCCCAAATTGCTGGGATTACAGGCCTGACCCACTGGCACCTGGCCGCGACTCCTTTCTTGAAAGACTCTCACTGTCTCTTCTCTTGCCATCTCTCTGCTCTTCCTTTTTCTGTCCTCCCTTTGTCCTCCTCTTTCTCCTTCTCTGTCTCTCCCTCTCTCTGTGTGTCTCTCTCTTCCGCACATCGTGCATTCTTACCAACCATGACTAAACACTTATGCGATAGAAGAATATGTTTTCAGTAACTCACTGTGGGTCTTGGCTTGTAGAAATCCCACAAGCTAGGCCCTGTGCCTTTGCTACGCTTTTGGTGAGAACTTCTGTGGACAGAGGCACAAAAGCCTCAAGCTGTGAGATTCAAAATCTGGTGGTTAAGCCAGCCCCTCAGCGCTCCCAGCCTGCGCCTCCATCCTCGTTGGAAACAATAAGCTGGAACGTGTCTTGATGACTTTCAGCAGACAGACCTGCAAAGAAGAGAAGCTGGTCTGGACTCTGGCCTTCCTTCACAACACACTGACAGGTAAATAAAACTAATGGCATGTGTTTCTTTTCTGTAAGAGAAGGATAACCAGAGTATATTTTTTGCAACAAATATGTATATTTCAAAGCACATGAAATGAATGTCTCTTGAAGGAGAAAATAGCCTTGGAAATATCAGTTTGAAGCCAAGGAGAAAAGTAACATTTTTCTGGCTGGGCGCAGTGGCTCACGCCTGTAGACCCAGCACATTGGGAGGATGACGCAGGAGGATCTCTTAAGCCCAAGAGTTTAAGACCAGCCTGGGCAACATGGCAAGGCCCCCATCTCTACAAAACCACAAAAATTAGCCAGGCATGGTGGCACGCACCTGTAGTCCCAGCTACTCAGGAGGCTGAGGTGGGAGGATGGCTGGAACCCGGGATGTCAAGGCTACAGTGAGCTGAGTTTGTACCACTGGACTCCAGCCTAGGCGACAAGAGTGAGACCCTGTCTTGGAAAAAAAAAATTAACTTTTTATTAACATGGAAACAGGGAGAAAAGTAATCGAAAAGGAGAAAGTGGTACTCCTCATCGGTGAAGTGAGTGAAGAATTAAGTGGGGAGAGCAGAGAGGGAAAGAGAGGGGAAGGGATATTAAGCAGAAGTCACAGTGGCCGGAGGAATGAAGCAGAGGAGGAGGAGGGGGAGGAGAGGTGGAGGAAGAGGAGGAGGAGGCAGAGGCAGAGAAGGAGGAGAAGGAGAGGAGGAGGAGGAGGAGCTGAGAGTGGGGGGAAGAAGGTGACTGATCTTAACAAATTTGAGATGAGACTTCAGCACCTCCAGCTTAGGCAACTACCTGGTTGGCTCTGCCTGAATGAATGTCCACTTACGGAGGGAGGGAGACAGAGAGAAGGAGGAAACCTGGAGACAAAAAGGGCCCCAGTGATGTAGATAATCAGTCTCAAATCCCAGACTAGGCTCCACCCTCTTTTTCACCTTGGTTTCCAAATGGGTGTCCCTGTGCTCTGGAGGGGAAGTGTTCAGACAAAGTCTCACTGGTAGCAATGAGTCAGGGCCCCACCCAGACCCTACCAGCCCCAGGAGGCCTCTCCTTGCCCATAGGCCTGACAGTGGCTGGGTGTTATCAGGAGAAAGCAAGAAACAGTAGGGGCATGGGAAGCCATTCAAAGTCACTCCAAAAGACCTGCTGTGGCCCTAGGGTCTAGCTGCCAGAGCCCTGTAGCTGGGGTGGCTCCATTCATCCTGGCAATTAATGGTGAGTTGGCTGCCCAGTGTTTGCCATTTCAGTGTCAACAGCCCAAGGGAGACAGCCCTGTGGAGCGGGATCAGCCCAGCTATAAAGATCTGTCACTCGGCCTGGCCCGGTGGCTCATGCCTGTAATCCCAATGCTTTGGGAGGCCGAGGCGGGTGGATCACTGAGGCCAGGAGTTTGAGACCAGCCTGACCAACATGGCAAAACGCTGTCTCTACTAAAAATACAAAAATTAGCTTGGCATGGTGGCACATGTCTGTAATCCCAGCTACCCAGGAGGCCAAGGCAGGAGAGTTGCATGAACCCAGGAGGTAGAAGTTGCAGTGAGCCGAGATCATGCCAGTGCACTCCAGCCTGGGTGACAGAGCAAGACTCCATCTCAAAAAAAAAAAAAAAATCTGTCAACACACTTTTTCCACCATCAACACCCTTCCTTTAGCTGTAAGACCTGAGAGGGCAGTATCCCACAGCATACCCAGCAATTGACATGCAGGCTGGTATGCAGCAGGTGCTCAATAACTGAACAAGGTAGCATGCATTTAACTCTCCCTGCTGCCACAGACCAGCTGTGTGACCCTGCTCAACTTCCTTAACTTGTCTGAGCTACTACTTCCCCTACTGGCACACGGGAGAGTGCCAGTGAAAACACAGACTGTTGCCTTCCCACCTTTGTGAGATAAGAAAGCCGGAGCATCCAGTCCATAGCTGTCGTCAAAATATGGTGGGGGTGGAATGGAGGAGCTACTTTCCCTTTCCAAAAGTCTGCAGCTTCTGTTGCTGCTGGTTCCGAGGGTGTCGTACAGATGTTACTTTTTAGGAAGATGGTGTGGGGATGTGGTTAAGAGCTCATGATTTGGGGGCTGAGTACCAGGGTTCAAATGCTGCCTCCTCCACCCGTCACTCCCTGGTGGCCACTGGCAAGCCACTTCATCTCGCTGAGCTTGTTTTCCCATGTGTAAAACAGAGTTGTCAGGAGGCTTACGGGAGATAAATCCCACATCCCTGGCACGTAGTAGATGCTCCATGCACCTTAGCCATGATCACCAGTTTCCACCTCCCAACCCTGTGAGGGAGATGTGACTCTCCCCAGGGTGCAAAAGAGGAAACCAGGGCTTGCCAGGTGGAGAGGCCCTCTCCTCACAGCAGAACCAGAACCAGACACCCTTCTCCCACCCACCCAGGCCCACCACAGCTGCCAAATATGAGGTGATGGGACAGCCCTCGTGGCCTCCACCCACTGCCCTGGTGGAGAAGTGAAACATGAACCCACCAGTGCAAGACAGAGGAAGAGGCACCAGCGAAGGTAAGAAGAGTCGGGTGGCCCTGAATTTTGTCAAAGGGACAGTCCAGGACAAGGTCAAGTTCGGGGTGGCAAGAGGGTGGAGGCAGTGGGAGGATAGTATGACAAGAGGGGTATGGGGCTTGAGTCGGCCAGCGGTCCGGGGTGAAAAGCTGGTCCCGAGAATGAGGAAGGAAGCCTTTTTATCAGTGTTAACAAGAACAGAGAGGGAAGTTCTTTGCATCTGGCCAGATACCTCAGCTGTGACCTTCTGTCTCTAAGGAGGGGGTCCCTGCAAGTTTTGCTTTCAAAAGTCTCTTGGGAGAAAACACAAGTCCCTGATTCTTAGAAGCTGCCTTCATCTTAACTTAAGAAATCCCTCAGTGGCTTTTTGGTTAGCACAACAGGATTAGCCTTTCTGACTGGTGGGCTTCCCGCCTCTAAGGATAGCTGGATTTCCCTTGCTTTCGCCTACCCATTTGCAGGTGAGAAAACTGAAGCTGGACCCTGGCCTCCAGTCCTGTCTTTGCCATTAGCAGCCCTGGGATCTTAGCGCCTTCACCAGCTGAGCTTCAGTTTTTCCATCTGTAAAATGGAGGGTTGAGGCCACATCTTCCTTTTAGTCTTTCCTCTTCCCTTCCCTCCAGAGCAAGTGGTGTGGAATTCTAAGGCAAAAGTCACCCTGATTGAATGGCGTGGATTAGTCAAGAACCCAGCACTGGGGTCAGCCTCTGGAAGCAATTTAAGATAACCCAAGGATTTGAGATTCCAACCTCCCGCAGGCAAGCAGAAGTGCTCCCTTCTACATAGGGCCGCCCTCCTTCCTGGGCAACTGGGCTGATTTGTGGAAGAAACAGCTGTGCTTTCTGGTGGGTTCCAATGCCAAACACGTAGGCCTTGGATCAGGCAGGATGTTCCATCAGCAGTCATTGTTCACACCTGTGCTATATGGGCCAGGCATCGAGCCAATGTAACACCTCCTTTCACCCCACAACAACCCTGTACCAAGCACACACCCATTTTACACCTGAGGAAGCCGAGGCTCGGAGAAGCACCGCGCCCAGGGTCCTGTAACCACAGGTGACAAAATGAAGGTGTAAATGCAACCTGAGTGATTCCTTTTGACGGAGCCACACCATTTAAATCAATGCTGGGTGATTGGATTATATGTGATTTTTTTTAATTAAAAACATTTTTTGCCAGACACAGTTGCTCATGCCTGTAATCCCAGCACTTTGGGAGGCCGAGGTGAAGTGGATCACTTGAGGTCAAGAGTTTGAGACCAGCCTGGTCAATACGATGAAACCCCGTCTCTACTGAAAATACAAAAAATTAGCTGGGTGTGGTGGTGGGCGACTGTAATCCCAGAGACTTGGGAGGCTGAGGCAGGAGAATCAGTTTAACCTGGGAGGCGGAGGTTGCAGTGAGCTGAGATCGCACCACTGCACTCCAGCCTGGGCAACAGAGTGAGATTCTGTCTCAAAAAAACCCAAAAAACAAAACAAAAACATTTTTTTCTCTATAATGAATAGGATTGCTTGTGTTTTAAAAGGGAGTAACCAATCACAGCACTTGCAGATAACATTATATGTTACCTGGAATCTGATTTAAACTATTCCATGTGGGTGGTGGTGCAAAAATAAAGCAAACTTATCCGTGAATTGATAATCCTTGAGGCTGAGTGTTGGGTATGACATTCATTATCCTATTCTCCTGTAGTGAACGTGTTTGAGAAGTTCCATGATATTAAAAAAATTTAAACTTAAAATTTAATAAGTCTAAATTCAAGATAAATGAACTAGCCTGGGAATGCCCTGTCATGAGGGTAGCAGTCCTTCGCCCCACCCGACAGCTGAAAGCATTTTAAGGTCGGCTTCGAGAAGGTATTCATTAAGGCCTCCTGGTTCTGCTCTCCCTGGACCACAATGGCTCTCTTTGCGTCCAAGAGAACAATCTTCCCCCAGATTGCTGGCCAAGTCGAGACTGCGTGTTAGGGATCCCACAGCCAAGTTGTGGTTTTATGACAGAATTTGGAACCATATGTGGTTCACGTTCACTCAGTCCGGAGACTTGGGGAATCTCTTATAAATGTTCTCAGCAAAGGCACAGTGGCTGCCCACATCCTGGGACACCCAGAAAACTGGGGAAGATGAGACCTCTGGCTTCCACAAGACAGCCAAGCATCTGGGAGTGGCCCCTCTGCACTGGCCCCCCTCAGGCCCAGCACACACTGCTCCTGCCTGTCCCTAGAGTCCCTGGGGAGTTTGACTTGTCTTCCCAGACCCCTCTGAAACAAGGAGACCTCACCACGTACAGCCTTCCCTGTCCTCAGACAAGTGGAATCACCTGACCACTGGCCTGTATTAGATTGAACTATAGTCATTCATTTAGTCAATAATTATTTATTCAATTATTATTTATTTAGCACCAGCTATATGTACAGCCTTCCCTGTCCTCAAATAAGTAGAAGCACCTGTCTAATGCCCTGTATTAGACTGAGCTATAGTCATTCATTTATTCAATAATAATTTATTGAGTACCAACTATATGCACTAGGATTCTAGCATATAGCAGATAGATGGCCTATAAAGCATATACAGCATTTAAAAGACACAGTCCCCATATTCCAGGAGCTTCTAATTTCCTAGAGGAGAAAGGCAATAATCAATAGTTAATACTATTAATCATTTCATTATAATTCTGACAAATGCTTTAAAGAAGTACAGGCACTATGGGGGCATCAGGAATGTGATCTGATTGGGTGAGAAGGAAGGGAGTGGAGAGGATTCAAAGAAGGCTTCTTGAGCCTTGGCAACACAGTGAGACCCCAACTCTACAAAAAAAAAAAAAAAAAAAAGCCAGACATGGTGCCCTGTTTCTGTCATCCTAGCTACTTGAGAAGCTGAGATAGGAGGATCTCTTGGGCAAAGGTTGAGGATGCAGTGACCTGTAACCGCGCCACTGCACTCCAGCTGGGCAACAATGTGACACTCTGTCTCAAAACAAAACAAAATCAATGAAGGCCTCTTGGAGAGAATAATGTCTAAATTGAGATCTGAACATTCGAGGCATTAGCCAGCCAATCAGAGAAAAGGGGGTTATTCCAGAGAGAGGAAACAGCATATGCAAAGATCAGATGGACCATGGCTCCTTCAAGGAAGTGAAGCTATACCGTGTGGACTGCGTAGTATGAGTATGAGAGGGAAGGAGATGGTAGAGATGGCACAGAAGGAGCTGGGGGCAGGTCACGAAGGAGCTTGAAGGCCAAGTTAAGGATGATGGAGTGCTCATGAAGTAATAGGTGTGTGTGCAGGGGCAAGTAACTTATACCTAAAATGAGTGCTTTAATTGGTGGGAGCTGATTGGGTCAGAGCAAGGTAATGTGGATGCTGCAGGAGCTAGGCCAGCCCACACAGCACATGTGTAAGAATTAGGAGAAGGTGCCCCTCTGGGAAGATGCAGCCCTATCGGCCCATGCTTAGGAAAGGGACCTGACCTGAATTTCAGCCCCTCTATGCCCGAGCCAGCACCCTTGTGCAGTGAACAACCTACACAACTGTATACAATGGTCACAGATGCCAGGGAATAGTCAGAAGGGTGTAGCAACATTTGTTGACAAATCTGTCTCCTCCATCTTAAGCACCTTGAGTTCTGAGATCTTGAGCTCCATATCCATGTTTGTAACCTCAGTACACATAGGAGATGCTCCTAATATTTGTCGAATGGATTGTTCTTTGGCTACTTGTTTTTTCTTCAGACTTTCTGTCTTCTTGTCCTTCTAAATTCATAACGGCTTCCTCTTAATGCACTCCTGCTAGGGTTAGAAAGCAGGAGTGTTGGCTAATTTGACTTCTTTTTTTTAAGACAGGGTCTCGCTCTGTCACCCAGGCTTGAAGTGCAGTGGTGCGATCTCTGCTCACTGCAGCCTCCGCCTCCCAGGTTCAAGCGATTCTTGTGCCTCAGCCTCCTGAGTAGCTGGGACCACAGGCATACACCACCAAGCCCAGTTAATTTTTATATTTTTAGTAGAGATGGTGTTTCACCATGTTGCCCAGGCTGGTCTCGAACTCCTGGCCTCAAGCAATCCACCCACCTTGGCTTCACAAAATGCTGGGATTACAGGCGTAAGCTACCATGTCTGGCTCACTTTGACTTTTTAATCCTAACATCTTACCCTCTGTCCATTCAACAGAAACTTGGCTATGGCCACACAGCTAGGAAGGTGGGCAGGTGGTGGTGGGTAGGAAACTGTCAAGCTCTGGGGGTGTGGTCCAGGCTGGATCCCCTACCTTCTGGTGGGGATTCTTGTGGCTTAATCTCCGTACTTTGGATTCTAGAATGTCAGAGCTGAAAGGAACACTTTGGGACCCCATTTTACAAATGGGGCAACTGAGGCACAGAGAAGGGCTGGAAATTACTAGAAGCCACTGAGTAACAGCCAGAGCAGAAATGGAACTAGGTCCCTTGACATGTTTAGAAGAACTAGCTAGCTAGATATCAGGAGTGGAAATTAGAAGAGAAAGACCAAAAAGGAGAAATGGCTCTCTGAGGAGGGTGTCTGACTATGATGGCTGTCAGTGGGGCTATGAGGGATTAGAGAAGGACTTGGGAGGGTCCTTGATCACTGTTCAAAGGGAAGAGAGGGTTAAGAAAATAAGACTTCGCCAAGGAGTGGACAGCCCTCTAAACTGGAATCCATTTGGATCCAGCCTGGCCATAGATCTCCAGACACTAAACAGAATTTCTTGTTCTGGGCCTGGTCAGTTTGGAAGTGCTTGGTCCGTAGCACTTGGCTGGTAGCAAGCTGCCAGATGGCCTGCTCTGTGAGCACTTGCTGAAATCAGAGGCAAGGCTTGGTTCCCCTTCCCAGGAGCCTGCACTCCAGGTACCTCTGTGAGGCCCCACTCCAGTTCTCTGTCAGCATCTGCTTGGGGCTTTCCTCTTTCTAGGTCTTCATTGCAGCTCCTCCTATGTCACATTGCCTCGGGTCCCACCAACACTGCCCTGAGCTGGAAAATCCCTCCGAGCCTGAGCAGCCTGTGACCATAGAGGCAGGAAACTATGACACTAGAGGCACACAGGGTGTGAGGTTTATTCTTGGTATGTGGTTGGGAAAGGCGGGGTTGAATGGAGGTGGTGTAGGATGGGATCCTCAAGAGAGATAGAGAAATCCAAAAAGAAGGAACCCCTTTGAGAATATCAGAGTAGTTTTCTTTTCTTTTGTTTTCTTTTTCTTTTCTTTTCTTTTTTTTTTATGAGACAGGGTCTCGCTCTGTCACCCAGGCTGGAGTGCAGTGACATGATCTTGGTTCACTGCAATCTCTGCTATCCAGGGTCAAGCGGTTCTCCTGCCTCAGCCTCCTGAGTAGCTGGAACTACAGGTGCACACCACTGCACCTGGCTAATTTTTGTATTTTTTGTAGAGTCGGGGTTTCACCATGTCGCCAAGGCTGGTCTCGAACTCCTGGCCTCAAGTAATCTGCCCACCTCGGCCTCCCAAGGTGCTGGGATTACAGACATGAGCCACTGCACCCTGCCTCAGAGTAGTTTTCTTTCCCAGCGTGTTCCCTTTGCTTCAAGCCCCTGGGATTGTCTCTCTTCCTTGGGGTAGCCTCTGGATGTGGGGGGAGCAGGGGAGCATTTTAGGATCAAGGGTTCAGCCCCTCAATCAGGGACTCCAACCTATAGAGTTTAGTAGTAGCGATCATAGTAACATAGGGAATATTGTAATTAACTGATCACTTTCTAGATGCCAGGTTTTATGTATCTAGTACAGTGCCTGGAACACAGTAAGTCCTCAATAAATGGTAACTTGATTGTATGATTGTAATCCACCTTAAGAAGTGGCATGAGGCCAGGCACTCCTGTAATCCCAGCCCTTTGGGAGGCTGAGGCAGGCAGATCACTTGAGGTCAGGAGTTCAAGACCAACCTGGCCAACATGGTGAAACCCCATCTCTACTGAAAATACAAAAATCAACTGGGCATGGTGGTGGGTTCCTGTAATCCCAGCTACTTGGGAGGCTGAGGCAGAAGAATCTCTTGAACCCGGGAAGCGGAGGCTTCAGTGAGCCGAGATGATGCCATTGCACACCAGTGTGGGCAAAGAGCGAGACTCCGTCTCAAAAAAAAAAAAAAAAAAAGAAGAGGCATGAATCCCAATCCCATTTTAGAGATGGGGAAACAGTTTCAAAGACCACGAGTCATTTTCCAACATGGTACAGCTGGCTATTCATTCGCTCACTGGTTCAATAAGTATTCATGGAGTCCTTGCTGTGTGGCAGCCACTGCTGTAGATGAGAGGAATGGAGCCCTGAACTTGGCCCCCGCCCTCGGGGTTCATCTGTGTGTGTTCTACTGAAGGGAGTCGGGTGGTGAACACATAGCAAGTCAATAAGGAAGGGAATTGCAGATTGGAATAGAAAACAGGCATTGCAGGGAGATGTGGAAGAAGTGAGAACATGCCAGTGCTTTAGAAAGGGAGAAAAGGGAAGGCTTTTTAAAAATCTTTATTTTTTGTAGATATGGTATCTCTCTATGTTTCTCAGGCTGGTCTCAAACTCCTGGGCTCAAGTGATCCTCCTACCTCGGCTTCCCAAAGTGCTGAGATTATGGTCATGAGCCACCATGCCCAGCCAAGGGAAGGCTTTTTAAGGGAGGTGACATTGGAGCTAGGATTTGATGAGTGTGAAGGAGCCGGGGAAAGGTCATTTATAGCAGGGGCAACACCAACAGCAAAGGCCTTGTGTGGGGAGAGAACTTTGCTGGTTTTCAGGAGGTTCAGGGAGGCCATTGGGACTGAGGTGAGCAGGGAAGAGCATGGGAGGGAGGGAGATGAGGAAACCAGTGGGACAGGGACACATCAGCCTTTGGGGCCACGGGAAGAGCTGGGGCTGTCAGTGGCAGAGGCTGCCACTCTGGATTTTAATCCCTCACTTCGGACCTCCATGGCCAGCGTGGGCTCTGCCCCTTTGGCCCCAGTCCTGACTCTGAGCTGGGCTTCAGCGGGTGTGACTCCCCTACGTCCCTGCCGGCCACAGTCCCCTCCACTCACAGTGTGTCATAGGACAGGCAGGGCCACTCCTGTTTCCCAGCTCAGAGCCTGTCCAGGCCTGCAGATTCCCCACTGAGCAACAGAAACAACCCCCTGCTGATGGGACAGTCAGCCCTAAAGGAGGGAGCAGCTGTCCAAACCCCAAACACCTCCCTACCAGGTACCTGCGAGGCTTATGGGCCTTCTCCCTTCCTCCACCCACCCTTCTCTCACACATCAGCTGACCTGGGTTCAAATCCTGCCTCTACCTCACATAAACAGTACGGCAGTGAGCAAATTGGGTTTTATTTTGTTTGGTTTGGTTTGGTAGAGATGGGGTCTTGCTATGTTGCCCAGGCTGGTCTTGAACTCCTGGGGTCAAGCAATCCTCCCACCTCAGCCTCCCAAAGTGCTGAGATTACAGGCGTGAGTCACTGTGCCCAGCCTGAGCAAGTCATTTAATCCTTCACCTGTGAGGTGGGATAATACCTATCTGCTCTCACAGGGCTGTCAGTGAACATTAAATATGATAAGAATAATATCAGTTAGCATTGAGAGTCTACTCTGGGCCAGGTATGTGCCACTTGCCCTACACACTTTAACTCACTTTCTCCTCATAACAACAATATGGGGGAGTATTGTGATCAGAGCCAGCTTCATGGGCATGTGGCCTCTGCAGTCACAGAGGGCCACCCCACACTTAGAAGGGCCCCACACTTGGTTTAATTCTCCATCATTGCTGTCTTGAAATTCTTTTTTTTTTTTTTTTTTGAGATGGAGTTTTGCTCTTGTTGCCCAGGCTGGAGTGCAATGGCACAATCTCAACTCATCACAACCTCCACCTCCTGGGTTCAAAGCGATTCTCCTACCTCAGCCTCCCGAGTAGCTGAGATTACAGGCATGCACCACCATGCCCAGCTAATTTTGTATTTTTAGTAGAAATGGGGTTTTTCCATGTTGGTCAGCCTGGTCTCAAACTCCCGACCTCAGGTGATCCACCTGCCTCAGCTTCTCAAAGTGCTGGGATTACAGGTGTGAGCCACTGAGCCCGGCCGAAATTCTTAATAATTTTCTTTTTTTTTTTTTTTTTTTTTTGAGACCGAGTCTCACTCTGTCGCCCAGGCTGGAGTGAAGTGGCACTATCTTGGCTCCTGCAACCTCTGTCTCCCATTTCAAGCAATTCTCCTGCCCTAGCCTCCCAAGTAGCTGGGACTACAGGCGCATGCCACCACGCCCGGCTAATTTTTGTATTTTTAGTAGAGACGGGGTTTCACCATGTTGGCCAGGCTGGTCTCAAACTCCTGACCTTGTGATCCGCCCTCATTGGCCTCCCAAAGTGCTGGGATTACAGGTGTGAGCCACCGCGCCCAGCCCGAAATTCTTAATTTTTGAAACAAGGGCCCTGAATTTTCATTTGCGCTGGGTCCCACAAATTACATAGCTGGTCCTGATTACTACATTAGCATCTACTCTTGGCCAGGTGCTGTTTAAGGCACTGTAGAGACAGGAGTGAACAAACAGAATTCCATACGCTTGTGGAATTTACTTTGCATTACTTCCCAGATGAGGACACTGAGGTTCAGAGAAGGTAAGTTACCTGCTCAAAGTCACACAGTAAGTGGGTGTCCAAGTTCCAACTCAGAGCTCTTAACCGTGATACAATTCCCCTCTTCTGACTGAGGCTGTAAAGTATTTAATATGACTTCAAGCAAAGAAATAGCAAATAGCGTTCTACGTGCTTTAAATGGGTTAACTCATTTAATCACAGCTGCCCCATTTTAGAGATGAGAACATGGAGGCTCAGAGAGGTTAGGTACCTTGCCCAGAGTCACACTGCCGTGAAGAAGCAGAGCGGAGACTGGGAACCCAGGTGTTTCGCTCAGAACTACGTTTCTAGCCACGACAGCATGTTGCCTTCTGAAGGAATCATTCAGAAGATAGTGGCTTTTGCAATTCGTTTTAATCACCGTCATTTTCATTTTTGTCATTTTTGTCTTGTGTCTGGAGCCCCCACGCACAAGGCCTGACCCAAATTAATATGTACGCAATAAAAGGATTAACAAATAAATGAGCAGATTGAGGCATAAACCTGTGTGGTAACGGCTACAGTTGCCCCCACCACCACTACCACAACCATCCAAAATCTGACATGACTTATCACCAGGGCCTGACACCCAGCTTCTCTGTCTTGCCTTAAGCCAGTGATGAAATCTGTCATCGCTCAGGATGTAGAAAACAGGGTCTCATCTTCCAGTAAACAGGCCAGGGCTGGAAGGTAGGGGGTGGGGTGGGGTGCTGTGCGGAGGAGTCGGTTCACAGTGATGGTTATCAATGAGTAACAAGCTTTCCTTTTCCTCCCGAGGTGATGACAGGGCTCGTGACAGGGCTTGTAGATGTCTCCCTCCCCTAAAGGCTGTCACTCTTTAGAGGGTCTCATCCTCCATGCTTGGGCTGACTGGGGAATTTATCAGTCAGTCAGGCCTTAAGCGCCAGGCGATCTCTGGGGCTCTGAGAGAGACCCTTGCACAGAGTAGCACCTCCCATTATCCTCACTGATGTCTGACACCCCTATTCATTCATTCATTATTCAACGAATCGTTATTGCGTGCCTACTATGTGTCAGACACTCTTCTAGGAACTGAAGATATAGCAGAGAATGAAACAGATAAAAATCTCTTGCCTCAGGGAGCTCATATTCCAGTCCAGGGCACTTCCACTGGGAATTCTTTTGATTAGATGGTAGACATTGGGAACTTTATCTTGTGAGCACTGGATATGTTTGTACTCTTCTAAAAGCCATTGAACTTTGTCTAGGACACAGTTAAGGTACTTTTTAATTGTTTCAGTTGGGAGAGTAAATCTGGTATCTGTTACTCTATTTGGCCAGAATCCAAAGTTCCCTTCCACAGATTTTTTTTTTTTCTTTTAAGAAAGTCTTTAGGCCCGGGACAGGCAAGACTGGAAATATCATCAGATACTTATACCTTTTTGTGAATGAGTTTATAACAGCCGTTTTGAGGCACTGTGTTAATAGGAAATGAAGACCTGGAAGACACTGAAATAATATCTATGGTTTAGGAAATTAAATATTCACGTAGCCATTATTTCATTTGAATTCATTTCACTCTTGGAAATATTCAAGCAAGAAAAGTGCTTCAATTTCCATTTTATGGGTGAGGAAAGTGAAGCTTGGAGAGCTTCACTGGCTCAAAGTCACACAGCTAATTAACGCCCAGAGGCACTGACTTTTTAGAGATAGGGGGTCTCCCTTTGTCACCCAAGCTGCATGTGCAGTGGCATGATCATGGCTCACTGCAGCCTTGACATCCTGGGCTCACTTGATCCTCCCACCTCAGCCTCCCAAAGTACTGGGATTACAGGTGTGAACCACCACGCCCCACAGAGCCTACTGACATTTACCCTAGAGTGCGTTCTAACGCATCTTGGGGCAGGGATCATCATATGGAGAGAGCAAAGGGCACCTATGATTCCAAATACTTGTGCTGACTTTGTTATTTTGCACGCTGCTGGACTTGCCCCTTCTGCTTTGGGCCTGTCTGAGGAACAGCATCAGCTTCCTGGGGACACAAGTCAGTACTGCTTGTTCATGTGCCCTGAGCAGCAGCTACAGGTTAGGAAGACACACAGGAACAATCTGAAGAGACTGCGAATTCCACGAGGGCAGGGATTGCATCTATTTGGGTCCCCACTGGGACCTCAGCACCTAAAACAGCACCTGACCCCTAGTAAGTTATCAAGGAGTATTTGCTGAGCAACAATAACAACAAAACACATGAATAAATGAAACTGAGGGGTAGGCAGACGAAAAGGAATACCTACCTCAGTTTCTTCAGCTATAAAATGGAGACAATAATCTTTGGCTTTTAATGTTATTTTGATTTCACTGAAGGCAGGGGTTTTTGTCTGTTTTATTTATGCCCTACTATATCCCCAGCTTCTAAAACAGGGCCTGTCACATAGTAGCTACTTAATAAATGTTTGCTGGATAAACAGATGCAAGCAAAACATCTAGGTTTTAGTGAACATGTGTGCCTAAAAAGGACCTAACATAGTACTGTGGTTAAGGGCGAGGAACTTGAAGTCAGGCCTGGGTTGGACTCCTGGCTCTGACACTTATTAGCTGTGTGACCTTGAGAAGGTCTCTGAGCCTCTGTTTCCCTGGGGCATATAATAAGGAGAGTCATCATCTCTATACTAGGGTATCCTGAGGGTTAAACAAGGTCTTGTATGTAAAGTGCTTAGCATAATTCCAGCAGCAAATAAAATGCTCCAAACTTATTAAAGTTCTAATGTGTCTAGGGGCAGGGTGCAGCAGCTCACACCTGTAATCCCAACACTTTGGAAGGCTGAGGCAGGAGGATCGCTTGAGCCCAGGAATTTGAGATCAGCGTGGCCAATATAGTGAGACCTCATCTCTTTTTAATAAAGTAAGGAATTTTTATATAAAAAATAATACGTCTAGGAGTGAGGATGCATTTTTATGGGCCATTTTTCTCCCTTAAGGACTTTTATCCCTAGGACTCCCCAAAAGATCCCAGAATTTGTTCTCCTAAAAGATGAAGATGTATGGAAAATAAATACCAATCAAATCTCCCATTGGCAGCTAAGATCCCCCTTGAGCCTGTAGGCAGTGCTCCATCCGACCCTGCACCTGCCTGAGCCTGATGTAGCTAGATTCACTGCGGGGGCATGAAGCTCTGCTCAGCTGCCCTGGTCTTCGGCAGCCCTTTGAAGTTGGGATGTGTCTTTTCTTGTCTTGTGGTTGGCCTGGTCTCAAAGCTAACATGCAGCCTGTCCCTGCCCCGGGGTGAAATGGGTGCTCTCAAGATCTTCAGTGGAGATAGTAAAATCTAGCCCTCCAGAAAAAGCAGGTAAAGATAATTCCCCCAGCTTTGTCATCTGCCCTGAGGCCTGTCCACCTGCATCCTTGGCTCTGTTCCAAGCCTGAATCTTGGCCAACTCAGATCCCGGACTTTTGGTCCCTCTGGCCTCGACTCTTTGGGCCTATGGATGCCATAAGCATGTGTCAATTTTTGCCTTGGAAACTTGGTCATTACCAAGGGAAGATTCTGTGGCTTTGCAAAGAACATCCCACGAGGCTGACCTTCCTGTGGACTGCAGGGGATGAGGGGAGAGTAGTTCAGGAGAGTGATTAGACAGGCCTTTGACACCCTAACACAGAGAGGGCAGGAAGATTCAAAGATAAGTAGGCAGGGTGTGGGGCACAGAGAAATCTCTCAATTCACTAAAGCAATTATTATCTTGATTTGAGTATATGGATATTCCAGAACTAAATGTGCATATCTCTTTTCACATTCAAAAGTCCCACACCGATTTAAGGCTCATGGCATCCCACTTCCTTGGAGAATTTTCTGGAGCTTAAATTTCTCCAGGCTTCACAACCCTGTAGCTCTCTCCAATGAAAGCTCTCCTGAAATATATGTGTATGTGCAGTCCTGTAGCTAGCAGATGTGCCTTCATTCATTCATTCGATCATTTGAAGATAGGCAATACAGTCTAAGGTCAGGAGTGCACTTGAGGCCAGAAGGCTGGAGGTCCCTCTGACATTTACTAGCTGCGTGAACTCAGAGAAGTTACTCTGCTGTAGCCCTCTCATCTCTAAAATGGGCATAATAGGCTGGAGGCAGTGGCTCATGCCTATAATCCCAGCACTTTGGGAGGGCGAGATGAGATGATCACTTGAGCGCAGGAGTTTGAGACCAGTCCTGGTAACATACTGAATCCTGTCTCTACAAAAAATAGAAAATAAAAAATTAGCCAGGCAGTTCCAGCCACTTGGGAGGCTGAGAGAGGATTGCTTGAGCCCAGGAGTTTGAGGCTGCAGCGAGCTATGATCATGCCACTGCACTCCATCCTGGGTGACAGAGTGAGACCCTGTCTCAATCAATCAATCAGTCAGGCATAATAGTACCAACCTTACAAGGCTGGGTGAGGGTTACCTAAATGAATACCCACGAATCACTTAAAATACTGCCTAGCACATAGTGATCACTCAGTAACTAAGATCTTGTTCTTACTCTTTTTCAGCAAACATATCTTAAGCACCTAACTTATGCCTGAGATTGTGTGTATAGTGATTTCTGGGCTTATAGAGATAAAAGGTTGTGTTTGCCTTCCTGAATTCACACTTCAGGCTCTGCACAAACCTTTGGTAATTTCCCTTCTTTTTCTGTAGGGAAATGTTCACTGATGAATTCATGAATGAAGGATGATTACTTTTTCCCTGATCAGGGCTTGGGCTGCTGTTTCACGTGTACCATCTTAAGGACTGTGATGCCCAAAAAAGGCTCTGCCACTTAGATACAAAGGCATTTCTCCTCCTCTGAGCCTCAGTTTCCCCAACTGTAAGACTGGGGTGGGAGAGATTTAATTCCTGACTTGCAGGGTTTGCAAAGTGAAACAAATGCCGCCAGGCTCACAGAGGCATGGTGAAGACTCAAGCGCCTCCGGTGGTATAAAGAGTGAAGATGGCCTTTGGCTCCATGAAGGGTTTCCTAAGAGGGCAGGGACAGCTCCTTGGTCCCTGACACAATAGCACACACTAGGGCCAAGAGCAGGGTCTCATCACCTCACTCATAAACAGTGGCTGAGGTTGACACGAGGGATCCCTGTGTGAATCAGAACTCCTAGGACTGTAGGTGACAGAAACTCCTCTCCAACTAGCCTAGGGGAAGCTGATAAATGAAATGCAGAGTGAAGAATGTGCGGGTAGGGTATCTCCAGTAAGCCCAGGGGAGACGCGGAGATGCAGCAGGGCCAGGGTAGCCAAGGGGCTCGCTTGCACTCTCTCTCTCTTTCTCTCTCTCTCCCTCCCTCTCCCCTCCCACCTTCCTTCCCTCCCTCTCTCTCTCTCTCTCTCCTTCCCTCTTGTCTCTCTCTGGGTCAGCCTGTCAGCTCCATTCCCTCAAATCAGCCCCCACTATGTAGCAGCAAACATAGCCACCAAGAGAGAAACTGCATTTTCTTCCTTAGCTCCTGACCAAAAAATCCAGGGAAAGATTCTGATTGGCCAAGCTTGAGTCACATGTTAACCCTCACCCATTCCCCAGACCTATTAATTATGGAGTGGTGGGGTGGGTGAAGATGTATAGCATAGAAATTGTATCCGGGGCTGGGCGCAGTGGCTCAAGCCTGTAATCCAGCACTTTGGGAGGCCGAGGCAGGTGGATCACGAGGTCAGGAGATCGAGACCATCCTGGCTAACACGGTGAAACCCAGTCTCTACTAAAAAAAAAAAAAAAGAAAAAATTAGCTGGGCGTGGTGGTGGGCACTCCCAGCTACTCGGGATGCTGAGGCAGGAGAATGGCGTGAACCCAGGAGGCGAAGCTTGCAGTGAGCCAAGATCGCGCCACTGCACTCCAGCCTGGGCGACAGAGTGAGACTCCGCCTCAAAAAAAAAAAAAAAAAGAAATTTTATCTGGGGTCCCACTAGACTTCGAGACCCCCCTATGACGGAAGCCACCACTTTAGCCCTTCACAATGTCTGATATTGTCCACTTCACACACTTAGCACTTTCATTGTGCACTGGCCCGAAGGAATGTCATTCCCCAGTTAAACTATAAGCTCCATAAGATCCACAACTGTGTCCAATGCTGTTTTCATTCTTTTCTCTTCCTTCGCACCGGCTCACCACACAGGAGACAGCAACACAGAGCACACTGCTAGTCACATGGTCACAGAATGTCCCAGATAAGAGATCGAAGAACTAAGGCACAGAGACAGACAGCCATTTTCCTAAAGTCACACAGCTCAAACGAGGCTCTAGGTCGCCTGTGTACCCTGCTAGCTTCTCCTCTCTCTTAAGGTTAAAGGCTCCACTTCTACCCCTACAGGGAAGCCCCTGTATAGCTCTAGTCACTTCCTGCCTCCCCAGGCTTATCTGGTACACTCTACACACCTTCAAGGTGGTTATTTTTATTGCTATTTTAATAGTCGCCTGAGGTGCCCACACTGATCTGCTTCCCTGTCAGTCTGGACAAAGGAATTTTTGACTCTGCATTCCAGCCAGAGTGGCCTCTTTTCTCAAACCCAGCTCCCCTGCCCTCACTTCCAGGGCTTTTGCATGTGCAGTTTCCTCTGCCTGGAAAACTGAGTTTGTCTGCTAGGGCTACCTTGACAAAAGACCACAACTGGGGTGGGTTAAGCAACAGAAATGTATGATCTCAAGTTCTGGAAGCTAAAAATTCAAAATCAAGGTGTCAGCAGATTTGGTTCCTTTGAGGCTGTGAGGGAGCATCAGTTCTCGGCTTCTCTCCTAGCTCCTGGTGTTGGCTCACTATCTTCGGCATTCCATGGCTTGTAGCAGCCAACGTCACCCTGATGTCTGCTTTCATCTTCACGTGACATTCTTCCTGTGCGCATGTCTGTCTCTGTGTCCACATTTCCCCTTTTGATAAGAATACCAGTCAAGATTAGGGCCTACCCTAATGACCTCATGTTAACTTGATTGTCTCTGTAAAAACCCTGTTTCCAAATAAGGTCACTATCTAGGTACTCGGGGTTAGGACCCCAATGTGTTTTCCCCTGTCTCAACCAGACAACTCCCACTTACCCACCTATTTCAGGCAAACCTTCCCTGAACACCCCAGACCACTCCAGGCACTGTTGTCTGCTCTTCTGTGCTCTTCCTGCATATTGATACCGGATGGTTGATATCTATCTGTGTAATTATCAGGTTGCTATCTCTGTCCCTCTCAGACTGTCAGCTTCAGAAAGACAGGAGCATGACTCTTCTGTGCACCATTGTAGCCCCAAAGCCCAGTACCTGCCATGTAAAGTTACCAATAACTATCTGTGCCCTGAATGAATGAATTATTGAGAGGTTAATCTTTGCTAATCGCAAAAATGAATAGGAAGTTCTAAGTAAGGGCCTCAGAAGCAGTGAGGTTAATGTTTCCTCCAGAGAATGAATTTACTGTGAGATCCATAAGGGCTAAACCCCTGCCCTCACACACCCTCACCACCCTTTGACTAATGGTCATTGCCTCGTCCTCCCTCCCACCCAGTCACCCTAGGGAGAATCCATATCAGCCTGGCCATGCAGGAGAGGCCTCATGAAGCCCTGGGAAGCCAGGGGTGAGTCAGAAGGGATGGTAAGGTGAATAGCTCTGAAACCGGAACCCTGGCATAGAGCTGGGGGCAGGAAGGTTCACCGAAGGTAATGGTGCTTGCTTTAAAATTCAAGGGGCCCAAGGGAGCATCATCTTTCAGGAAGGCACCACTAGTTGATAAGAGGCCAAGTGTGCCTCAGGCTCCAGGTACCTGAGGTTGCTGCGCTGGCACGGCCTGTGAGAGATGCCAAAGGTGGACTTTATTTTATAAACTCCTCTTCTTATCCCCCTCCCCATGACTGGGCACAACTGGAAGGGCCATAAGAACTTACCCTTTGTGGCCTCTACTTTTGCTTGTATGAGCAGGGGGAGGTGGAGCGAGACCAGGTGGGCGCCTTGAGGGACCCTCATTGGGCTGAATTGCAGCAACTCAACCGCCCCAAAGGAATTCCAGCCCCCTTGCTTCCTAGGGACCCTTGGGAATACCTTGTAGGCAGCCGAATCCCAAAGGGAAAAATGAAGGTCTCCCCAAACCTAGCCCAGGACAAGGGCCAAGCTGGAAAAAATGACTTGGAGGCCAGTCACCACGTTTTTCCCCAGTGAAAGGCTGACTCATTGCAACAGGCCTGGGCTGGCTGGGACTTGAGCCGGTGGCTTGGAACATGCTTGGACAGTGAGCGCCTTGTCTGAAAGGCAGACCGTGAGAAGCCACGGGTCAGGGGAGCCGAGGCCACTGCCCTGAGAAACACCCCTCACACAGCCATGTGAGCCCCAGGGGAAGCAGGGGCCGGGTGGGAGTCCATGCTGCCTCCCATTCAGACTCTGGAGAGCTAGCGTCATCTTGCTGGGTAAGGGCTAGAGAGGCCCTAAGCCCCAGGGCAGTTAAGCCCGAAGGTCCTGAGACATGAGTATTTTGAGCCTTCCTCCCCATACGAAGTGCAAACTGAAAACACGAAGCTTAAAATAAATTTAGAGAAACCCCAACAAGGCCTTGATTTTAATCATAAGATGATCTCCGTGTTTTTCTTTGAAATATCAAAAAGAATTTATTTACCAATTTTGGGGAGATGGAAGGAAGCTGGGGCTGCTTTCCCAGTGTTTTGAGCACACACTAGGTCTACCTGACGGGTAATTCAGCAGTGTGCGCAGAGTGGGGAGCTTATCTCTGACCCTCTTCCCTCCTCATGCCTCTGTCCATTTTGACATCCTGGGCTCTTTCAGCAAGGACTTTTGAGTCATATGTTGAGTTAAATCCTGTCTGTGCCATCTGCTTGCTGTGTGACCTTGGGTGAGTCACTTAATCTCACTGAGTCTCAATTTCTGTAAATGTAAAAATGGAGATTGCACCAGATAATGCATGCCTAGTGCCTAGTACAGTACTTAGCACACAGTCTGATATATATGTATATATCAGATACATATATCAGAGAGATCTCATACACACACACATATATATGTGTGTGTATATGTGTGTGTATGTGTGTGTGTGTGTGTGTATGAGATCTCTGTCAGCTTTTCCCTCTACAAAGCATCTTTCAGGAAATAATGTTATGTCAGTTATTTACACTTTAGAGTGAATAAGTTCCTATAAATGTCATTCTTTCCTTTCATTTTTTTAAATTTTCTTTTCTTTTTAAATTAAATTAAATTTTTATTTTGAGATGGGGTCTCACTCTGTCACCTAGGCTGGAGTGCAGTGGCGTGATCATGGCTCACTGCAGGCTAAGATCCTCCCACCTTAGCCTCCTGAGTAGCTGGGACTATGGGTCCATACCACCATGACTGGCTAATGTTTTAATTTTTTTTGCAGAGACAGAGTTTTTGCTATGTTGCCCAGGCTCCTTTCATTCATTTAATCAACAAATGCTTGAGCACCTACCACATACCTGATTGTAGCCAGATGCTGTATATTCTACGTAAGGATTTCTTTTCAACCTCACAGCAATCTCTACAAGATCACTAATATCCCCATTTGATGGATGAGGAAACAGATTCAGGAAGGTGAAGGAACTTTCCCCAGGTCACACAGCAGAGTCTAGATTCACTTGTTCATTCAGGAAACACTGACTGAATTTCAGCTTTGTTTCAGGCTAGGCACTGGGAGCACTGCAGTGAATGAGTTAGAGCCTCCATCCCAGGACCCTCACAGCCTATTGAGTGTCTTTGTACCTTTTTCGCAGCGTTTGTCATCTCTGTAATTGTTAAAGTCCTTGTTAAAAGCTCCTATGTGCATGTGGGCAGGGAGAGCTTTCTCTAGATCTTCCATTCACCCTTTGAAGGGAGTTGCCTTCTTCCCAGGGTGTAGGGCTGGCCCTGCCCAGGGCTGAGCTGGCAAAACCAAAGAAGCATCCTGCCTCTCCTTTCCACATCATCCCCTGGGACTGCTGGGTGCACATGTCCGTGACAACCTTGAACTCCATTCTTGTCCCCCACTCCACTTATTTTGTTGCATTTCATGATATATATTACAGAAATACCATGTTCATTGTAAAATTTTAAAAAAAAAGGAAAACATAGAAAAGCAAAAATTCTTAAACGAACAATAACCGATAATTCTAAATCATGCTAAGGTGGTTAAAATTTTATTGTATTGCCTGCCAGACCTTTTTCCTCTGTAACTATAATACAATTACTAAAAAATAGTAATAATAACACTAATTTTAGCTAACCCTGACATGGGTTTCTCTGTGCCAGACACTGTTCTAAGCATCTCAGACATGGAAACTCATTTAATCTTCACAACAACTCAGTAGGCTAATTACTATTGTCCTCATTTTACAGTTGTTCAAAGTGAGGCAGAGAAAACATTTAGAAGCATACATATTATTCTTTTAAAAATGGGATCAGTCTGAACATACTATTTTGTGGCCTACTTTTTATCCCTTTACAACAAATGAACAATAATAAATTTACTTTCCTAGCATAATTTTTCATGACTATTTAGCATTCCAGCATTTGCACATACTGTAAGTTACTCAACCAGCCTCCTTCTCAGCCATTTTTCTGATTTCCTTTTTCTTTCCTTCCCTCTGTCCCTCCCTTCCGTCCTCCTTTTTTGTTTTACCTATGAATGGCACAGGGATGTCCAATCTTGTAGCTTAGCTTTGAAAACCTGATTAATAACTTCTTGGCTGGGCGTGGTGGCTCAGGCCTATAATCCCAGCACTTTGGGAGGCCAAGACAAGAGGATTGCTTGAGGTCAGGAGCTTGAGACCAGCCTGGTCAACATAGCAAAACCCTGTCTCTATTTTTTATTTAAAAATTAATTAATTAATTTTAAAAATCGTATTTAGGATAACTCCTAGAAGTGGAATCATTTGGTCTCACGATATACATGTTCTAAGCTTTCCGACATCTCTTGCAAACTGCCTCCAAGACAGGCAACAACGTTGGGTTCTAAAGGAGTATGACCTGTGTCCCACGGAGTGATACCCATCAGAATGACAGATGCTCATGACATTGACCCAGCAATTCCATCTGGGAGTTTACCCCATAAATATTGTTATACACTTGCAAAATGACCTGTGTATAAAATTACTCGTTGCAACCCTGCTGGTGATAGCGAAAGATCAAAAATAATCCAGATGTTCATAACAGGGAACTAGTCAAGTAAATTATAGGACATCTATACAATGAGATACTGTGCAGTTGTAAAAAAGAATTAAAAGCCTTTCTGTGTATTCATGTGGATAGCTCCTCAAGACATACTAAGTGCAGAACAGTGGGAACGGCATGCTATTTTTGTGTGGAAATGGGGACACATGACAGCCCACATCCATATTTATATGCACATGCATAAACTCTATTTTAAAAAATATTATTATTATTTTTTGAGACAGGATCTCACTCTGTCACCCAGGCTGGAGTGCAGTAGCAACGATCATGGCTCACTGCAACCTAGGCTCAAACTATCCTCCCACCTCAGCCTCCTGAGTAGCTGGGGTTACAGGCATGCACCACCACACGCTCATAAGTTTTTAATTGTTTGTGGAGATGGGATCTTGCCATGTTGCCCAGACTGTCTTGAACTCTTGGGCTCAACTGATCCTCCCACCTTGGCCTTCCAAAGTGCTGAGAATGCAGGTATGAACCAACATGCCTGGCCAATAAACTCTAAAGTAGTTGAAACGGTGCCTACTTACCTACTTGTGGGTGAGTTTGGTGAAGGCATAGAGACCAGGATGATGGATAGGGACACGGAACAATTTCTTTTTTTTTGATCACTTTTTTTTTTTTTTTTTTTGAGACAGAGTCTCGCTCTCGCCCAGGCTGGAGTGCAATGGTGCGATCTCGGCTCACTGCAACCTCCTCCTCTCGGGTTCAAGTGATTCTCCTGCCTCAGCCTCCCGAGTAGCTGGGACTACAGGCGCCCACCACAGTGCCTGGCTAATTTTTGTATTTTTAGTAGAGACTGGGTTTCACCATATTGGCCAGGCTGGTCTCAAACTCCTGACCTTGTGATCTGTCCTCCTTGGCCTCCCAAAGTGCTGGGATTACAGGCATGAGCCACCGCACCTGGCCTCTGATCACTTTTTATATTTTTTAATTTTGAAAACAATCTATATTCTTATTTAGAGAACTAGTCTAAAAAATTGCCTTTTTATGCCGTTAAATATTTTTAGGTATGATAATATTATAGTCATTTTTATAACACTTATCTTTTAGAGATATATACTAAATATTTTAGAAATATTTAGAAATGAAATTATATGATATCTGGATTTGCTTCAAAATAATACATGAGCAGGGGAAGTGGATGGGTATATATTACAGATGAAACTGACTTGGACATGAATTAATGACTAATGAAGCTAGGAGACTGATAAGTGGAGGGTTCATTATGCTATTCTATCTACTTAAAAGAAAATTTATTGAGGTGAAATCTACATATAATTAACCATTTTACAGTGAACAAGTCTATGCCATTTATTACATTCACAACGTTGTGCAACCCCCCATGCCTAGTTCCAAAATATTTCTATCACTCCAAAGTAAAATCCCTGTACCCATTTTATTCCCATTTTCTCCCTCCCTCATCCCTTGGCAACCATCAGTCTGTATTCTGTCTCTATGGATTTATTTATTCTGTATATTTCATATGAGTGGAACCATGTAACATGTGACTTTTTGCCAGGCTTCTTTCACTTAGCATAATGTTTTTGAGATTCATCCATGTTGTAGCATATACCAGTACTTTATTAATTTTTTGCGGCTCTATAATACCTCATTGTATGTCTATACCACAATTTGTTTATCCATTTATCTGTTGATTGACATTTAGGTTGTTTCCACCTTTTGACTCTTGTGAACAGTGCTATGGACACATGTGTCCATATATTTGTTTGCGTTCCTGTTTTCAATTCTTTTGGGTATATAACTCTTAGAAATGGCATCGGGTAATATGATAATTCCATATTTAACTTTTTGAGCAACTGCCAAACTTTTTTCTAGAGTAGTTTCATCATTTCACATTCCCACTGGCAATATACAAAAGCTTCAGACTTCTCCACATCCTCGACGACCTTTGTTATTTTCCGTTGTCTTGTTGTTATTATTATTAATATCATACCCATCCCAGTGGGTGTGAAGTGGTATCTCATTGTGGTTTTGATTTGCATTTCCCTGATGACTAATGACATTGAACATATTTTTATGCACTTGTTGGCCATTTGTATATCTTCTTTGGAGAAACGTCTATTGTTGTTTCTACTTTTGAATATGTTTTAAATTCTCCACAGTAAAAGAGATACAAAATATTAGATATTTTATTTAAAACGTTAAGAAACAGTTGGTTTTTTTTTTTCCATCTGAGAAGACAGTGGGTTTTCCCTCCTTCTTCCCCTGCTTGAATTCCCCTGAGACCCTTGCATAATTCCCACCCCCACATCCCCATCCATAATTCGGTTTCAAAAAAACATATTTGCTCTTCAAACAAATAAGCACAGGTTTCTTCCCTTTTGCCTCCTCAAAGGTGAGTGTGGGAGTGGGAGAACAGGGCCAGGACTTAGGGTGAGCAGAGGCTGGCTGCCCTACTTCCTTTGGTCCCAGTCTGAGGCTGGCCCTCCTACCCAGCAGCCTTGTGACACCCTCATGTCCCACCTCCACATCTTTGCTGAGGATCCCCAGGGAAGGGAGGGCCCCATCTATAGTGGAAGAAACCTTCTAGGCCCAAATCCAGCCACATCACAAGACTGGATGGCCCAGCCGCGAGACGAGCATGTCAGTGGCTTCCATGGCCAATGGGAGAGGCTTCACCCAGCTCATGTTCTGCTGTGGTTGTCAGGCCAAACAGATGGCTGGGGATAAACAGGGGGTGGTGCTGGGTGGGGTGTGTGTTGGGGTGGCTTTGAATGGCCTCAGCCTCCCTCTGGATCCTAGGGAAAGAGGCCAGTGAGGTGAAGGCAGTGCTTGAGGAAGGGGCTGTCATTTGTGGCCTTCAAAACTTGTTTGCGATGTTTTTTCAGCAATAAAACTCTTGTTCAAACAAACGATTGCAGTGGTAAGACACGAAAAGGAAGCTGTTCCTGCTGATGAAGGATGAGAAACCTGGAGCCTTCCCTCCCTCCATGCCACATGGCAGACACCTCAGGGAATGCTGGGTCTCAGGAGAACACGCCGATCCCATTAACACACAGTCTTCATATGAAACCATGTGGGAACTCAACACATGCTGTCTCCTCTCTAACCTGAGATCCTCGCCCCGTTCCACAAAGCGAGGCAGCCTCTTATATACCCCTCACCAACCAAGTACTGGGGTAGTGGCCAAAGGGGAGAGACAGGCCAGGGTGTTGGGTGGGCCAAAGAAATCTGAGAGGGACAGGAGCTGCGGTGGCCTGGTCTCTGAGCATGCAGAGGCTCCCTTCCAGAGAGAGAGCTTGGAACTCAGTCTCTGCCTCCCTCCTTCTCTCCCTCCCTCCAGCAGAACTGCCCTGCCCCAGGTGGTTCATACCTTGCTAGTCCCCTAGGCCGACACCTTTTCTAACCTTAGGAGACACATAAGAAAAGGAATCTCTCCCCTTCCCCACAGAATACTATTTTTTTTTTAAACAATGTCTCTCTCTGTCACTTGGCTAGAGTGCAGTGGCGCAATCATGCTCACTGCAACTCTGCCCCCTGGGCTCAAGTGATCCTCCCACCTCAGCCTCCCAAGTAGCTGGGACTACAGGAATGGACCACTATGCCTGGCTAATTTTTGTATTTTTTGTAGAGATGGGATTTCGCCATGTTGCCCAGGCTGGTCTCAAACTCCCAGCCTCAAGTGATCCTCCCACCTAGGCCTCCCAAAGTGCTGGGATTACAGGCATGAGCCACCGTGCCTGGCCCACAATACCTTGATATAGTTTCTTCAAGCCCAGATTCTGGTTCTTAGCACAGTCAACCTATAGGGTGCCCCCCCCACCCCCCCCATATTCCGTGATAGTCATGCTGGGTTAGTTTCTCTAACCAGAGGATGGGCCCATTCTTCGCTGTGGGATGGTGTGTGGGGACATTGGTGAGGAACAAATAAAGACTTGGGCAAATAACTTTGTTCTGAGGTTGGTTATCTTATCCACGGGCTGAGCATCATAGTACCTATTCCGCGGGGCTATTTGGAGGATTAAATGAGATAATGTGTATCAAAGCCCAACATCACAGGAGCTCAGCGTAGAAGCAGTTCCATACCAGAGAAAGGGATGGCTTTGTCCCTTACGTGTTGTGTCACCTCAGATAAGGCATTTCCCCTCTTTGAACTCCAGTTTTCTCATCTGTAAAATGAGCAAGTTTAAATTTTTTTTTTACTTAAAAAAGGGGCATATTAATATCTACCCTTCACAGTTGCTATAAGTAGAGGCGATTCACATGAGGTGGTTAATACCTGGCACAAAGAAAGTACTCAAAACAAGATAGTAATAATTGCAATTATTGCTACTTTTACTATTATTAACTTAACTAGAAGGGCAGTGTGGTTTTATAGTTAAGCACATAAGCTTTGCAGCCAAATTTCCTAGGTTTAAATTACAATTCATCACTGGAGCTGTGTGACTTTGAGCAAATTACTTAACCTCTCTGTGCCTACAGTTCATTAACTGTATATTAATTTACCTACTTCATGGACTTGCTGTGATAATTAAGTTATTGTATGTAGAGCACTTTGCAGAGTGCCTGGCAAATAGTAAATGCCACAAACACATTTGCTGTAATTATTATTAGTAATAAATATCCATATTTGTATTATTATAGTCATTAACAACTCGGCTCTGTGAGAGCCTTCTCCTTGGATCCAATTAAGAGACCCACAAACCAACAGATCCACCATCCTACAAAAGGTTTAGCCCCCTCAGAAGCTGTGCGACCTTGGGCTAGTTACCTCTCCTCTCTGAGCCTGCTTTTATTTATCTACAAAATGTGAATTGTAATAGTACCCATAATGATACTTCTAGGTTGTTTGACGTGCATTAGTGAGCGATGACCCGTGGGAAGCTTCTAGCTTCTAGTTAATTAAGCCCTGGTCCTCGCGCTCTGCCTGAATCCAACTCCCTACCCCACCCAGCCCTCCCTCCCACCGCTGACCGGGAGCGCTCGAATTCCCTCCTGCTGGGCGCGAGGGAGGGGGGGCGTCCCGCGCCCGCTGCCAGGCCCTATTTCTGGGGGCCGAGCGATCCCGAGGCCTTGCCAAGCTTCCCCGGGGATCAGGTTTCTGCTGACGCGGTGCCAGGCACGTCTGCTTCCAGGAACCGGCAGCCGCTTTTAGCCGCGGGCCGCACATGAAAGGGCTGCAGTCGGAAACGTGACGTTGTGTCAACAGGCGAGGCAGGTCAGCGCTGGGTGAGACCATCCCGGCAGGCCCGGCGGATCACGCCCTGTCTGAAGGCGGCCAGATCCCCAGCCTCCGCTCCCCTGCCTCCTGCCACCTCTCCTTGGCCCTGGAGCCAGCGCTTCGCCCCCTGACACTCACACACCCCGCTTTTTAAACAGAAGTCCTCTTTGTCGGCAGCAGGCATTAGGCTGGGGTGCACGCCCCTCCCCGGCACCTCCCTCTGAGCGCACTTGGATGCCGCTAAAACTGGGCTGGAAGAAAGGTTAAGGGCGAACTATAAGCAAAAAATGAAGTGGAGGGACAGCTGCAACTTTAGGGGCTGTTTGACAGGGGCAGGTTCCCATGGGGGATTCTGGGTTGACTGTGTGTGGAACCCTCAAATCTTTTTTTTAGTTCAGGTTGCTCCAACCACTTCCTCCTTTCCCCATAGCTACTCCTCCTGCAGTGGCCTAGGAAAAAGGAGGGTTATGCGAAAAGAGTTTGGTCTTGGTTTCAACCCCCGGCTATATCACCAGGGTAAGTTTGATTTGTTGGGTTTTTTCCAAAATAGTCTAGCTAGAGAGGTCTGGCAACTCATGGAGCAAATGAGGTGTTTCACAGGCATGAGACTTGGAAGCCCAGGCGTTGAGCTGGGAGAAAGAGTGGCTTACAGAATTTGTCATCTGCCTGCTCTGGGACTTGTGAGAAGGGCTCGGAATTCTTATTTTATCTAGTCAAAAGCAGGCGTGGAGAGGGAGGTGATAGACCACCAGCTATTGATGCCAGGCTTCCAACTCCTGGTCCCGGCTCCTTGCACAACAGCCTGTGGCCTGGGGACAGTTACGTGCATTCCGTATGCATCTAGCACAAGCAGAAAATGTTCACTTTCACCTGCTGGCCCATCAGGAGACAGGGAAGGTGACACGTGAAGCGAACAGTCTTCATGGTCAGGTGGAGCCTCTGCCTGGCTGAGAAATCCCTAGGGCCAGCTTCCCTGCTGTGCTCCAGACAACCAGGGGGTTCTGGCAGATTGGGATGCTTTGGGAGCTGGAGCGTGTTGAGTCAGGCGCTGGCCATCAGGAAACATCAGGACGCCTCTGAGAGGGAGTATCCCACAGGAATGTTGCAAATCAAGGCAAAGGAGAGAGGCAAAAATACACGACTGGGTCATTTCCCACCTTTCCCATGGAATTTTTTTTTTTTTTAAATAAGAGCACTTGTTGAAGGAACACCCAATATTCATTCACGCACAAACACACCGGAGAGGAAGTCCAGGAAGGATGTAGAAAATAATTATGGGATGTTGCCTCCAGCAGGAATAAGACAGGATATGGCAAATCCATTAGACCTTGCTAGATTTGAAAATGCTAGACTGCTTTGGCAAAGAGGTGCTATCCCAGCATCAATTAGTATTGCATAATAATCCAGTAAATCTTTTCTCAATGTGCCTCTCCCTCCAGGAGGCTCCCCAGACACTGTGGCCCACGGTGTCATATCTTGGTTTTCTGTCAAGTTCCAAGGACCACGATGAAAGCAGGCAGGGGAAAATATGCTTTTTACTTAACTCTGGAAGGAGGTAGAGGATGATCATGAACCCCTGGCAAGGGTTAAAAAAAAATTAAACTAATATTTACCTGCCAAGATGACTAAGCTTATTCTGATTGAATGCAAAGCACATGAAAAGCTGAATGAAATTACACTGAGATTAACTGGTTTGCTTCAGCCAAGAAAGAAGGACATGGGAGTCAGCCATATCACACCAATTGAGCTATTTAAAAAAATTCAGGAGACCATCTTTCTCTTCCACAGGAAAAGAATTATTTTATTAAGTATTTTAAAACAACTACTTAACATTTACTCATAGATAAAAATATTTACAATTTTACACCTTCAGGAAGGCTCCAAAATATAAACACTGTACCTCTCCCTAGAGAAAAAAATTATTCTTCTCTTCAAAAACAGGAATACATTCATTTTTTCTCACTGTGTGAATCAAGTAATTATACAAATAAACATCTGAAACATTTTCCTTTTTTAATATATTTATATAATATATATTTATAACAGCTTTACAAATAAAGGCAACGACTTAATACCAAAATAAAAACAGGAAAAGAAAAAGTTAAAACACGATCAGCAATCAGGCATAGTGCATTTCGAAAAGCTGCTGCGGAGCTGGCTGGACACATCGGGAAAACAAGTACTCTGGACCAAAAATAAAACTTCTTTGAAGGAGACAGAATCCTTTTTAGCAATAAGGACACTCCATATGCCGTTGGGCAAGAGGAATTAGCCTACAGAAAGGATCCGGCAGTGCCAAGGCTTGGTTAGGCCGTTGAGAAGCTAAGCTTGGTTAAAAGGAGTTTTAGGATGGAATTGAAAACTGAGTCTAGTTCTGCTTGAAGGGAGCAGCTTTTTACTCAGCTTTGTGCACTTTGGGGTGCTCGCTTGAGGTGTCTGCATCTCTCAGACCTTGGTTTGGTTCCCTGAACAGTAAGTACTAATGGTTAGGCCTAGAAACAGGTGCCAGAAGCCCAGGGAACTCCTCCCTCCCTCCGGGGCAGCTCAGCTTGTACAAGGTGCCCATTTTCAGTTCCTTAGTAAGCTAATCACTACGAAAGCCTGAGTAGGGAACTACATTCTCTTTATTCCTCCGAGGCAGGGGTGGGGAGCAGACCTGTGGAAACCTCCCCAAACCACTACCGTGCTATGCCAGTGCCTGCTACCTCACCATGTTAGCAGAAAGCTCGGTCTGACTGCTCTCTCCCCGTCGTCTGGTGAGTCACGTCGACAATAAAGGCAAAAGGGTGGGGTCCTAACAGCTGGTTGGGAGCTGAGCCCTGGAAAGCCCTCTTTTGAAAGTACCTTCTGATCAAAAGCCACAGACCCAGCTCCCAAACTGAAGAGTGACTCACAGACCAAGACTTTGAAGCTTTTGAAAATCCAGCTGATGTGTATCAAAGGGGGCTATTCTCTGGGTGGGGAAAAGCCCAGACGTCTGCTACAATCTCCCCCAAGTCTCCTGACGTCAAGCAATCCTTCGTGACTTCCCTATGCCAAAAGGAGCTTTAAAGTCCTATACCAACACGCAGGCACACATGTGCACGCACACGCACATACATACATACATACACACACACACACACACACACACACACCCTGAATCTTCTCTCCATGCCTCAGATTATCTCAGTGTACACAATGCAACAATCTCGCAGCATTCACAAAAACTTTTTTGTTGTTTTTTAGGAAGTAGCGAGGAAGGAAAGCAAAGCAGCAGGATCCCCTAGAGAGTTTAGTCTTTGGTTTCTAAGTTTAAAGGGGGGATCGGCTTCAGAGCTTGGAGCAAGACAGAAGAGTCGACGGACGGATGAGCTGGCAAGGGAGAGGGGAGTCTCTGGGGCATGAGCAAGGGAGCCGAGATCTTGTCTGGGTTCATGAAGCTAGAGAGGGCTGCGGCAGAGGCGTTGAGGCCTGGGTATAGCACTGGCACTGAGGTGGGATACCAGCACTTCTCCAGCATGGGCAGGTAGGCAGTCGCTGAAGGTGGGATCAGGTAGAAGGGCAGGCAGAAAGGAGGCTGGTGTGGGTGTGGGCCCAGGAACGGGGAGCTGATCAGGTCACTGCTAGTGAAATGGCCTTCATCATCCGAAAGCTGCATCCGGTTCTTTTTTGTGGGGGGTTCTTCGGTTTCTTGCTTAATTGCGCCGATCCTTTCTCCCATGGTGAACCTGCGTCCGTGGTCACTTTTGAAGCACGGCTGCTCACTGCGCAAGTCGCCTTTCTCCGATTCTCCTCCATAGCCACTGTCTGTGTCCGTGTCACTGCCGCTCTGCTCCCCACTCGAGTGAGCGAAAGTCCGCTGGATGACTGGCACGCAGTTTTTCCCAGGACCTTCCGAGCCTTTGGCCGGAGAGCTGGGTTTTTCCTTGAAGTCCATCACTCTGGGAGCTGGGTCTGATGGCTTCCTGGAGGTACCACCCTGCAGCAGCTCCGAGACCACCCGGTGGAGGTGGGTGACAAGCTGCGAAGACTTCAGGTCCCGAGTGTTCTCGTGCTTGGCCAGATACTGAAGCACCTCCCGGGCACATGTCTGGAAACCTGAGCAGAACATCTCTTGGCCTGTTTCGACATTTCTCCCTGACAGCTCACCTGGGGAAACAAAAGTCCGAAGGAAAACGTTTCAGAGGGCCTGTGGTGCACCTGGATACCTATACTCCAAAAAACCAGGTGCTTTAGTTTTTGTTAAAAAAAAACAAAACGCATTTACTGATTTGTGTTCCTAACTCCAAAAGTGGTATGCTCAGAGAAGAATTACACTGAAAAGCATAAATAATTAAAATAATCCATATATTAACACTCAGATAAAATGATTTTTAATGGTTGCATAATATCCTATCATGGAAATGGACCATAATTATTAATAGAGATGAGCTGTTTCCCCTCTTTTGGATTGTATAGGTGGTTTGTGAGTTTTCTATGTAAGTGAGGCAGCAAAGAACATTCTGATGTATTTATAAACCTAAGAGTCAATGCATACAACACTGCACTGTGGCAAAATGGGCAGAGGCCGGATAGTTATAAAATGAGGAAAAGAATGAAGAAACAATGATCACCTAAAGTAAACTAATTTTCAATGATTTGTAAAAGTTGCAGTCATGCTGTGACCTTTAATTAGGCTATTTCTATGTCTTCTCCACATATTCTATCCATGATCCTCAAGACATTAGGTATGACCATCTTCCTATTTTGAATGAGGAAACTGGCAGAAGCACTTGCTGGGTTTTTGCAATTTTCATCATATGAGCCTTCGAGAGGAAGGCAGAGAAGAATGAAATGAGGGAGTGGGTAGAATAATTCTCCCCAGTCTGTACAGTATTATTTGGAAGAAGTGAGACTAGAAGGTTAGAAGGTGACTCCGATTATCTGGAAGTCAGTAGAAACGAATGATGAAACTTCCGTGGTTTCGCTAGATTGTGCAATTCACCAAGATACCTAGTGGCTATTCAGGGAACCACATGAAATGCAGGAAAAACTCGTGCTGTATCCTGCCAGGATCACACCACACACCAAGTGACAAGGAAGCAAAGAAACAGGAAAACACTGGGGCATACCCACGATTTCTTCTCCAATGAAAGAGGGCTAAGAAGACCAACTGTAAAACACCCACAATGCAAATTATAGGTGCCTTGGCATTTTAAAAGGGAGTAGGGAAATCTCCCAGAACCCAGAGACTCTCAAGCTAAAATGCCACAGGAATATCTTATCATTTCACTAATACGTATTCATGCCAGGTGGCACACTGCATTTCAAATGAAAAGTCTGACCTTTTAGGAAAGATAAAACTGCATGTCCCCCAATGAACGTGTATAAGCAATTTGTTGCAGTAATGTTTATTACATCAGATGTTGAGCCCACAGGCTCTCTATTTGCGCTCAAACTCTTAAAGAGAGGATAGCCAGAATCAGCACTCACCAGCTTGTAAACCGCTCTGCAGGGCAATGATTTTCTGCTGCTGCTGATCAATTAGGTTTGTTAGTGCTTTCACATGCTTCAAGGTAAGTTCAAGAACCACTGCTTTCTCCAAGTGACCCAAAGTCTGGAAGGAAAAGAGCCTTAGTCAGCGGTGAGATCAGAGAAGTCCCACCTTTGGGACATTTATTAGCAATGAGAAATGAGAAAAGAAAAAAATAAGTGGAATAGTCTTTCCTGGTTGGCTGTTTTAAGTCTGTAGATCATGCTTTTAAAAAGATAGACAGATACACTCATATATATGTGTGTGTGTGTGTGTATATATATATATGTAATATATATATAATTAAATAATTTAAAAAAACGGGTGCCATCTATCTTTGGAGGCATTTTGGAAGCTGCAACTACCTCAGGAAAATGCTTTGACAGATAAATTTCTCCAACAGCCTCTGCCGACCTTAACTCAGGGGAATCCAGAGATAACATTTTCCTGCAGTGGTGTCAACTCAGAGAGGGACCTCTATTATGTCTGGCAGCCAAGAGGCTTTCCCTACTTCTTTCCTTACACCCTTTCAGAACTTCCAGCTCATCCAGGCTTTTTTGTTCCTCCCGAAATACTATTTTTTTTTTCCATTTCCCCAACCAAAGGCTGCGAAGTAGCTGAGGGCTACTGTCAAGAAAGGACAGGCCGTAAAAATCACACACCAAAGCAAGTCCCCTTATTTAACAACAACAACAAAGGTGGGGGGAGTGGTAGAGGGGAAGGGGTAAATAAAATGTGTGTGTCGCTTGGCGTGTTCCTTTAAGTGAGAAAAACTAGGGAATCCTGAAAATCACCAGAAGTTAAAACTCCTGAAAAGGAAGGCCAGTTGGTGTTGGAGCCAACTTGAAGAGGTCCAAGTGGTTCTCGCCTCATTTGCATGAGTCAGCCAGAAAACGCCAGGACTGTGGAGGAGGACCCCACCACAGAGCCACCCGCCAGCTCTGATCCGCCAGTCTGGTCTGCAGTTCCCCGCGGAACCTGCAGGCGGCGAGTGACCCGCCCGCCCTCTGGGCAAAGGACTAGGTTGGAAAGGCGCCAGCTTCTCACTTACTGTAAGTTTGAGATGTTCGGGTAGGAGATCCTTCAGCTGGGCGATGCACTCGTTAATCCGGTCACGTCTCTTTTTCTCGATGAGCCGGTGCGGCAATTTGTAGGTCTCCTGCAAGACGCACGGGGAGGCGGTGGGCGCTTGGGGAAGGAGATGAGAAGCCTATCCTCCCAGCCCCGCAGCAACAGTCCGGCAGAGGAGCAGAGGAGCAGAGTAGCACCCAGAACCATCATCTGCCCTTTCTTTTCCAAGTCACTCAGAAGAGGCACCGAGCCCACACCCTGCATCCCCTCGCCAACCTCAAAGCGAAAAAACTTTTCTTGGAAACTCAGCGCGCGCGAGGGGCTGAGCGCAGGGTCCCTAGGGGTGCACTTGCTTACCTTGCTGTCCTCGCTCCGCTTTATTCCCCGTCTTGACTTGTACACTTGGTACATGTGGGCAGGGTACATCCTGCAGGAAGAGAGACCAGGAAGGGTCGTGACTGCTTGCGCACGGCTGCAGGCGTTCTGCCGGGCAAGAACCCCCCGGTGCGCCCGGAGCTGCTCCAAGTTGAGAGTGGCGCATAACATGGGGCTGGAGTTGAGGCTTGAAGGGCCAAGGAGTGCCAACTTACCCTGGTAGGTCTCCGTGCTCCAGTCCCGGTGCTTTGGGCAGGCAGGCGGGGGGTGGTTGCGCGCTGGGGATCCGCTCCATAGCGCGGCGAGCCGGGGCCACTGCGCGCTCCTGTCTGCACTAGCGGAGCGTCTGGATGAGGACTGTCCTGGAGCGGGCTTCGGGGGTCTCTCCGCAGATGTTCCTCTGAGTCTGAGCTCTTTGAAATCCCCTGGGCTGCTGGAATCCTCGGCTTTGAGATGCAGCTTCAGTTGGGGGCGTGCATGGCCCGGTGTCCCCGCGGCCTCTGGCTCCGACTCAGCGCAGACTGGCGGTGTGTGCTCCCTGCGCGGTCTGCGCCGTGCGAGCCAAGTGAATGAGAAGTGGGGCGGGCAGGGAGGCGGGAGGGAGCGGGTGAGGGGGGGGCGGTTAGGGCGGAGTGGGGGGTGGGGGGGCAAGCCGAGGAGTAATGGAGAGGCTGCGGGCTGGGTTAAATGGGAGCGAGTGGGTGGGTTGGAGCTACGTGTTCTACCCTGTGACTCCAGGCACGTCTGGCCACTGCCGGGGAGGGAAGGAGCGACCTGCCCGCCCTCCCCCGGCTTCATCACATGAGTCTCACGTGTTGGACAACGCTCCGGCGGCTGCTAGGGAGCCCCCACCCCCAGCCCCGGCCCCCAGGTGTCTGCGGCTGCGGCCGCCTTTCCCCGAAGAGGGGGTGGCAGCGCGACCTGGGTCCTGCCCAGTTGGGTGGGGGGCGCGGAAGCTGGAAGGGAAGGGGGTGCTGGGGGAGGGGGAGAAGTTGGTAACGTGGGCGAACCTGCCCCAGGGAAATGAAGTAAGTTCCCGTCTCCTGGGAGGGAACGGGGGAGGACGGATCCGCCCGCGTCTGACTCAAGCCGGGAGAGGAATATCCCCTTGCTAGCTCCAGCCCAGCCCTCTTCCTCCTCCCCCGCCCGGCCCGCTTGGAGGAACCGGCGCGCAGCGGAGGGAGTCGCCCGGCCCCCCAGCCTTCCCCAGAGGCTGGGGTTTCTTTCCGTCCTGGCTTCCCTGCCCCCACTGCTCACCCTCGCGTCCAGGAATTGCCCGCCTTGGGGAGGGACCGAGGGGCGGGGCGGATGTCACCCCATGGGAAGCGGGCCGACGGCCAAGCGCAGGGGCAGCTGAGGCTGCCGCCGAGCACGCCGCGCGCACCTGACCGTGGAGGGTGTGAGCCGAGGGCCCCTCGCTCCCAGGAGCTCTGCCTCTGGGCACAACCTGCGGGCGGGCGGGCACCCGGTTGCGCAGCCCCCTGGGTGCCCCAGTGTCACCCCCTTCCTCCCGGCCAGTCAAGCACAGAAAGACACCGGGCGCGGTGCCCGGCGTTCCCTCCCTCCTCTGCCCCCTCCGGAGCAGAGGCGCCCGGGTCGCCTCCCCTCCGGCTGCAGCGTTACACAACCACGGCGGCGGCGCCTGCCCTGCAGCAGCGCAGGGCGTGACGCTTCACGTGGCCGGGCTCAGGTCGTAGCACCGCGGACCGCGAGCTTCTCTGCGTTGACCCAGGGACTGAGACCCCGGGGAGATGGTGTGCCAGCCCGGGTCGGCCCTCTCCCTGCCTGTTGGGAAGTTCGGCGGCGCTGTTTGCGGTCTGCACCCAGGGCAGGAGGGATGAGAGAGACAAGAAAAAAACCCGCCTGTTACAGTGAAATCTTAGCAATCATGCAGTCGACACATATTTGTTGAGCCCCCTACTCTGCTAGGCGCTGTGCTTGTTGATGGATCCGACACGGATCCTGCCCTTGAACTTACAGAGCCTCTAGGAAGAGGATAAACTGAGCAATAAAGGAAAGGCAGCCCTGGGAAAATTGTATCGAGGCCACTGGCTGACAGAGGGAAAAAAAAAATGAGAACTTGTGTTGCTTTGTGTTTTGTTTTTAATTTATCGTAACCAAGATGCCTAGGTAGAGAAGCGGGGCAGAAGCTAACCCAAAGCCCCAAGCCTGGGGCGGAAAGACCTCCTCCAGCGGCCCCAGATCTCTGCGATCTCACTTAGGCTGCCGGAGGGCCCCACCCACCTCCCCCGGAAAAGTCCGGGCTCTGTGACCTTCTCACTTAGCCGGGAGCAGGGAAAACAGCTTAAACTCCAATCCCGCGGTGTGAGCAGCGCTGATACAGTCAGAGGAGGGAGCCAGTGGAAACTCATGACTAAAATAAGGCCTGGCTGGGGATTTCACTGACCTCTGCGCTCCCCTGCCCTGCAAGTTCGGGGAGTTGAGAGATGACTGTAAGCCTTTCCCACTGCGCTTCGGGTCAGTCACCCCACTGCTGAGTGACCTGGCTGTAGGAAGGATTGAAAAAAAAATGGGGTCACTGCTGAGACTGGGCGAAGAGTAGCCTCGGGTGCAGTTAGGGGGTCAGTCTTAACTGGCAGTGTCCTTGACGACCTAGAGAACTGGCATTCATAAGTTGACCAAACTGGGAGTGTATTTCCTACAGGTCGCCTTGGAGAGCTCCCACTTCCTGTTTATATTTCACAAGCGTCAAACTCATTAGCAAGTGTGAGAAATGCCTCCTTTTCTAACTGCTAACTGGCATGACCTCACTTCGGGGCTCAGAGATCCCTCCCTGCCAGAATGTACTTTTGCTGGCCAAAGGGGGAGACCGGAGTGCGCTCTGGAAACGTGCTTTCAATCTTGGGCGACCTGCTTCATTGTGTGACTTTAATAAGGATGAAGAGTTGTCATGACTGCGTCAAAACCACCGTTCCACCAGGAAATAAGCACTGGGAGAGGACAGGACACATACCCCTTCCGCCGACAGCCCCCACCCGATGGCAAGAGTGAGCCCAAACCTTGCAGCTTCCATGGCTCATGGCTCATGGCTCATGACAATATCATTCTTAAAATTCTTTGAGTTTATCAACACATTTTGCCCTTAGCTGCCCTACAACTGTAAATAACAAAATGTATGCATTTCCTACTTTTTATTTGTTCCGAATGTGTTCTCAAGCTTCAAGAACTGTTCTCATCCTACCAGACTTCCACCGTATCAGGATTAAAAAAAAAAATCTCTTATTCTCTCCATAGCTTATGGCTTTTAAAAAATAATAATTTGAACAAACAATTCCTACGTGGCATAGATCTTTCCATCCTGGAGAATGTTACTATTTCAGTCTGTCATCTTTTGTAGATATTAAAAACCTTTTGTATGTCAATTTCTTTGCTCCTCAACACTACCTTTTAGGCAGGTACTAGTATTAGTTCGATTGGTTTAACACATATTTATTGTTATTCAATGCCAGACACTGAAATAGGCCCTAGGGATGTATAACATATTCTGTTTGGAAAATTGAGGCTCAAGGAGGCTAAATAACCTGCCCCAGGTTATATAGTCTGGGATTCAGTCTGAGACAAGCCCCCAGGTTTGTTGGACTCCAAAGCTTGTGCTCTTAATCACTATACTTACAGGTCGCCTGGTAGGGTTGTTTGGGTTGTGCACCGCTCAACTCCAGGGGGAGCTATTCACATTGCAGTCTGTGTGAGAGCACCCTCTGGAGTTGTGCAATGTGGCAATGAGCAGCTGCACTGGGTAATCCTGCCATTTTGTAGTCATCCCTGCTGTTTTGTCTCTTCTAAGTGGGGAGAGAACATAATTTTGTACAAGAGAAAGATGGGATCTTTCTCTTCTTTCCTGTTGGGACTCAGCATCTTGGTGGCCTTACACTGTGTGCTGAATGAGTCTACACTGTTACTATCTATAGTAACTCCTGGGTCCTTCCTGTGCAAGAATTTAGAGCCCCAAGCTCCCCTATGCATCCCCACAACTTGCTTGCTCAGATATCACTTTTTACCTGCTTATGAAGCCTCAAAAATTTTTATCTCAGCTCACAGTAAGAAATACCTTTTACATCATGTCTCAATACAAACACATATGTCTTTATACACATCTTAAGTATATTTAAGCATAGGGCAGCCAAAGCTTGGTTGGGCTATAGCAATAAGTGACTGCTACCCTCTCTCCTATACTCCTGAGTAGCCATTGCTTTCTTAAAAAAGAAAAAAAAAATTTAGCCACTTAGAAGTCAATCAGGCCAAGTGTGGTGGCTCATGCCTGTACTCCCAGCACTTTGGGAGGCCAAGGCGGGCAGATCATCTGAGGTCAGGAGTTCGAGACCAGTCTGGCCAACATGGTGAAACCCCAGCTTTACTAAAAATACCAAAAATTAGCCGGACATAGTGGCGGCTGCCTGTAATCCCGGCTACTCAGGAGGCTGAGACAGGAGAATTGCTTGAACCCAGGAGGCAGAGGTTGTAGTGAGTGAGCTGAGATCACGCCATTGCACTCCAGCCTGGGCAACAAGAGCAAAACTCCGTCTCAGGAAAAAAAAAAAAAAAAAAAAAAAAAGACAATGCATTTCAGACAAAAATTTCACAGAACAATATTTCACTCTTATTATATACATTCTGATATTTTCTAGTTTAGTCTCATCTGTTTTATTAAAAGTATTCAGGTCATGACTTACTAAGTTGATCTCACCACTCATCAATGGATCATGACCTGAAATTTAAAAACTTGCCTGCGGGGCACGGTGGCTCACGCCTGTAATCCTAGCACTTTGGGAGTCCAAATCAGGTGGATCATGAGGTCAGGAGTTCAAGACCAGCCTAGCAAATACGGTAAAACCCCATCTCTACTAAAAAAATTAAAAAATTAGCTGGGCGTGGTGGTGCACGCCTGTAGTCCCAGCTACTAGGGAGGCTGAGGCAGAAGAATCACTTGAATCCAGGAGGCAGAGGTTGCACTGAGCCGAGATCATGCCACTGTACTCTAGCCTGGGCGACAGGGTGAGACTCCATCTCAAAATAAATAAAAAATAAAAACTTGCCCTACTCTAGAGATAGTGGTGTATTTTTGGCTTGGCCCCACCAGAAAGACATCAGTGGCATCTGCACACTTGCAGATCTTCCAAATAACTTATAAAAATGTTAAATAAAATTGCTTATCCTGGTCGGACTTAATGGTATACAGGTCTCCATTCAGGAAAACGTCTGTTAATTCCTACCTTTGTTCCCTATTTATAATCACCCTTCTCATTTTCTGCTCTTTTAAAAAATAATGGCATTTAATTCTTTAATTGAGAGGTAAACATAAAATACAGATCTTAAATGTTTGGTGCATGATTTTTGGTAAATGTACATCTATGTAGCCACTGCCCCACACAAGATACAGAACATTTTTATCACCCCAGAAAGTTTCTTTATATCTTTTTCCAGTCAATCCCCCAACCCCCACAATTACTCTCTGATTTCTATCACTATAGATTAACTTTGTCCATTATTGAGATTCATATAAATGAATGTACTCTTCAAAGTTTCTGTCAATATAGTTTTGAGATCCTACCATATTATCACTTGTATTAGAATTTTGTTCTTTTTTTTATTGCTGAGTGTATTTCATCGTACACATATAGCACAGTTTAGCTAGTTCCCTGTTAATGGATATTCAGGTTGCTTCCAGTTTGGGGCTGTTATGAATGAAGCTGCTATTAACATTCATGTACAAGTTCTTTTGTGAACGTATGTTTTCATTTATGTTGGATAAATATTAGGAGTGGAATTCTTGGGTCATAGATTAAATGTATGTGAACTTTATTATAAATTACCAGACAGATCTTCAAAGAGGTGTTACCATTTTACAATACCACCAACAATGTATGAGAATTCCAGCTGCTCCACATCCTCACTAACATTTACGGTAGACAGATTTTTAAATTGTAGCCATTCTAATGGGTATGAAATAATATTTTATTGTCATTTTAATTTGCATTTCCCTGATAATTAATGAAGTTGAGCACTTTTTCATATGCTTATTGGCCATTGGTATATCTTATTTTCTGAAGTATTTGTCCACATCTTTTGCTTAGTTTTTAAATTGTTTATAATTGTTGTGTATAGAAATACAATCCAATTTTCTATATTGACTTTGTATCCTGCAACTTTGCCATTATATTGTTGACTTTTAGGAGTTCCTTATATATTCTAATTACAAGTGCTTTGTCAGAAACATGATTTTATTAATGATGTCCTTTATAAGTAGAATTTTTAATTTTGGTAGAGTCCAATTTATCAGTATTTTCTTTTACAGCTTGTGTGTGGGTCTTTATCAAAAAATTTTGCATGACTCAATTCAGAAAGATACTATATTTTTCTCTAGAAACTTTATAGATAAGATTTTTGTACTTAGGTCTGTGATCTGTCTCGAAATAATTTTTTGTTTATGGAGGTGAAAGAAGAGTAAAGATTCAGTTTTATGTTCCAGCAATACTTAACGAGACTTTCCCTTCCCAATCAGATTTACCTCACCACTTTGTTGAAAATCAATCAACCATATACGTGTGGTTCTATTTATATACTTTCTATTTTGTTTTATTGGTCTGTTTGTCTAGGTTTCACCAATACCACACTATCTTGATTACTGGAGCTTTACAGAAATCTTGAAATTGGATGGTATAAATCTTCCAACTTTGTTCTTTTTAAAGATGGTTTTGGCACAGTGGCTCATGCCTGTAATGCCAGCTCTTTGGGAGGCTGAGGTGGGCGGATCACATGAGGTGAGGAATTTGAGACCAGCCTAGCCAACATAGTAAAACCCCATCTCTGCTAAAAATACAAAAATTAGTTGGTCGTGGTGGTGGGCACCTGTAATCCCAGCTACTCAGGAGGCTGAGGCAGGAGAATCACTTGAACCTAGGAGGCAGAGGCTGCAGTCAGCCGAGATCACACCACTGCACTCCAGCCTGAGCGAGATATCTAAAAAAAAAAGATTGTTTTGACTATTTCGGGTTCTTTGCATCACCATATAAATTTTAGATTCAGCTTTTTTCTTTCTTCAAAGAAGCTTGCTAGAATTTCTATGGGAATTGCATTATATCTATAGATCAGCTTAGGAAAAATGAACATTTAAACAATATTACGCCTTCTTATCTATGAATATGGTATAGCTTTCCATTTTTTTATGTCATCTTCATTTCTTTCAGCAATATTTGTAGTTTTCTATGGAGAGGTCTTACACATCTTTTGTTAGATTTGTTCCTAGCTATTTGATTTTATTAAATACGTCTGTAAATTTTAAAACATTTCCCAATTGTTTATTGAGTGTATATAGAAATGCAGTCAATTTTTGTATCTACAGCCTTGCTAAATTCATTTATTAGTTTGAGTAGTATTTTTGGTAGGGTTCTTCACATACACAAACATGTTGTTTGTGAACAATGACATCTTTACTTCTTTTCTGATCTTTTAATTTTTTTTTTTTGCCTTAATACTTTATCAGGATAATGCTGGTCTTCTAAAACAAGTTGAGAAATATTACTTCTTTTCTGAAGGAGCTTATGTAGGATTGGTACTATTTCTTCCTTAAATGCAGAAGCCACCTGAGCCTGAAATTTTCTTTGGGGGAAAGTTTTTTACTATGAATATAATTTTATTAACAGATATTAGTCTATTTAGTTTTTCATTTCTTCTTTCATTAGTTTTGTTCATTTGTGTTTTTTAAGAAATTTGTCTATTTCACTTAAATTTGCCAATATATTGGTATAAAATTTTATCCGTTTCAATGTTTATAGTCAGTAGGGATAAACCCCTTTTTACTCCTTTTAAAAATTTTTGTTAATGTATGTATTTTTCTTGATTATCTTGCTAAGGGGCCTATCAATTTTATTAAACTTTACAAAGATCTGAATTTTGATATTATTGATTTTCTCTATTGTTTGTTCATCTTATATTTCATTAATTTTCTTTTTCCTTCTTTTTACTTATTTTGGATTTATTTGCTCTACTTTTTCTGGTTTCTTGCGATGCAAGGTAATGTGATTTTAAAGCTTTCTTCTTGTTACTTTTATTTTTTTATTTTTTATTATACTTTAAGTTCTAGGGTATAGGTGCACAACATGCAGGTTTGTTACATATGTATACATGTGCCAAGTTGGTGTGCTGCACCCATTAACTCGTCGTTTACATTAGGTATATCTCCTAATGCTATCCCTCCCTGCTCCCCCGACCCCACAACAGGCCACAGTGTGTGACGTTCCCCGCCCTGTGTCCAGGTGTTCTCATTGTTCAATTCCCACCTATGAGTTAGAACATGTGGTGTTTGGTTTTCTGTCCTTGCGATAGTTTGCTCAGAATGATGGTTTCCAGCTTCATCCATGTCCCTACAAAGGACATGAACTCATCATTTTTTATGGCTGCATATAGTATTCCATGGTGTATATGTGCCACATTTTCTTAATCCAGTCTATCGTTGTTGGACATTTGGGTTGGGTCCAAGTCTCTGCTATTGTGAATAGTGCCACAATAAACATACGTGTGCATGTGTCTTTATAGCAGCATGATTTATAATCCTTTGGGTATATACCCAGTAATGGGATGGCTGGGTCAAATGGTATTTCTAGTTCTAGATCCCTGAGGAATCACCACACTGACTTCCACAATGGTTGAACTAGTTTACAGTCCCACCAACAGTGTAAAAGTGTTCCTATTTCTCCACATCCTCTCCAGCACCTGTTGTTTCCTGACTTTTTAATGATGGCCATTCTAACTGGTGTGAGATGGTATCTCATTGTGGTTTTGATTTGCATTTCTCTGATGGCCAGTGATGATGAGTATTTTTTCATGTGTTTTTTTGGCTGCATAAATGTCTTCTTTTGAGAAGTGTCTGTTCTATCCTTCGCCCACTTTTTGATGGGGTTGTTTGTTTTTTTCTTGTAAATTTGTTTGAGTTCATTGTAGGTTCTGGATATTAGCCCTTTGTCAGATGAGTAGGTTGCAAAAATTTTCTCCCATTTTGTAGGTTACCTGTTCACTCTGATGGTAGTTTCTTTTGCTGTGCAGAAGCTCTTTAGTTTAATTAGATCCCATTTGTCAATTTTGGCTTTTGTTGCCATTGCTTTTGGTGTTTTAGACATGAAGTCCTTGCCCACACCTACGTCCTGAATGGTATTGCCTAGGTTTTCTTCTAGGGGTTTTTATGGTTTTAGGTCTAACATGTAAGTCTTTAATCCATCTTGAATTAATTTTCGTATAAGGTGTAAGGAAAGGATCCAGTTTCAGCTTTCTACATATGGCTAGCCAGTTTTCCCAGCACCATTTATTAAATAGGGAATCCTTTCCCCATTGCTTGTTTTTGTCAGGTTTGTCAAAGATCAGATAGTTGTAGATATGCGGCATTATTTCTGAGGGCTCTGTTCTGTTCCATTGGTCTATATCTCTGTTTTGGTACCAGTACCATGCTGTTTTGGTTACTGTAGCCTTGTTGTATAGTTTGAAGTCAGGTAGCATGTTGCCTCCAGCTTTGTTCTTTTGGCTTAGGATTGACTTGGCAATGCGGGCTCTTTTTTGGTTCCATATGAACTTTAAAGTAGTTTTTTCCAATTCTGTGAAGAAAGGCATTGGTAGCTTGATATGGATGGAATTGAATCTATAAATTACCTTGGGCAGTGTGGCCATTTTCACGATATTGATTCTTCCTACCCATGAGCATGGAATGTTCTTCCATTTGTTTGTATCCTCTTTTATTTCATTGAGCAGTGGTTTGTAGTTCTGCTTGAAGAGGTCCTTCACATCCCTTGTAAGTTGGATTCCTAGGTATTTTATTCTCTTTGAAGCAATTGTGAATGGGAGTTCACTCATGATTTGGCTCTCTGTTTGTCTGTTATTGGTGTATATGAATGCTTGTGAATTTTGCACATTGATTTTGTATCCTTAGACTTTGCTGATGTTGTTTATCAGCTTAAGGAGATTTTGGGCTGAGATGATGGGATTTTCTAAAGATACAATCAGGTCATCTGCAAACAGGGACAATTTGACTTCCTCTTTTCCTAATTGAATACCCTTTATTTCCTTCTCCTGCCTGATTGCCCTGGCCAGAACTTCCAACACCATGTTGAATAGGAGTGGTGAGAGAGGGCATCCCTGTCTTGTGCCAGTTTTCAAAGGGAATGCTTCCAGTTTTTGCCCATTCAGTATGATATTGGCTGTGGGTTTGTCATAAATAGCTCTTATTATTTTGAGATATATCCAATCAATACCTAGTTTATTGAGAGTTTTTAGCATGAAGGGCTGTTGAATTTTGTCAAAGGCCTTTTCTGCATCTATTGAGATAATCATGTGGTTTTTGTCTTTGGTTCTGTTTATATGATGGATTACGCTTATTGATTTGTGTATGTTGAAGCAGCCTTGCATCCCAGGGATGAAGCCAACTTGATCTTGGTGGATAAGCTTTTTGATGTGCTTCTGGATTCGGTTTGCCAGTATTTTATTGAGGATTTTTGCATCGATGTTTGTCAGGGATATTGGTCTAAAATTCCCTTTTTTTGTTGTGTCTCTGCCAGGCTTTGGTATCAGGATGATGCTGGCCTCATCAAATGAGTTAGGGAGGATTCCTTTTTTTCTATTGATTGGAATAGTTTCAGAAGGAATGGTACCAGCTCCTTTTTGTACCTCTGGTAGAATTCGGCTATGAATCCTTCTGGTCCTGGACTGTTTTTGGTTGGTAGGCTCTTAATTATTGCCTCAATTTCAGAGCCTGTTACTGGTCTATTGAGGAATTCAACTTCTTCCTGGTTTAGTCTCGGGAGGGTGGATGTGTCAAGGAATTTATCCATTTCTTCTAGATTTTCTAGTTTATTTGCGTAGAGGTGTTTATAGTATTCTCTGATGGTAGTTTGTATTTCCATGGGATTGTTGGTGATATCCCCTTTAGCATTTTTTATCGTGTGTATTTGATTCTTCTCTCTTTTCTTCTTTATTAGTCTTGCTAGCGGTCTATCTATTTTGTTGATCTTTTCAAAAAACCAGCTCCTGGATTCATTGATTTTTTGAAGGGCTTTTTGTGTCTCTATCTCCTTCAGTTCTGCTCTGATCTTGGTTATTTCTTGCCTTCTGCTAGCTTTTGAATGTATTTGCTCTTGCTTCTCTAGTTCTTTTAATTGTGATGTTAGGGTGTTGATTTTAGATCTTTCCTGCTTTCCCTTGTGGGCATTTAGTGCTATAAATTTCTCTCTACACACTGCTTTAAGTGTGTCCCAGAGGTTCTGGTATATTGTGTCTTTGTTCTCATTGGTTTCAAAGAACATCTTTATTTGTGACTTCATTTCATTATTTACCCGGTAGTCATTCAGGAGCAGGTTGTTCAGTTTCCATGTAGTTGAGCAGTTTTGAGTGAGTTTCTTAATCCTGAGTTCTAATTTGATTGCACTGTGGTCTGAGAGACAGTTTGCTGTAATTTCTGTTCTTTTACATTTGCTGAGGAGTGCTTTACTTCCAACTATGTGGTCAATTTTGGAATAAGTATGATGTGGTACTAAGAAGAATGTATATTCTGTTGATTTGGGGTGGAGAGTTCTGTAGATGTCTATTAGGTCCACTTGGTGCAGAGCTGAGTTCAAGTCCTGGATATCCTTGTTAACTTTTTGTCTCGTTGATCTATCTAATGTTGACAGTGGGGCGTTAAAGTGTCCCATTATTATTGTGTGGGAGTGTAAGTCTCTTTGTAGGTTTCTAAGGACTTGCTTATGAATCTGGGTGCTCCTGTATTGGGTGCATATATATTTAGGATAGTTAGCTGTTCTTGTTGTATTGATCCCTTTACCATTACGTAAAGGCCTGCTTTGTCTCTTTTGATCTTTGTTGGTTGGTTTAAAGTCTGTTTTATATGAGACTAGGATTGCAACCCCTGCTTTTCTTTGTTTTCCATTTTCTTCGTAGATCTTCTTCCATCCCTTTATTTTGAGCCTATGTGTGTCTCTGCACATGAGATGGGTCTCCTGAATACAGCACACTGATGGGTCTTGACTCTTTATCCAATTTGCCAGTCTGTGTCTTTTAATAGGGGCATTTAGCCCATTTACATTTAAGGTTAATATTGTTATGTGTGAATTTGATCCTGTCATTATGATGTTAGCTGGTTATTTTGCTCGTTAGTTGATGCAGTTTCTTCCTAGCATCAGTGGTCTTTACAATTTGGCATGTTTTTGCAGTGGCTGGTACTGGTCGTTCCTTTCCATGTTTAGTGCTTCCTTCAGGAGCTCTTGTAAGGCAGGCCTGGTGGTGACAAAATCTCTCAGCATTTGTTTGTCTGTAAAGGATTTTATTTCTCCTTCACTTATGAAGCTTAGTTTGACTGGATATGAAATTCTGGGTTGAAAATTCTTTTCTTTAAGAATGTTGAATATTGGCCCCCACTCTCTTCTGGCTTGTAAAATTTCTGCTGAGAGATCCACTGTTAGTCTCATGGGCTTTCCTTTGTGGGTAACCCGACCTTTCTCTCTGGCTGCCCTTAACATTTTTTCCTTCATTTCAACCTTGGTGAATCTGACAATTATGTGTCTTGGAGTTGGTCTTCTCAAGGAGTGTCTTTGTGGCTTTCTCGGTATTTCCTGAATGTGAATGTTGGCCTGCCTTACTAGGCTGGGGAAGTTCTCCTGGATAATATCCTGAAGAGTGTTTTCCAGCTTGGTTCCATTCTCCCCATCACTTTCAGGTACACCAATCAAATGTAGATTTGGTCTTTTCACATAGTCCCATATTTCTTGGAGGCTTTGTTCATTTATTTTTACTCTTTCTTCTCTAAACTTCTCTTTTTGCTTCATTTCATTCATTTGATCTTCAATCGCTGATACCCTTTCTTCCACTTGATCGGATTGGCTACTGAAGCTTGTGCATGCGTCACATAGTTCTTGTGCCATGGTTTTCAGCTCCATCAGGTCATTTAAGGTCTTCTCTATGCTGTTTATTCTAGTTAGCCATTCGTCTAATCTTTTTTCAAGGTTTTTAGCTTCTTTGCAATGGCTTCGAACATCCTTCTTTAGCTCGGAGAAGTTTGTTATTACCGATCTTCTGAAGCCTACTTCTGTCAACTCATCAAAGTCATTCTCCATCCAGGTTGGTTCCATTGCTGGCAAGGAGCTGTGATCCTTTGGAGGAGAAGAGGCTCTCTGATTTTTAGAATTTTCAGCTTTTCTGCTCTGGATTCTCCCCATCTTTGTGGTTTTACCTGCCTTTGGTCTTTGATGATGGTGTCCTACAGATGGGGTTTTGGTGTTGATGTCCTTTCTGTTGATGTTGATGCTATTCCTTTCTGTTTGTTAGTTTTCCTTCTAACAGTCAGATCCCTCAGCTGCAGGTCTGTTGGAGTTTGCTGGGGGTCCACTCCTGACCCTCTTTGCCTGGGTATCAGCAGCAGAGACTGCAGAACAGCAAATATTGCAGAACAGCAAATATTGCAGAACAGCAAATGTTGCTGCCTGATCCTTCCTCTGGAAGCTTCATCTCACAGGGTTACCCGGCTTTATGAGGTGTCATTCTGCCCCTACTGGGAGGTGTCTCCCAGTTAGCCTACTCAGGGGTCAGGGACCCCCTTGAGGAGGCAGTCTGTCCATTCTCAGATCTCAAACTCCATTCTGGGAGAGCCACTACTCTCTTCAAAGATGTCAGACAGGGACGTTTAAGTCTGCAGAAGTTTCTACTGCCTTTTGTTCAGCTATGCCCTGCCCCCAGAGGTGGAGTCTACAGAGGCAGGCAGGCCTCCTTGAGCTGTGGTGGGCTCCACCCAGTTCGAGCTTCCTGGCAGCTTTGTTTACCTAGTCAAGCCTCACCAATGGCAGACACCCCTCCCTCAGCCTTGCTGCCACCTCATCGTTCAATCTCGGACTGCTGTGCTAGCAGTGAGCAAGGCTCTGTGGGCATGGGACCCACTGAGCCAGGCACGGGATATAATCTCCTGGTGTACCCTTTGCTAAGACCGTTGGAAGAGTGCAGTATTAGGGTGGGAGTGTCCCGATTTTCCAGGTACCGTCTGTCATGGCTTCCCTTGGCTAGGAAAGGGAATTCCCCGACCCCTTGAGCTTCCCAGGTGAGGCAATGCCCCGCCCTGCTTGGCTCACACTCCATGGGCTGCACACACTGTCCAACAAGTCCCAGTGAGATGAACCCGGTACCTCAGTTGGAAATGCAGAAATCACCCGTTTTCTGTGTCACTCACACTGGGAGCTGTAGATTGGAGCTGTTCCTATTTGGAACCAGTCCCTGTTACTTATTTTTAATAAGGCATTTAAAACTAAAATTTTTCATTGAGCACTGCTTTTGTAGCATCCCACAATGTTTGGTATGTTTGTTTTTTTAAATTGTTTAGGTCAAAAGGTATTCTAATGTTTTTTGTAATTTTTCATTGATTTATAGTTTATTTAGAAGAGTGTTGCTTAATTTCCAAATATTTATGAATTTTCCAGGTAACTTTTTTCTTTTTCTTTTAAATTAATTATAGGCTGGGTGCTGTGACTCATGCCTGTAATCCCAGCACTTTGGGAGGCCAAGGCGGACAGATTGCTTGAGCTCAGGAGTTTGAGACCAGCCAGGGCAATATGGTGAAACATTGTTTCTGAAAAAATAAAAAAAAAATTAGCCAGGTGTGGCAGCACACACCTATAGTCCCAGCTATTTAGGAGGCTGAGATGAGAGGATCACTTGAACCCAGGAGGCAGAGGTTGCAGTGAGCCGAGATCATGCCACTGCACTCCAGCCTGGGTGACAGAGCTAGACCCTGTCTCAAATAATAATAATAATAATATCACAAGAAATTACAAACATAATACAGAGAATTTCCATGTATCTTCTCTCAGTTTCACCCAATGGTAAAAATCTTACATGACTATAATATGATATCAAAACAAGGAAATTGACATTGGTGCAATCCACAGGCATATATTCATATTTCACCAGTTTTACATGCATTCACTTACATGTAGGTGTATATATAGTTCTATGCAGTTTTATCACAGGTGTAGACTAGTGTAATCACCACCACAATCAAGACGCAAAACTATTCTATCACAGTAAAATTCCCTCATGCTACCCCTCCATAGTCATACCCATTCCCTTCTTCTCACCTGTCCCACAGCCCTGGCAATCAATCTATTCTCCATGTCTGTAATTTTATCATTTCAAGAATGTTATATAGGCCAGGCATGGTGGCTCATGCCTATAATCTCAGCACTTTGGGAGGTCAAGGCAGGAGGATAACCTGAAGCCAGGAGTTTGACACCAGCCTGGGCAACATACAGACCCTGTCTGTATATTAAAAAATTAAAAATAAATATTAAAAAATTTAAGAAGAATGTTATCTAAATAGAATCACATCATATATAACCTTTGAGATGGACTTTGTTTCACTCAGTATAATTCTCTTGAGATTTATCCAAGTGGTTTTGTGTATCAGTAGTAAGTTTCTCTTTTATCATTGAGTAGTATTCCATGATATGGATGTACCGTAATTTGTTTATTTATTCACCCACTGAAGACATTTGAATTTTTCCAATTTTGGGCTACTACAAACAAACCTGCTATAAAAATTTATGTACACATTTTTGTGTGCATATAAATTTTCTTTTCTCTGAGATAAATGCCCAGGAATGCAATTACTAGGTCATTTTGTAATGTAGATTTTTTTAAGACACTGATAAACTATTTGCCAGCATAGCTGTACCATTTTATTTATTTTTTAATTTTTGTTTTTTTAAGTTACTCAAGACTTTATTCTCCTGTTATTACTCCTCAGCTCAGTCACTCTTCTCTTCCCTACAATTCCAAAACTATGTTGCAGTTCTTTAAGGGTCAGCCCTCCTGAAGGGCTGTTTTCTTATTCTGCCGACTTTGACTCTGTAAAATTCCAACAGGCAACATAAAGGCTAAAAAAATTTTTTTGCCTTTACTCATTTTCAAAATCTGTCAAACTCTGCTCAGCATAAAATTAATTATCCCTTTAACTAATCAATATACAAGGATGAATGAGTAGTACTTTGGGTTACTTCCTTCTCTTCCTCCCTCTCTTCCTAATAGACTGAGATAAGGCTTCTCAGAACCATGGGATGTATCAGCAGTATAGAAAAGGGACAGTGCTGAATGAGTCAGCACCCAGTGCCTCCTACCCATTCCCTTCTATACCAGCTGGTAGGCTCCCATTTTATATTTCCAGTCGCAACGCATGAGAGATCTAGTTTCTCTGCATCCCTACTAGCATTTTGTATTGTCATTATTTTTAATTTTAGATGTTTAAATAGGTGTGTAGTGCCAGGTATCTTTTAATTATTGATTTCTAATTTATTACTATTTGGTCAGAAGATACACTGTATTAGATTTTAATTTTTTGTTTTTGTTGTTCAGAGGGGGTCTCATTCTGTTGCCCGGGCTGAGTGCAATGGTACAATCATGGCCTCAGACTTCCAAGTAGCTGGTACTACAGGCGTATGCCACTGTGACCAGATAATTTTGGTATTTTTTGTAGAGATGGGATCTTGTTATATTCCTCAGGCTGGTCGCGAACTCCTGGACTCAAGCAATCCTCCTGCTTCAGCCTCCTAAAGTACTGGGATTACAGATGTGAGCTACCATGCCCAGCCAGATTTTAGTTTTTAACAGTTATTAAAACGTCTTTCATTGCCCAGCATATAATCCATCTTAATGAATGTTTTATGTGGGTTCAAATACAAACAAATGCGTATTCTACATTTGTTCGGTATAATATTTTATAAAATCAATTGAGTCAAGTTGGTTGACAGTGTTGCTCAAATATAATATATCTCTATTGGTTTTTTGTCTATTAGTCCTATCAATTACTGAGACAAGAGTGTTAAAAATCACCCAACTATGATGGTAGATTTGTCCATTTCTTTCTTTTCTTTTCTGTTTTCTTTTTATTTTTTTTTAAGAAGGGATCTCACTCTGTCACCCAGCCTGGGGTGCAGTGGTGCAATCATAGCTCACCATAACTTCAAACTCCTGGCTCAAGCGATCCTCCCACCTCAGCCTCCCAGGTAGCTGGGACTACAGGCATGTACCACTATTCACAGCTAATTGTTTTTTTTTTTTTTTATGTTTTGTAGAGACAGAGTCTCGCTGTTTTGCAAAGGCTGGTCTTGAATTCCTAGCCTCAACGGGGATTCTCCCACCTCAGCCTCCCAAGGTACTGGGATTAGAGTATGAGCCACCATACCCAGCCAACTTGTCTGTTTCTGTCAAATTTTGCTTTTGCATTTTGGGACTCTATTTTTTTTTTTTTTTAGATGGAATTTCACTTTTGTTGCCCCAGCTGGAGTACAATGGCATGATCTTGGCTCACGGCAACCTCCGCCTCCCAGGTTCAAGTGATTCTCCTGCCTCAGCCTCTCAAGTAGCTGGGATTACAGGCATGTGCCACCACGCCTGGCTAATCTTGTATTTGTAGTAGAGACAGGGTTGCTCCATGTTGGTCAGGCTGGTCTTGAACTCCTGACCTCAGGTGATCCACCCACCTCGGCATCTCAAAGTGCTGGGATTACAGGCATGAGCCACCGCACCTGGCTGGAAGTCCATTCTTAATTGCATCCACACTTAGTACTGATAGATCCTCTTGATGAGTTTTTCTTTTATCATTAATACTTTTCCTCTTTATCGCTAGTAATATAATTATTCTGAAGCCTATCTTAATATAACCACACCTGCTTTTTTATACTTAATGTTTGTGTGGTATATTTTTTCTACCCTTGTGCTTTCAAACTATGGCTTTTTATATTGTATTTATTTTATTCTGTTTTTTAGAGACAGGGTCTCACTCTGTTGCCCAGGCTGGAGTGCAGTGGTGAGATCACAGCTCACTGTAACCTTGAACTCCTGGGCTCAAGCAATCCTCCTGCCTCAGCCTCACAAGTAGCTGGAACTTCAGGCGTGTCTCACCACAACTGGCTAAGTTTTACATTTTTTTGTAGAAATGGGGTCTTGCTGTGTTGCCCAGGATGGTCTCAAACTCCTGGCCTCAAGCAGTTCTCCTGCCTTGGCCTCAAAGTGCTGGAATTACAGGCATGAGCCGCTGTACCTAGCCTTAAACTATGTCCTTATAAGTTTGTATTTGTCAAGAGCATATTGTTGGATCTTGCTTTTATATCAATCTGACAATCTCTGCCTTTTAAGTGTTTAATATGTTTATATTTGATATAATTACTAATCTGAGTTAATTCTCCCATATTGGTATTATTTTCTACTTATCCCTTTTATTCTTTGTTTCTGCTTCTACTTTCTTGCCTCATTTTTGGTGTACTGCATTCTTTTTAATTAATTTTTTTTTTGAAATGGGGTCGTACTATGTTGCCCAGGCTGGTCTTGAACTCCTGGCCTCAAGTGATACTCCCATGTCAGCCTCCCAAAGTCTTGGGATTACAGGCATGAGCCACTGTGCCCAGCCCATATTGCATTTTTATTTTTATTTATGTATTTATTGTTTTGAGATGGTGTCTCACTCTATTGCCTAGACTGGAGTGCAGTGGCATGGTCTCTGCTCAGTGCAACCTCCGCCTCATGGTTTCAAGCAATTCACATGCCTCAGCCTCCCCCATAGCTGGGATTACAGGTGTGTGCCACCACACCCAGCTAATTTTTCCTATTTGTGGTAGAGATGGAGTTTCACTGTGTTGGCCAGGCTGGTCTCAAACTCCTGGCCTCAAGTGATCCACCCACCTCAGCCTCCCAAAGTGCTGGGATTACAGGCATGAGCCACACCACCTGGCCCCATATTGCATTTTTTAATCATTCCATTTTATCTCTTGTTTTTAGCTGTATTTCTCGTGGTATATTTTTAGTGGCTGTTGTAGAGCAGTGGTTCTTAAACTTTATGTACATTAGAAACACCTAGTGCTTTTATTAAAACATAGATTTCTGGGCCATACTCCTAGAGCTTCTTATCTAGTAGGTCTGTGATACTGCTCAAAAATATTCATTTCTAGTAAGTTTTCAGATGATGCTGGTGGTATATGTCTGGGAACTACATTTTGATAACCACTATTCTAGAAATTATTCTCTGCATTTACCTTCAAATAGTATACTAAAAAAAAAATATTATACAACTTCACAGATAGTGCAAGAACTTTACAACAGTATAATTCTATTTCTTCCCCCACCAACATTTTGTGCTCTTATTATCTGACATTTTACTCTTTATTCCCAAATATGTAATAAACCTCACAATATATAATAAACCTCACAATATATTGGTTTTTTGCTTTAAACAATCAATTATCTTTTCAAATATTATATATACACACATATATAAAAGAGAGATATATAAATATTTCTTTGTAAAAGATCTTTAATGTCATTTTTTGTTTTCTGGTTTTTTTTTTTTTTTTTTTTTTTTTTTTTTTTTGAGACAGAGTTTAGCTCTTGTTGCCCAGGCTGGAGTGCAATGGCATGATCTCAGCTAACCACAACCTCTGCCTCCCAGGCGTGTCTCACCACAACTGGCTCAGCCTCCTCAGTAGCTGGGATTACAAGCATGAGCCACCACGCCTGGCTAATTTTTGTATTTTTAGTAGAGACGAGGTTTCTCCATGTTGGTCAGGCTGGTCTCGAAATCCCGACCTCAGATGATCCACCTGCCTCAGCCTCCCAAAGTGCTGGGATTACAGGCATGAGCCACCCCACCTGGCCTTTTTTTTCTCTTTGAGATGGAGTCCGTCTGTCACCCAGGCTGGAGTGCAGTGGCATGATCTCGGCTCACTGCAAACTCCGCCTCCTGGGTTTAAGCCATTCTCATGCCTCAGCCTCCTGGGTAGCTGGGATTATATGTGCACACCACCATGCCCAGCTAATTTTTATATTTTTAGTAGAGATGAGGTTTCACCATCTTGGCCAGGCTGGTCTCTAAGTCCTGACCTCAAGTGATCCACCTGCCTTGGCCTCCCAAAATGCTGGGATTACAGGCGTGAGCCACCACACCTGGCTCTATCCATTTTTTAAAATGCTTTCTGGGAGTCTTAAATTCTTCCTACAGATCTGAGTTTCCTTCTGCTATCTTTTCTGTTCAGTCTGAAAAACTTATGTCAGCTTTTCTTGCAGCATGGGTCCACTGGAAATGAATCTTCCCAATTTTTACCTGTCCGAAAATGACTTTATTTCAACTTTTTTTTTTGAGACAGAGTCTTGCTCTGTTGCCCAGGCTGGGGTACAGTGGTGCAGTCTGGGCTCACTGCAACCTCCGCTTACCAGGTTCAAGTGATTCTCCTGCCTCAGCCTCCTGAGTAGCTGGGATTACAGGTGCCTGCCACCACACCCAGCTAGTTTTCTGTATTTTTAGTAGATATGGGGTTTCACCATGTTGGCCAGGCTCGTCTGAAACTCCTGACCTCATGATCCACCCGCCTCGGCCTCCCAAAGTGCTGGGATTACAGCTGTGAGCCACTGCGCCTGGCCTTCACCTTCATTTTTAAAGTATATTTTCACTGGGTATAGAATTCTAGTTTGACAGTGTTTTTCTTTTAGCACTTTAAAGATGTTCTATTGTCTTCTGGCCTCCATTGATTCTAGTGAAAAGTCATCTGTTATTTCTGTCATTATTCCCTTATATTTATGTATTTTTCCCCCCTTTGATTGCTTTTCAGATTTACCACTTACCACTGCTTTTCAGCAGTTTGGCTGTGATTTGTTTAGATGCTGCTTTTTCCATATTTATTCTCCTTGTGGGTGTGTTAAGGTTCTTGGTTCTCCTCCCACCCCCAACTCTCCCCGACACAAAACAGGGATGTAGAACTTCTTGATTCTATGAGTTGATATCTTTAATCAATTTTGGTAAGTCTTGACCAATAAAGCTTTAATGATTTCTTCTGCCATGCTGTCCCTGTTCTCTTATTTTTGGGATTCCATTTGCACATATGTTGGGTTGTTTGAAATTAACCCAAATACCATCAGATGCTCAGTTTCCTCTGCTGTTGAGTCTGCTACTAAGCTGCTACTAATGAATTTATTTTTGATATTGTGTTTTTCATTTTTAGCATTTCCATATGGTTCTTTTTTTTCTAGCTTCCACCACTTTTTTGAAATTCCCCATCTCTTCATGAATGTTGTCCTCTTTTCCATGAGGTCCTTTAACATTTTTATATTATAGATGTTTTTTATTTTAATATCTCAGTCAGATAATTTTAACTTTTAAGCTAGCTCTGGATCTGATTCTATTGATTATTTTCTATCTTAACCATGAGACCTATTTTCTTGCTTTTTCACAGACCTTGTAATTTTTTATTGCACACTGAATACTTTGAAATAAAAGTAGAATGAATACAAAATAAATAATATTTAAGTCCAAAAAAAGAAAACAGCAAGCCCCTTCTGCAAGGAGCTGAGTCTGTCTGATCTGTAATTGATCTGGGTCTGGGCATTGTTGTAGCTTTAGTTTAATTCAGTTCACAACTGTTCTCAATGTTTTGAGGGTTGGATTAGGACTTTGTCTTCAGCAGAACTGGGTATTTGAGCACTGGTGAGATTCTTGAGATGAGCCTTTATTTCAAAAATGAGCTGACAGACTTCAGAACTGTGGGGGATCGCAGCCTGCTTTACAGCCCAGCTGATAGCTCTTTGATTTCTCATTGCCCTTTGCTTCCCTGCTTTCTGTATCCCTGGAGAAGTCTTTCAGCTCTTTGGCTCCTCACCGGCCCTAGAAACTTCCTAGACTCTATGAAGGCCCAAAACGCCTCAAGGAGTTTCCCCTAGCCATTTTTTTCTGCCCCCAGCTTTGGTGAACTATTCCCAGCATGATGTGAAGACTCCCGGGAAAGAGGAGGCAGGCAGGTGCAGACTGCCTCTGTGGCTGGGGCTCCTCCGCCCACAGGCAGCCATTCCAAGCTTGTTAAAATTGCAGCTGAGTTCTCATCCCTGCTGTTCACAGACTCGTCTTCCTTCTGCCATTTCCCCAGAGGTGACAATGACCATGAGTCTCTCCTCTCGTATGTAGAGCTTGTCACTTGCTTGAGTTTGGTTCATTTAGGTTTCTTTGCTCCCTCAGTTCTCTGATGGGTTTTAAAAATCAATGATTATTTTGAGCTTACCTGTCTTGTTTTGGTTGATAAGGTGCGAATAGTCTCATGTAACCCTGTACATCTGGTAGAACTCCCCCAGATAACTGCCTCTTACTAGCAATGAAAAGGTATGTAGGAATCAGAAGAAAGCAATCAATCACATAGGAATTGAAAAATTTAAAGCCAAAGCCAGTGCAGAGATTAAAAAAAAATAGACGATGGTAAAGGTTTGCATCGTAGTCTATCAAACAGATGCTGAGGTGCTAATCACACACACACTCGCCCAAAGACTAAGGCAAAGAAGAGATGATCTGTGCACCTTGCAAGTGACATTTATTTTCTGAGACTGGATAGAATGCATAGTGCACTAAAATGTGTTGTGTTTTATTTGGGTGATCGCCTACTCCCTGCTCTGTCTCTTAGGGTAGTGAGTCTCACATTTTACTCTGCATCTGAATCACCTGGGCATCTTGTTAAAATTCACATTCTCTCTTAGTAGGCCTGGGGTTGGGCTCGAGATGCTATATACATTTCTAACAATTAGATAATGCTAATGGTATATGACCAGCAAGGTCCTAGAGTATATACACCTTTATTTTTAGGTGGGTCATAGCAATGGAACTTAATCATTTGTGCTAAGGTGAGTTTACAGTATAAAGGAAACAGAAAATATTTAAACTGAATAAACTAAATAAAATCAACAACCTAAAAACTCCCAAGAAGTAGCTAGAATGTGGCTTATAGTCATGCAAGGTGCAGAGAAAAGTGACATTTCAGTGTTGAGGAAATCTAGTGAGAGGCAGACCTATAATTCATCAAGCTGGCTTCTCTGGGGGTGGTTTAGTTTTTCTTGAAGTGGGTAGCTGCCATTCTGGGAGCTGGGGCTGGAACTGTTATTCACTGCCATTCAGAACCAGGACTTTGACAGCTCTGCTCTCTCACATCTGCTGAGGGCATCAAGCACCAGTTCAGTAGGGAAGGAAGAATGGGGAAAGGCTGTGGGGAGAGAGGTTGGGTAACATTAGGGAGATGCCAAGAATCTGGCTATTCAAGACAGTGTTCATAGCACCAACAGTTGCAGAAAACATTCATTGAGTGGTTATAAATTAGCACTTGTATCCCACTATCCTCTTTTTCAACTACCAAATTTGTTTGTTTTTCACCAGAAGAGACTTAGTGATTGGAGTTTTGTAATTGTGATATTAGCTATTGGTCCCGCATTTATCACAGAACTAATTAATGCACCCATAGAAGAGAAAATAAGTTCCCCATCATTTTCTGGGCTTAGCAAGGCAGTACGAATTTCCAACAGATGTGACTAGGGCACAGGCCACCTTGTTAGGAAGAAAGCAAGGGAAATGATTTTAAATCCACTAAAGGTAAAGATTTAATTTAATAAAACTTTACCACTGAAAGAAACACAGAGGGAAGTAGTCTAAAATTTTGGTGACATTTAATTAAAGAAAATTTAAAAGATTGAATTCATGTATTTAATCAAAAACATTTACTGAGGGGTTTCTATCTACCACACACGTGCTGTATAACAAAAATTTTCGTGATTTTACTCTCATGGAGCTTGCAATGTTATTACTTTGAAGCATGTGAGGAACTTGAACTCAGCTGATTATTGTATGCTATTTCCATAGGGCAACTGTTTAATAACTAGACAGGAATTCTTCAAAATTATCATGTTCTCTGCATACAAACAAGGACATCTTAACTGGAAAATAATGTGTCCTTTTAAGTACTTAGACCAAGTTTATTCAGTCATTATCGGCACTGTTAGTTTTCTTTTTTTTCTCTCTCTCTCTTTTCTTTTCTTTTTTTTTTTTTTTGAGACAGAGTCTCACTCTGTTGCCCAGGCTGGAGCGCAGTGGTGCGATCACGGCTCACTGCAACCTCTGCCTCCTGGGTTTAAGTGATTCTTGTGCCTCAGCCTCCGGAGTAGCTCAGATCACAGGTGCATGCCACCACGCCCAGCTAATTTTGTATTTTTAGTAGAGACAGGGTTTCACCATGTCGGCCATGCTGGTCTCAAACTCCTGACCTCAAGTGATCAGCCCACCTCGGCCTCCCAAAGTGCTGGGATTACAGGTGTGAACCATTGCACCCAGCCACTATTAGTTTTCTTGAGCAGTGCCCCTTTCTTACTTAAAGCCTTAGTTTGCTCAGCTGTAAAATGGGGCAACAATGGTATCTACCTCCTGGCATCATTGTATCAGATTAAATTATTTGTTTAAATTATTTATCACAGTGCCTAGCATATGGTGATGACTTAATTAAGGTTAGTTAATAATATTTGTTTTTATTGGTAGAATGCCAGTAATTGCTTAGCATACCTGAGTATATAGTCACATAGATGTAATTTGGCTATCAGTAGCACAACCAGAATTTTCTCTGTAGAATGTGCTGAAGGTGAACTAAGGTTCTAAGACTGAATGGTTCTTGTTGAGTGTTCTTTGGCACTGGCAGCAAAGAAACGACTCAGGAGTCCTGAACTTTTTATCCAGAAAAAGGCAAAATTGACCTTCCCCAACATGAAGTTGCTCAGAATAACCTAATATCTTTTTTTAACAAACAAAGAAAATTTAAATTTTAGCTTTTACCATAAAAAGGAATGAATGGATGGGATTGGAGATTATTATTCTAAATGAAGTCACTCAGGAATGGAAAACCAAACATTGTATGTTCTCACTCATAAGTGGGAGCTAAGCTATGAGGATGCAAAGGCATAAGAATGACACAATGGACTTTGAGGACTCTGGGGGAAAAGGTGGGAAGAGGGTGAGGGATAAAAGACTACAAATTGGGTTCAGTGTATACTGCTCAGGTGATGGGTGCACCAAAATCTCACAGATCACCACTAAAGAACTTACTCATGTAACCAAATACCACTTGTTCCCCAAAAACCTATTGAAAGAAAAAATTTTAAAACAAACAAACAAAAAAACAAGCTATGCCCTGACCACCTTGGGCACATGTCCTCTGGAGGTGTTCAGAACTTTGTGGATTTGTCTAGATGGTGTTAAAACTTTTGAACAATTCAAACAACTGGCCAGTACTTTTTTTTTTTTTTAAGCTATTTGATAGATAAGCCTGGTTGGTTAAGACTTATGAACTCATGGCCAGCTGTGCCCATGAACTTTGCCTGGAGGTATCTTTCAGTACAGTTTAGAATAATAAGGATTTATGATAAGAGTACCAAAGAAAAATAGACAAGTTGTATTTAATAAAGCTCCATGTCCCAATGGCTTCACAAATATAGTGTGAACTCCTGGCGAATGGATACTTAAAAAAATTATCCAGAACCACTCAGATTACAAAATGTAACTCTTGATTACTGCAGGAGATTGTACATTCATTCATTCATTCATTCAACAAAGACTTAAGTGCTGTATTGGTTAGCTTCAGGTGCCTTAGCAAAATGCCATAGACAGCACGGCTTAAACAAAAGGAATTTATTTTCTCACTGGAGGCTGGAAGTTGAGATCAGGGCACCAACAAGATCGGGTTCTGGTGTGGGCTGTCTTCCTGGCTTGCGGTCAGCTGCCTTCTCCTTGTGTCCTCACAAGCAGAGGAACACTCTGGTGTCTCTTCTTATAAAGACACTAATGCCATCATGAGGGTCCCTCCCTCACGACTTCCCCTAAACCTAGTCACCTCCCAAACGTCCCATCTCCAAACACCATCACATCAGGCATTCAGCCTTCAACATTAGAATTTGTGGGAGGACACGATTTAATCCATAGCAAATGCCTTCCTGCGCTTAGCATTGTGTACTGGAGAAATAAATCCAATCTCTATGCTTCTAGAGGGGAGAAACAGACAACATATGAATAAACAAATAAATAAAATCAATTAATTTCTGAACATGATGGCTGTCATGAGGGAAATAAACAAGGTAGTGAGATAAAAAATAATGGGGCAGGAGGTGAGGAGGCCACAAGGCCCTTCTGATGATGGAACATTTAGGCTGAGACCCAAGGAATGATAAGGAGCGAGCCAGAAAAGCCAGGACAGGGGCATTCTGGGAGGAAGGACAGCAAGGACAAAGGTGCTGAGGTGGGAGGGCGCTTGGCATGTTCTCAGACCAGATACAAGGCCAGTGTGATTTGAGGGTCATGATTGTAGGGCGTTTGACACAGACAAGATTGTATTGGTAGCTAAGGGCTGGATTATCTGCAGTTTTGTTAATAGTCAGTAATACCTGGGTGTTTTTTGGTACATTGGCACTTGTTATAAGTTAAACTCAATTGCCTTCAATACTCTACAATGTGTGTTGATTATCTCACTTCCTCAATTGACTGTACCTACAGGAATATCCTTTGAAACCAAGACACCTAACCACGTATGGTCATTCAGGAAGACTCAAGAGGGGGCAGATACCATCCCCAGCATGGGAGAAATTAAGCCAAGTTGATTCATTACCTGGAGCAGGTTTTCATTATTGTATTAATAATGAATTCTTAGACCATCTGACACCACACTGAAATCAGCTGGGGATGACCAGCCATACACAATGGTGTGACCAATTAAAAACACCCTTTTGGACTGGAGACTTGACCCTCAAGAGAGAGGATGCAGTGTGACTCACTAGAACTGAGGCAGTGAATTAGCCCACTTGGTGGTGAAAACCCACTCTGTTCAAGCCAACCCAAACCCAACAGGTATTTTCCCCCTCCTCATCCAGTACAAAAGAGCTTTTGTCCTGGCAGAAGAACTTGAGGAGGCCTTTGTATACAGACCTGATGTTATGCCAACAACAACTTGCAAAGGTACAAAATATTTGCTTCGTGGAGCTTTTGGTAAGTTTAATAGTTTCCCCCAATATCACTGAGTGTTTAGGAGTAGAATCCAAGGTTCTCCTCACCCAGAAAGGATCTTTAAGTCCTCTCCTCTGCTTTCGTGTGTTACAGTGAAAGGGTTCCAAAAAAGCATGCAAACATAAACACAGGAACAGCGTGGAAAATTGGCAGACTTTGATCTCTAGTGTCTGCAGTTTGGAGGGTAAGGTTTACCCTCCAACCTGCATTCATCTATGAGGATGCATGGATCCTTATAGATTCAACCACTTGATTATAGACGTTATAAAATGTATTACAAACATCTTATGTGCTGATTGAAATGTTTTGTCATCAATAGGTATTGTTACTTAAAATGGTCTGGTCTAATGAAATGCAAATACTGAAAAGAGATGGAGTATTGAAAATGTTTAAGAGGCAAGATAAATTGATAATTTAATGGGATAGTGCAGGCATAGTCTCCATTTACACCAGCGAGTCATGAGGTCCTGAGAAACACAGAAAGATGTTTTTTCAGATTTCTGGATCTGGAGTGTTAAATTTCTGATGCCAATTCTCAGGAAAGCAAATGATTACCCAGGAAGTTTATAGATATTTGGTAAATACGGTAGCCATTTTAATTCTGGAAATATGCCTTTTCAGCTTTTTAATTATTTAACTGGACTATGATATATAAAAATGGTATTTTAATATCAGTTGCTTATAATAGTTTAATTAGATTAATGACCAAACAAACGAAGCTTTGCTCATTATGTAATATTTCAGCATGCCATCTGAATGGGCATGGTTATCATGCCAACGTAGTATTTAAAAACCATATATTTCACTACATTTATTTAGATTGAGTTTACCCTGAAGTATTTTCACTTAAGAGGAAGTGGAGTGGCCGGGCACTGTGGCTCACACCTATAATCCCAGCACTTTGGGAGGCTGAGTTGGGCGGATCACCTGAGGTCAGGAGTTCGAGACCATCCTGGCCAACATGGTGAAACCCCATCTCTACTAAAAATACAAAAATCAGCCGGGTGTGGTGGCAGGCGCCTATAATCCCAGCTACTGGGGAGGTTAAGGCAGGAGAATCGCTTGAACCCGGGAGGCAGAGCTTGCAGTGAGCCGAGATTGTGCCACTGCTCTCCAGCCTGGGCAACAGGGCAAGACTCCATCTCAAAAGAAAAAAAAAAGAAGGAGTGGAGTGCCTAAGAGTTAAAAAGACACTGAACTCATGAGTATATTAAGTGCTGCTGAGTGGCACTTAGTATAGGGGTGTCCAAGGAAGAGAATACAGTCATGGGTTCTTAGTTTCTCTTTCTGGTTGGGCCAGTAAAGCCCCTTCCTCATCCCTCTTTTCCGCTTATCACTAGAGACAGAAACTAAAAACCACGGCTTCAGACTGCCAAAACCTAAAACAAACAAAACAGAACAACAACAACAAAATAAGGCAGGCTGGACAAGCTTGCAACCCTTCAAGATGATTGTTTTCATGGATTTAAAGAAACAGGATAGCACTTTGTGAGGCTGAAGCAGGCAGATCACCTGAGGTCAGGGGTTCAAGACCAGCCTGGCAAACATGGTGAAACCCCGTCTCCACTAAAAATACAAAAATTAGCCGGGCATGGTGGCACACACCTGTAATCCCAGCCACTCGGGAGGCTGAGGCAGGAGAATTGCTTGAGCCCAGTAGTTGGAGCTTGCAGTAAGCCGAGATTGTGCCACTGTACTCCAGCCTGGGCAACAGAGTGAGACTCCATCTCAAATAAATAAATAAATAAATAAATAAATAAATAAATAAAAAGAAACTGGAAGAAATAAAATGGATGAGGGAAAGAAAGAGAGTTTGCGAGTGTACGCACTTTCTTGAACAAACAGTTTTTTCTCGGGCTTTTTGCCCCACCCAGCTTTAGTCATTAGCTCTAAGATCAAACAGGACCTTACGTTGGGAGGGACATTAATGAGGAGACTGTACAAACGGAAAAACCCAAAGATCTAAGCAGAACATCCGGTTCAGAGGAGAGACTGCAAGGAGAGGTCAGTTATTGCCATAGTGCGAAGGAACACAATTTAAAAAGAGAGAGATGTCAGGGACCTCTCTGATTCGTCTTTGTTTATTCTGTGATGCTTTTCCTGGCTCCTCTTCCATTTATTTATTCATTATTCATTTACTCATTCATTTAACTTACTGAGTGCTGGACATCGTCCTAGTCATTAGGGAATTCTTTATTGGTTTTCTCTTAATCTCTGTTGTTTTCAAGAATGAAGGGGGCCAGGCTCAGTGGCTCACACCTATAATCCCAGCACTTTGGGAGGCTAAAGCAGGCAGATCACTTGAGGCCAGGAGTTCAAGACCAGCCTGACCAACATGGTGAAACTCCATCTCTACTAAAAATACAAAAATTAGCCAAACATGGTGGCACCTGTCTATAATCCCAGCTCTGGGGAGGCTGAAGCACGAGAATTGCTTCAACCCAGGAGGCGGAGGCTGCAGTGAGCCGAGATTGCACCACTGTACTCCAGCCTGGGTGATAGAGCAAGACTCCATCTCAAAAAAAAAAAAAAAAAAAAAAAAAAAAGAAGAAGGAACGGAAACTGAGCAACTGGCAACTTCTTCTGGTGTGTAGAACAGACTCGTTCCATTTGGATTTCCTTTTCCTGAACCAGTCTGAAGGGGCTGCCCGATCCTGCTCCTTGCACCAACTGGGTTCCCGTGTCCTTGGCCAGAACTCCATAGAAGGCTCTGCCTTGGGGCCAGGGCCAGGAAAGGCCTCCACAACTCACAACTCTAAAGTTGAGCCAGAATCATGACAAAATAGGGAAAAAGAAGATTCAGAAATTTTTGTTGCCATCTTCAAAATGATTACCCCTTCCTTGTTTGTAGAGTACTGATTTAAAGACAAACAAACAACAACAACAACAACAAAAACAGAAACAAAATGATTACCCCTGATCTGGGCCTGGGATGAAGCAAGGTGACCAGGGTGCAACATGCAAGGAGACCCTCAGTCTCAGGGTTGCACTAGTGTTTTCGTGCAAGTAGGTACTTTCTTAAATTTTGCGCCCTAGCCGTCTCCTTTACCTTTTTCTAGTCTTGACCCTGCAATTAATTCTTTTCTTTACTCCCTCCACTCCTACCTTGAAATGTCCACTGTCAGATACATTTGGAAAATATTGCTTACCATGTACAGTATATTCTTCAAGCTACCTACAGCTTCTGGTTTATGCACAGTGCACGCCAGTCTATTAAAGGCTCTGAGATCTCCTGCAGTAAGGAAATCCTATCTAACCCTTCATTTCCCAAATGTACTGGACTGTGGAATTCTTTCTTCTTTTTAAAGAAATACTTATTAACATCTCATGGGACATCCAGGGATGCTGGTTCAGAAATACTTTGAATGGTTGCGTGTGGAATGTACTCATTATTTTGAAAAGTTTTCCTTGCTCAATAATAGCTATTTTCTATTCTGGATTTAGATATCTTTGCAAGTTTCACTAAGCTCTTCAGCATCTGAGAAAGGATTAGAATGTTTATTCACACTCTCCAAATTCCAGTTTATCAGTTCATTGATTCATCAACAATTGATTAAGCACTTACTATGTGCTGAGAATAAAAAGGTGAGTGAAATGGAGTTCCTTACCCCTAAGGGGCTAAGGAGGAGCAGAGACTTGCACAACTTAAGTCCAAATGCAATTTGATAATTGCTGTAAAGGCACAACACAAACAGGGAAAGCAGCTCCAAAAAAATCCTTTGATGCTTTTTGTGTGTGTGTGTGTGTTTTGTTGTTGTTGTTTTTTTTTTTTTTTTTGAGGCAGTCTGGCTCTGTAGCCCAGGCTGGAGTGTGGTGTTGCGATCTTGGCTCACTATAACCTCTGCCCCCTGGGCTCAAGCAGTTCTCCCCACCTCAGCCTCCTGAGTAGCTGGGACTACAGGCATGTGCCACCACACTCAGTTATTTTGTTATTTTTTTGAAGAAACAGGGTCTCACTGTGTTGCCCAGGCTGGTCTCAGACTCCTGAGCTCAAGCAATCTGCCCACCTTGGCCTCCCAGAGAACTGGGATTGTAGGCATGAGCCTCAGCCCCTGGCCTATCCTTTGATTGTTGTACCTCCAAACCAAATTAACTGCTCCTTGGGGAAAAGAGCTATTTGTGATATTTTTCAGTCTTTCCTATCACACCTAGTAGGGACTGTGCACATAATAGATGCTCAATAAATATTCGTCAAATAAATATTTGAAGAAGAAAGCTTGCAACTTAACTGATGTATATTTGGTTATAATATCTATTAAGGAGCATTCACAAAAACACTTTAAAAAAACATAAGCAGAAGGTTGTACTAACCCCTCTAAGTTTCAGTTTCTCCATCTGTAAAACAACAACAACAAAAGTCCTAATTTCATGGGGTTCTGAGAGGATTAAATGAGAATGTATGTAAAGCAGCTATTACGTTCCCCAGCATGTTAATGGGTGGCCAGTAAACAACAGTGATTATGACTACAATGCACCGTGCTTTTCATCCACAAAGGCACACTCTGATTTGATGAAAAGGTCACTTGGAGTTTTATTTGGCTCCATGAAACACTCTCTCGCTTGATAAGAATGTAGTGAACACATGCTGGCCAAGAGCCCTAGTTAAGACTACGCACCACATACACACGCACACACACACACACAGAGCACATCACAGCACACCACAGTGCACACACACACACTCCTCCAACCCTCCCTTTCTTTCCATAAAACGCATCAGCAGGAGGCCAGCTCAGTGGCTTATGCCTGTAATCCAGCACTTTGGGAGGCCAAGGCAGGAGAATCACTTGAGCCCAGGAGTTTGAGACAAGCCTGGGCAACATAGGGAGACCGCATCTCTACCAAAACAAAAAACAGAAAAGTAGTGGGCATGGTCGTGCACCCCTGTGGTCCCAACTATTCAGGAGGTTGAGGTGGGAGAATTGCTTGAGCCCAGGATGAGGAAGTTGCAGTGAGCCACGGTGGCGCCACTGTACTCCAGCCTGGGTGACAGAGTGAGATCCTATCTCACAAGAAAAAGGCATCAGTAGGAGCTCCCCAAATGGTCTGATTTCCCCAACTCTCCAGTGTGAACTTGCTGAAACATAGGTTGACTCCTTCCTTGGAAGGCACTGTTTTGAGATCCAAGCAGGCTTGATAATGAGAAGGGAGAACCCATGAGTGCCCATCAGCAAGACCCAGCGTCACCTTAGGACTGGTCAGCTTTCACGCCTCCACGAGGCTGGGAAGGGTTCTCTTGGTGCCCAGCACTGATTCCTGCTTCATAGTATAATTAGCTCAGTTGCCTTATCCTTTTCCCTAATCTAAATGCTCCCTGAGAGATGACTTTGAGCCACATTTACTTTGATATCCCTCTCTGCCCCTGCAGTGTTTTCCAAACCCAAACAGGCCTTCAAATTACCTGGGTGGCTTGTTAAACATACAGATTCTCTTGTCAAAACTTCTGGGAATGGGACCCAGAGAGCTGTGTTTGGAAGGCTTCTGGGGGATTTTAGGTGGCCAATGTGATGTTTGGGAAGCACCGGGCCACAGCATTTTGCTCAAGGTTTTGCTCACAGTTGGCCTACTGTGTCTACGGAAAGAATGACCAATGAGAGGGTAGGACCTTGAGCAAACAAGGAGACATTTGGTGGAGGGGCACATACACTTGCGTATGTGCCATGTGGTCTACAGAATAGAATTCGGTCTGTGGCATAAGATGTTGCCTGTAATTTAGAAACAGAGGCCCCAGGAACCAGAAGATCACCTTCAGGGGACCCTGAAGCAAAGCTAACTGCTTCTCATTCTGCCTGCACATCACCCTGTGGAAGGGCACAGCTGTTAATCATAATAATCTGGATTCTTGGTGGAGCTCCAGATTGATAACACGCTAGCCAAAGGATGCCAGGGGAAAGTAGCAGCATTTAGAAATAAATAAATAAATAAATAAATAAAGTCTCCTGGCACCAATAAATAAGATAGCAGGATAGGAGCCTGATTGGCCCAGCTAAGGTCCCACACCCTTCCCTGAGCTACTCACTGTGACCAGGGTGCTGGGGTACATTGTTGGCCAGGCCTGGATTACTTGCCCATCCTTTGGCCCGGGGACAAGGTCGCATGATTGGCAACCACAAGAGAAGCACATGACTGAGGAGAGGCAGTTCCCTGAAGGTGTGGTTGCTACTGCCAGAGGAATGTATCTACTCCAAACTATGCCCTTGACTTGCCCAAACAACTGAAGACACCAGCTAGCCCCAAAGGGAGATGTCCTATGCCCCAGGCAAAGCTCCTTTAGGCTCCCCATTGAAGGAGCCTTCTTGAAGTAACTTCGAAGATAGTGAGTTTTTATTTCCTGAAGATAAAAGCTCAAAGCAGACATATTCAGACCTAACTTTTTTTGGAAGTATCTTATTTCTAATTAAAAATAATGTTCTGGCCAGACGCAATGGCTCATGTCTGTAATCCCAGAACTTTAGGAGGCCAAAGCTGGAGGTTCGCTTGAGTCCAGGAGTTCAAGACCAGCCTAAGCAACACAGGGAGATCCTGTCTCTATAAATTTTTTTTTTTTTTAATTAGCCAACAATGGTGATGCACACTTGTGGTCCCAAGCTACTCAGGAGGCTGAGGTGGGATGACTGGCTGGGCACCACTGCACTCCAGCCTGGGAAACAGAGCAAGACCCTATCTAAAAAAAAAAAAAAGAAAAAATCCCAAATTTTTATTATGAAAAATTTCAAACCTACAGAAAAGTTGAAAACATAGTACCAACACTACCAACATTATCCTTAAGTTTCAACAATTGTTAACATTTTACTACATTCACTTTATTTCTTTCTCTCTTCACACACATATGTAAAGAGAAAGGCACATAAACAAAAACACGTGTATGTTTACTTTTTTTTCTAAACCAATTAAGAGTTAGTTGTGGGTAGGCTGGGTGCGATGGCTCACTCCTGTAATCCCAGCTCTTTGGAAGGCTGAGGCGGGTGGATCACAAGGTCAGGCGATCGACACCACGGTGAAACCCTGTCTCTACTAAAAATACAAAAAATTAACCGGGCGCGGTGGTAGGTGCCTGTAGTCCCAGCTACTCAGGAGACTGAGGCAGGAGAATGGCGTGAACCCAGGAGGTGGAGCTTGCAATGAGCCGAGATTGCGCCACTGCACTCCAGCCTGGGGGACAGAGGAAAAAAAAAAAAGAGTTAGTTGTGGGTAAAATGACACTTCTCCCCTCAATACTCCAGCATATATTTTCTAAGAACAAAGACATTCTCCTACATGACTACAATGTAATTATTGAACTCAAGATGTTTAACATTAATGCAGTTATTATCTAACATATAGGAACATTATGGAACATAATCTATATTCAGATTTTTCCCAAATGTCTCAATAATGTGCTTTTTTTTTTTTTTTTTTTTTGACGGGATCTCACTCTGTCACCCAGGCTGGAGTGCAGTGACGTGATCTTGGCTCACTGCAGCCTCGACCTCCCAGGCTCAAGCAATGCTCCTTCCTCAGCCTTCCTAGTAACTAGGACCACAGGCGGGTGTCACCACGCCCAGTTAAATTTTGGTATTTTTTGTAGAGACAAGGGTTCGCAATGTTGCCCAGGCACTGGTCTCAAATTCCTGACCTCAAGCGATCCACCCGCCTTAGCCTCCCAACATGCTAGGATCACAGGCATGGGCCACCGCGCCTAGCCTCAGTAATGTCCTTTAAAGTGTTATGTTTTGTTTCCCTCCTGCTCTGGTATCCAATCAAGGATGCTTCATTGCATTTAGTTGTCTTATTTCTTTAGTCTCCTCTCTTTGTCTTTCATACCATTGATATATTTGGAGCTCAAGTTCCAGTTTTGCCAAACGTCCCTTAATTTGGAAATCTATGGTTTTTTCCTTATGGTTAGAATCAACAATTTTGTCTGGAATACTTCTCAGTGCGTCCCCTCAGGGGCACATGATATAACTTACTTGGTGATGTTAACTTTGATCACTTGGTTATAATAATGCCTGCCAAATCCGCCATTATAAGACTCCAATTTCCCTGTATAATAAGTAATTCACATGAGATCATGTGAATATCCTGCTTTCCAACAACCTTCCACCCAATGGTGATTTTTGTCTGAATCAATTATTAGTATGGCAGTTGTGAAATGGTGATGTTTCTATCCCTTCTTCCACATTTATTAGTTAGTATTGTTCTGTTAAAAAATTTCCCTCCACCTAACATTAATTTTTACATTTTAAATAACAATTAGTAATAATAATTCAATGCATAAAAATCTATCACTGTCTTTATTCATTTTGATGTTTCATATTATCTGAAATGTGGCCAAAGTACCTTCAGGCTGGCACTCCTGTCCTTTTGAGATAGCCACATCAGCTTTTGAAAGTGTCCTTACTGTCTGTGAGAAGATGTTCCGGACTCACACTTGTACTTTCTTCTCTCTAACTCTGGAAACAGTCATTTCTCCAAAGAGCCCTGATTCTTTATCATAGAAAATGATATTTAGAAACCAAGGTATAGGTGGAAGGTGTGCTTATTACTGTTGGAACGACACTACTCCCAGGCTCTATAAGTAGACAGAACCAGGGAATACTTGTCTGTATATATGCATGTACGTACTGAGATATATCCACACATATCTTCAACTACTTCTATATGTATCTATACATTTTAAAAACAATGAGTTCATACTGGTAGCTCCAATTCCAATCCAACGCTATAGAATTTATGCTATTTTTCTCGCCTTCCATATTTGCAACTCAGTTCTTCAACAATGAGAAACCATTAGGAGAGAAAAATTAATTCTGCAAACATTATATCCATAGAAGATCAGTAATAAAAAGAAATAATGCTCAACACACAACATGGATGAATTCTGAAGAATTATGTTGAGCAAAAACATTAGACACATGAAATAATCAGATACACATTATTGCATATTCCATTTATATTCCATTTATACAAGCAAAAGTAATTTATGAGAATACAAAGCAGAAAGTGGTTGCTTCTGGAGTGGGTGGGAGGATTGACTGGAAAGGAGTCAGAGGGATTTTCTAGGGGGATGGCAATGTTCTAGAGATTGTGCTCAGTGGTGGCTACACAGATATATTCAACCGTCAACATTCATGGAATCGAACACTTCAGAGCTGTACATCTTGTTGTACGTAAATTATGCCTTAATAAAAAAGAAAGACATAAAAATCTATAAATTGCTCTTTAATGGAAAGTTATTAAGCTTAACTCGTAATAAGAGAATACAAATTAAAACATTGAGACACCACTTTCACCTATATCAGCGGCAAAAATCAAAAGCTTGACAATACACACTGTTGGTGAGGCTGTGGGGGGGAAACAGGCATTCTCACCTGCTGGTGGGAATGCAAAAGAACAGCCCCAGTGAAGGGGAATTTGGCAATACCTAAAAATAGCTATATTGACCTTTGCCCCATCAATCTCACTTTTGGAAATTTATCCTAAATATGTATCTAAAGCTAATTTTCCCTATATACTCAGGTCTATTTCTTCACTTTTCATTCTTTTCTACTAGTCTATTTATCCTCCAGTACCACACAATTTTAATTCTAGAGGTTTTGTAGTATGTGTTCATGTCTATTAGGGTTACTTCTACCTTTTTGTCTTTTTTTAGTTTTTCTAGCAATTCTCGTGTGCTTTATTTTAAATAAATAAGTATATATATATGTACACATGCAAATAGGTATTATATATATTTGTATATATGTGTGTGTGTATGTATATACTCATACAAATAGATATGGGCATTAGATAGGTATATATTTGTGTAGGTGTATATACACATACACACACACACCTATACAAATAGGTATAAATACACACATACATATATATACCTATGTACACACATATACAAATAAAATATATATACATATATACAAATATAAAAATAAGTATATATACTTATTTAAAATAAAGCACACAAATAGGTGTGTATATGTGTATATACCATTTGTGTATATATATGTGTATATATAAACCTATTTGTGTGTGTATGTATGTGTATATATATACACAAATATATGTGTATGTGTATGTGTGTGAATATGTGTATATATATATATATTTGAAGTTTTGAAACAAAGACTTATTGGTACTTTTTATTGGAAATGCATTAAATTTATAATTTAAGGATAAGTAACATTTTTATGATAGTCATACTTTCTGAAAACAAAGGATGTCTTTCCATCAAATGTATACTTATATCTTTTAAGAATGTTTTACAGATTTCTTCATATAACTTTTGCACATTTCTTATTAATACCTAAGTTTTTATCTTTATTGTTGTTGCTATTGTAAATGGGATTTTTGCTTTCATTATTCCTTCTAACTAGTTGGTCATTGTTTGTGTATATGAAGCTATTGATTTCTGAAGGTTACTTTTATACTCTGTTATATTATTGAATTACTGTATTGTTTGAGTTAGTTTTATTATTTAACCTCTTGGGTTTTACAGGCATACTAGTATATCATCTGCAAATATACATAGTTTTACTTCTGCTCTTTCAATTCTTATGCTTCAAATTGCTTCCTTCTGCCTAACTGCATTGGCTGATACCTTCTATACTGTGTTAAATAGTAGTAGATATACTTGGCATCCTTGCCATATATCTGACTTTAGTGAGAATGTCACCAATTTTTTCCAATTAAATAAAAAGTTGGCTTTTGACTTAAATATTTTTATTATGTTAACCACATATCCATCCTCCTATTTTATTGAGAATTTTTTATTTGAAATGAGTGTTGAAGTTTATCAAAATCCTTTTCAACATTTATAGAAATTATTATATAACTGTTCTTACATTAATATGATGAATTATTTTAATGGATTTGCTAATATCAAACCATTCTTGCATTCCTGAAATAAACTCTACTTGATCATGATATATTTCTAAATGAGGCATTAGATTCTGTTTGTGAATGTTTCATTTGTTTTTTTGCATCAATATTCATGTTAGAATGATTTATATTTGTGTGTGCATGCACTGTATTTATTAGGTTTAAGTATAAATGTTATTCTTGTTTTATAAAAAATTTAGAAGCCTTTTTCTATTTTCTATGCTCTGGAATAATTCATGTAGCATTGGTACTACTTGAATTTTGAAGGTTTTCTGGAATTCTCTTGTGAAACCGTCTGAGTGTGATGGCTTTTAATGGGGTAGTTCTTGAAATGTTCTTTAACAATTCTTTGGAAATTTGTCTGTTTAAGCATTTTCTCTCTCCTGGGGTCAATTTTGTAAAACTATATTCCTAGGAAGTTATCCATTTCGAAAGTTTTCACGTTTATTTATGTATGATTATGCAATGTAGTCTCATGATTTAAAAAAATTCCTCCATGATAAGAGTTATTTGTCACTTTTCTTTTTTATAGATTTATGTTTTCTTCTTTGTTTTCTTGATTAGGTTGGCTATTGTTTCCCTTTGCCCAAGGAACCACCATTTTAATTTATGTAGTTTTATCATTTTCCTGTTTTTTAAGCCCTTTACTTTCTACTTCAATATGTATTATTTCTTTAAGCCCTTTAATTTCTACTTCAATATGTATTATTTCTTTCCTTATGTTTTCCTTTGGTTGATTTCATTGTTGTTTTTCTAGCTTATTTGAGTTGGAGTTTAATTCACTTGTTTTCCTCTTTTTATTTTTATTAATGTAAGCATTTAAGGCTATGATTTTCCCTCTGATCACTAGTCTAATGTATCCCATAAATTCTCATATACAGTGCTTTCATTATTATTATTATTATTTTTTTCAGACAGGGTCTCACTCTTTCACCCAGGCTGTAGTGCAGTGGACCAATCATGGCTCACTGCAGCCTCGACCTCCCAAGGCTCAGGTGATTCTCTTGCCTCAGCCCGCTGAGTTGCTGGGACTATAGGTACGTGCTACCATGCCCGGCTGATTTTTGTATTTTCAGTAGAGACAGGGTTTCGCAATGTTGCCCAGGCCAATCTCGAACTCCTGGCCTCAAACAATCCACCCGCCTTGGCCTCCCAAAGTGCTTCCAGGCATAAGTCACTGCGCCTGGCCTCATTATTACTATTTTTTAGAAATGCCACCACTGCAGTTTTTATTTCCACTTTCGCCTAAGTGTATTTTTTTTTTTTACAGATTCATATCTGACCAATCCTCAGTGTTGTTTAATAGGCGAGATTTTAATTTTCACCTGTAAAGGCCTTTAAAATATTTTGTAGTTTTATTGTATTGTGATAAGAATTGTGCCTTATTTTTATTTTTAATTTTTAGAGACAGGGGTCTTGCTATGTTGCCCAGACTGGCCTCAAACTCCTGGGCTCAAGTGATCCTCCAGCCTTAGCTTCCCAAGAAGCTGGGACTATAAGCACATGCCACTATGCCCAGCTAGAATTATGTTTTAAAGCACTTAACAGTTAAAATGTTTTCCTCCTAGAATATTTAAGTGCAATTGACATGGGAAGATGCGCTGTATTCACCTGGTGGCATCTCATATCCTCTGGCCCTACAACCACATATCCCTGACAGCATGTTCAGCATTTTTTGGGTCACACTTTTTAAAGAGTAAAATCAGTTCTTCTCATAATGTTCTAGTATTACCTTTTAAAAAATGGTTTTCATTTATTACATACGTATTTTTTTAAGAGACAGAGTCTTGTTTTGTTGCCCAGGCTGGAGGGCAGAGCCCATTCACAGGTACAATCATAGCACACTGCAGCTCTGAACTCCTGGACTGAAGCGACCTCCCACCTCAGGCTCCCAAGTAGCTGCGACTGTAGGTGTACCACCGCACCTGGCTAGTATTACCTTCTTCTTCTTCTTTTTTTTTTTTTTTTTGAGACAGAGTTTTGCTCTTGTTGCCCAGGCTGGAGTACAATGGCACAATCTCAGCTCACTGCAGCTTCCACCTCCTAGGTTCAAGCAGTTCTCCTGCCTCAGCCTCCCGAGTAGCTGGAATTACAGGTGCCTGCCACCATGCCCGGCTAATTTTTTGTATTTTTAGTAGAGATGGGGTTTTGCTATATTGGCCAGGCTGATCTCAAACTCCTGGCCTCAGGTAATCCACCTGCCTTAGCATCCCAAAGTGCTGGGATTACAGGCATGAGCTACTGTGCCCGGCCAGCTAATATTACCTTCTTATCAATATAATGATAATGTTTGATTAAAATGATCTGGATACATCAAACCATATGGTTCACTAAAATACCAACCTAAAATATATATGCCTTCAATTTTCTTGTGGTTCAATAATTTTATGAGAAACTAAATTCTTTTTTTCCCACTTCACTGAGAAAATTTGATCTCATGCAGTCTTTGTTTTACTGTATACTAAAGGTCAACTAATGGGCTACAGTTCTACATTAAGAGCAAAGTGATGGCTGTATTTACCAAAACCTAGCATAAGACCTAACAATTTATGAATGTTTAATGAATATTTTTGAAATTCATAAGTGAATATTCTAATATAGATTATAATTTACTTTTGTAAAATAACAGCACTTTGAGAGATCTTTAAGTAGTTAAGTATGATTGCTTTAATCTTACTGCTAAAAACCATTTTCTATCACATTTGTAATCTAAGTTTAATGGGTTGTAGTGCCTTTTAGCTTAAGTGCAGTGCATTGGAAATAGCATTTTTAAGGGTGGGTATCAGAAGACCTAGAGTTTTCTCAAGCTAATGGGAGGAAGGAACTGTTGTCTTTAAGTAATAAATCACAGATTCTTTTTTCTTTTTTTTTTTTTTTTTTTTTTTAGACGGAGTTGGAATTTTGCTCTTGTTGCCCAGGCTGGAGTGCAATGGCGTGATCTCAGTTCACTGCAACCTCCACCTCCTGGGTTCAAGCAATTCTCCTGCCTCAGCCTCCTGAGCAGCTGGGATTACAGGTACCCACCACCGTGCCCGGCTAATTTTTTGTATTTTTGGTAGAGATGGGGTTTTGCCATGTTGGCCAGACTGGTCTCAAACTCCCGACCCCAGGTTATCTGCCTGCCTCGGCCTCCCAAAGTGCTGGGATTACAGGCATGAGCCACCATGCCTGGCCAAATCATGGATTCTTTAAAGTGATGTTAAGAAGATAATTCTTGAAAGGATCAAAGGATGGCTTCACAAGTCACCAACATTTCCCTTAGGTGAGGGTCTTCAGACAGAATATGGAATGAAACACAGTTTTAATAAGCAAACCTCTTAGAATTGTGTGATGGTCTGTAACATTTGGTGAACCATGCCTCCTGGTACTTACACCCTTTCATAACCTTCTCCCTTAAATCTGGACTGGCCCTGGGGTTCATTTTAACCAATGGACTGTGGTGGAAGTGACACAAGTTCCAGGCCTAAGCCTGTCGACTTCTGCTTTTCACTCTTGGAACCAGCCACCATGCTCTAAGAAGCCCAAGCCACATGAAGGGTGGGTGTCAGAAGACCACACAGAGCAGTGCCAAGGCACTCCAAGAGTGAGCCATCTTGAATGTATCACCCCAGACTGAGCCCTTAAATCATGGGTGGTCAAACAATGCCTTTCAGCAAAATTTGGTCCGCCATCTGATTTCTGTAAATCAAGTTTTATTGGAACAGAGGTATGCCCTTTCATTTATATATTATCTATGACTACTTTCTCACAACAATGGTATGGCTGAATCATCATGCCAATTGACCATATGGTCCACAAGGCCTAATATATCTGTTATTTGGTCCTCTATGGGAAAGTTTGCTTGAGCCCTGCCCTAGATAGCTGCAGCACCAGCTGACTTCATGTGATGAAGAAATGCCAGCCTGAGCCCAATCCACCCACAGACTCATGAGCAACAGTATAATGGTTGCTGTCTTAAACCATTAAGTTTTGGGATGCTTTGTTACACAGCCACAATAGCAACAAATTATACAATCCAGTATCTGAATTGTATAAGCTTGATGATTTCATAGTTTAAATTTTTATGCTCTTTTGTTTTAACTTTTTGTAAGCTTTATTTAACATTCTCTAAGTTGTGTTATCCATGTGTCATTGAAACTTCTCTTACCAAGACAATGTTCTGCTTGTTGTTACATTCAATGGAGGTTTTTCAGTCTTCATCTCATTTGACTCTTGACCAGCATTTGACACTGTTGACCACTTCTTGGTTCCTGAGATATTTTTCCCTTTTACTTAGTTACAGCATGATCTCCAAGCTTTCTTTGGTTTTACAGGAAGCTCCTCATCAATTTTCTTTAGGAAATTCGCCTAACACTTAATGTTAGAGTTCCTCAGAATTCTATCTTAGATTTCATTCAATATTCAAAAGATATATATATTTTAATTCATAAGTGAATATTCTACATATAGATTATAATTTATATAATTTCTATGTAGAAATACAAATTATTCTAAATTATAATTTATATTTTCACATAGAAATTATATAAACTATGGCATAATGTACTTTATGCCAGGCATTTTTCTAGGTACATTGGATACCTTAATAAACAAAACAGGCAAACGAAAGTCATTCCTGCCCTTGGATAAATTTTTAAATGTACACATGATAAAATAAATTTTTGCTAAAGCTAGAAGTTGATAAGTGCTTTAGAAAAGAAAATCAACAGGGAAGGGGAAGGGAAGTAGTGCAGGGGAAGTTAAGGGCAATTTAAAGAAGGGTGCTCAGAATAGGCCTTCTTGAGATGATGATATTTGAGCAAAGCCTTAAAAAAGGCAAAAGACCTAACATGTGCCTATCTAGAGGAAGAGCATTTCTGGCAGAGAGAGTAGTATTTCAGAGACCTGAAAGCAAGGAGCATATCTGAAAGGTTTGAAGATAAGAAGGTTGTCCCCTGTGGTGGAACGGAGTGAACATCAGGAGATGACGCTGAAGAAATCTCAGGCTCCCGGGGTCCTATAGGACCTTATAAATTACGGTCAGGCGTTTGTCTTTTCTGAGTGAGATGGAGGGTCACAGGGGAATTTTAAGAAGAATGAAGTCATCTGATCATCAAAAGAATCGTTCTAGCTGCTGAACTGAGAAGAGAGCAGAGGTGGCAGGAAGGGCAATAGAGAGACCAGCTAGAAGCTCTGGGAGTGACCAAGAGGGCAGCAGTGGAAGCAAAGAGGAGCGACCATCTCTGGACAGTCGTACAGACTCTTGCTTCCATGGTTCCTATTACCATTCACATGCTGATACTCCCAGGTCTGTTCTAGCCCAGATGTCTCTCCTGAGTTTCAGACCCACATATTCCAAATACCTGTTTGTCTTCCCTTTTTTTCCCATGTTCCATAGGCCCTTCAGTTTCTACTCTTTCCTCTAAAGCCTTTTTGTCCTCCCAAGCTCCCTCTATGTCACTACTAAAGCCATGCAGCCACACCTTTCTATGAAGGCATTATCTTTAAAAGGTCACTGTTAAAACGTATGTTAGTGGAGAATCTGTGCTGGCCCATAGACATTTTGGTTTCCACTAACACATCATTACGGTTTAGTTTATCAGCTTTTCTGCCTATAATGGTGGCTTGAAGGATTGGATGTAGGATCAGTAGGTTTTAATTGGCATAGGAAGATGGAATGCTGCCTTAGAAGTCAGTTCAGGGCAGGGTGTAGCATATTGGTGGGATACTGAACACCCTGAGGATGCAAGATGGAGTTACAGAGGGAATTCCTTTCATTTCACAGTTTTACCCAGTAGAGTCACTGCCACTGGAACACATAATTCTGAAATTGTCAGTTTGTTACAAATAGTGCATTTATCACGTAACCGTCATGGGAATAAAATTCTGTATATGTTATAGAATTTTAATATGTGAATTCCATTTTCTTCCGTCTCTCTTGGGAATTGTTTTGTCCACTTGCCGTAATAATTTTAGAATTTTGCATTCATCCTATTGACTTGTAGCAAAGGCAATACTTTCGCTCTGGAAAACATTTGGTCTGAAGGTCGTGTGACTCCTTTTTCCACAATCTTTGTTTTTTCATAATTTGTGTGTAAAGGAGTTGTGTGTAAAACTCCTTTACACACAAATATCTTAATCTTTTATTTCTAACCCTTACAAGAATTTTTTTTAAAATAATAGATACAAAGGAAATAAGTTTTCCTGGATTATATTTTACCACATCATACTTGTATGTGGGAAAGAGTCTTGTAAAAATCATTAATGTGAAACTAACTAGGCCAAGGAGAGCTATTATTTTTTATTAGAAAATTAACTTCAAAATGAATGTTTAAATGCAAGCTTCACATAGTTAAAAATGCAATTAAGGCTGATTCCTTGACACTTGAAAGCTCTTTTTATATATTTATCATTTATTCAACAAATATTTATCAAAGGATTGCTCTGTGCCAGGCAGTATGATTGCACTTGGGATGGAGCATAAACAAAGACAAGCACCCTGCACTGTGGAGCTTGATTCTAAAGAGAAAAGTAGACAAAAAATAAGTTAAAAAATAAATTACTGCTTGCAAAAAGTGCTAGGAAGGAAATAAACCAAATGAAGACAGAGAGAGAGAGAGAGAGAGAGAGAGAGAGAGAGAGAGAGAGAAAGGAGAGGCTACTTGAAAGAAGGTCTTTCTGAGAAGATGAATGTGAGTTGAGACCTGAAACCACAAAGGTGAGGTTGAGTCAGCCACGAGAACTGAGAAATGCCTCCCAGCAGAGGGACCAGCAGGAGCAAAGGCCCAGAGGCAGGAAAGGCTTCATGTTCCAGAAACAGAAACGAGGCCAAAGTGGCTTCAGTGAAGTGACCAAAAGTGAGAGGCACGAGACAGGCTGGAGGGAAGGGCAGAAGCCAGATCACGTAAGACTCTGTAAGCCTTGGGAAGGAATTTGGATTTCATTCTGAATGTGATGAGAGGACAATGAAGGGCTTATGAAAAGGAATGATTTGACCTGATGCTGTCCTTTTTGTTTTTTGTTTTTTGTTTTGAGACAGAGTCTTGCACTGTCACCTAGGCTGGAGTGCAGCGGTGCGATCTCTGCTCACTGAAACCTCTGCCTCCCAGCTTCAAGAGATTCTCCTGCCTCAGCCTCCCAAGCTGCTGGGATTACAGGCATGCACCACAGGGCCTGGCTAATTTTTGTATATTTAATAGAGACGGAGTTTCACCATGTTGGCCAGGCTGGTCTCAAACTCTTGACCTCAGGCGATCCACCAGCCTCAGCCTCCCAAAGTGCTGAGATTATAGGCATGAGCCACAATGCCCAGCTCTCTGGTTTTTCATTTTTTTATCTTTTATTTTTATTTATTTTTTTAATTGTGGGAAAATATACGTAACATAAAATTTACCATTTGAACCATTTTTAAGTGTACAGTTCAGCAGTATTTTGTACATTCTCGTTGCACAACTGTCACCACCGTCCATCTGAAGTACCTGTTTCATCTTCCAATGGAAATTCTGTCCCTCTTAAACACTAACTCCCCATTCTGTGCCTCCCCTCCCACCCCATCTAGTCACAATTCTACTTTGTCTCTGATTTGCATATTCTGGATATCTCTAATAAGTGGATCATATAATATCTGTCATTTTATCTGGCTTATTTCACGTAGCATCATGTTTTCAAAGTTCACTCATGCTGTAGCATGTGTCAGAATTTTATTCCTTTTTAAGGATAAATAATATTTCATTGTATATACACGCTACATTTTGTTTATTCATCTGTTGACAGACACTGTCTTCTGCTTTTTAACGAAGGATTAATTATTTCAATGCTTTTTGTGGGAAGAAACAACAATGTGAAAAACAGTTGTTGAATGGGGTTGTGTCTGATAGGATTTATACTCAAAATGATAATTGTGTAAACAAGGTATCAGTTTGTTTTTCTCTCACATAGAGGTAGATGGTCCAGGACCAGTATGATGGCTCTGTGGTTGTCAGGTTGTCAGGGACCCAGAATCCCTTCTGGCTTTCTCCTCTATCATCTTTAGCACAAGGGATTCACATTCAAGTTCATCTCATGGTCACATGATAACTACAACAGCTCCCACAACCACATACGACCTCCAGGCAGCAGGAAGAAGAAAGAGGGTAATACAAAATGGTGGCCAAAGACAAAATGTGCCACAACCAACTGAGTGGTATGCTTGTGTAATTTGTTTTTAGAGATGGGGTCTTGCTATACTGCCAGGCTGGACTCAAACTGCTGGTCCCAAGCAATCCTCCAGCCTCAGCGTCCTGAATCATGTGCCACTGCATCTGGCTCTGAGTTATATTCTTTAAAGAGCTCTCCTAGAAGCTCATTGGCTGCCCTCACCTGCAATGGAGGCTGGAAATCTAGTCTTACAGCCATGCACCTTACCACACCCAGCATTATAGGGAGGTCTCTTCGGAAGGAAGGAAAGAAGGAAGAAAGAAATTCCTGATTGTCTCAGAAATAACAGAAGTGTTCTTGGTATCTTGGCATTTTGGCTGCTTGTGATGGTTGGATTTTAAAATTATAGCAATGGCTCCATGGAAAATACATCATTTTTTCTTTTTCTTTTTTTGATATGGAGTCTCAATTTGTTGCCAGCCTGGAGTGCAGTGGCACAATCTCAGGTCAGTACAACCTCCGCCTCCTGAGTTCAAGCCATTATCCTGCCTCAGCCTCCCAAGTAGCTGGGACTATAGGCGCGTGCCACCACGCCCAGCTAATTTTTGTATTTTTAGTACAGACAGGGTTTCACTGTGTCAGCCAGGTCAGTCTCAGTCTCTCGACTTCGTGATCTGCCCGCCTCGGCCTCCTGAAGTGCTGGGATTACAGGCATGAGTCACCGTGCCCGGCCAACATCATCTTTTTAAGAGGATACAGTGTGTGGGAATTAAGTTGCCTTGCTGTCAACTTTTCAGTTGGTCCATAGGCGATTTCCCTGTCCTATCTAATTATATTTGAAATCCACTATTAAATGATGGAACTCAGAGGTACATGTTGTGCTTATTGGCTAAAGAAATCTTTTTTTGTGTGCAGTTGCAGTTGGTTTTCTTGTCTTTTTTTGTTAAAAATTTAAACTTAAAAAGGACTAAAGTCACTTCTGGAATTTCAGGAGTGGGTGGAGGTTTAAACAAATAACAACAGAAAAAACGAGAGTAAGTATGTCCAATCAGATACACTTTCCTCTAGTTATAAATAAATAAAAATACTAGTTTTTTCATGTTTTCTTCACCCACTTAAGAAGCATAAAATACATTTTCTCTTTTATTTTTTCTTTACTTTTGTGTTAACGTATGGTTTACATATAGTAAAGTCCAAAAATCCTAAATGGAAAGCTTCTTTGAATTTTTACATTTTACATTTACATTATACACCTGTATAATTGCCAACTGGATCAAAATATAAGCAATTTCCTGCATCTAGAAGTTTCCCTCAAATCCACAACCAATTTCCCCCCCAAAATGCAACTACTATTCTGGTTCTTATTATTATAAGTTAATTTTGTCTGTTCAATAAAATACATGTATTTATTTATTTATTTATGTTTTAGAGACAGAGTCTCACTCTGTCATCTAGACATTACCTCGGGTCACCGCAGCCTCGACTTCCAGGCTCAAGTGATCCTCCCACCTCAGCACCCCCACCACCCTGAGCAGCTGGGACTACAGTCGCACATCACTATCATCCCTGGCTGATTTTTGTATTTTTTTATAGAGACAGGGTTTTGCCATGTTGCCCAGGCTGGTCTCGAACTCCTGGGCTCAAGAGAGCCTCCTACCTTGGCCTCCCAAAGTGCTGTGATTAACAGGCGAGACCCACCATGCCCAACCTAAAATACGAGTTTTCAAACTTTTTATTTGGAAGCTTGCAGAAAGGTTGCAAAAACAGTACAAAGAACATCCTTATTCCCTTTACCCAGATTTACCTGTTGTTAACATTTCGTTTCTTTTTTTTTTTTTCTCACCAAGACCAGGCTCTCAAATCTGTTGTTAACATTTTTCTCTCCTTTATAATTTGCTCCTTTTCTCTCTCTCCCTGTCTCCACCTCCCTTCCCTCCAGCCACACATACTTTTTTTCTGAAGTATTTGAAGTATTGAGGTGTTTTTGTTTTTGTTTGTGGTAGAGATAAGGTCTCACTATGTTCCCCAAGCTGATCTCAAACTCCTGGCCTCAAGAGATCCTCTGACCTCAGCCTCCTAAAGCACTGGGACTACAGGCATGAGCCACCGCACCTGGCTGAGATGTTAATATTAATATAATATTTTCATCTAGTGTACCATCCATGCTCCAGTTTTGTCAACTGACTCGATAATTTTCTTTTTTTTAGCATGTTTTCCTTTTCAATACAGGATCTAGTCTAGGATCTGGCATTGTATTTAGTTGTTACATATCTTTAGACTCCTTTGATCTGAAACATTTTTTCAGCTTTCCTTTGTCTTTTATGACAGTGACATTTTTGAAAAATACAGTCCTTCTCTTTTTAAACTAGAGTATTTCTCATTTTGGTTTAGACTGATGTTTCCTTGCTATTAGATTCAGGGTCTCCACACCTAGCCATAATACCACACATCTGCCCCATGCTAGTGCTGTTAATTTTGATCATCTGGTCAAAGCTTTGTCTGATTTTTCCACTGAATACTTACTATTTTTCTTTTACACCTAGCAATCTGTGGGTAGACATTTAAAGATCATGCAAATGCCCAGTTCTTCATCAAACTCACCCTCCTAGATTTAGCATCCATGAACAATTCTTGTCTGTATCAATATTTACTTTGTCGATTGCAAAAAATCATGATTTTCCAATGGCCACACTCCATTTTTAACTTCATCTCAGGATGACGTTAGGATTTAGAACATCCCAGAAAGAACAAACCAACGGCCAATTCCTAATTTCTCTTAGCATAGTCTCTTTATTCTGCTTGCTGCTATATATTTGAATTTACTCTTCTCCCATTTATCTCTCCTGGTTACTTCAGCTGCAGATTTCATCATGGCAGATTTCACCTATAGAAGAATTTTCCAGGAATCATGCTTTTGAGTACATCTGGGCATTTGATATCTGCTGTCTTTAGACCCTTAGAAGATGAAGTACTTCATCTTTCATTTAGAAAAATAATCACACACACTCATACAATTATTATTCTGAAGACAGAAATCCAAATTATTGAATAGTGGTTCTTGGGGGAGGGGGAAGATATGATTCCAATTAAATATGATGTTTCAGATAAACACCAGCATTAGAAACCACTAGAAGTGATAGGGAAAATATGACGTTGATGTTTTTAAATGGAAGCTGTTCTCATTAGGGGCATGATATGCAAATTACCAGTAAAACATCAGAGATAACAAACATTTTACTTGTTTTCTCAATTATAGAAGGTTGCCTTATTTTTCTATTCCTTAAAAATATGAATACATTATAATTTTTCATAGAAATTCTCCCTAGACAGATATCTTTCTGCCCAGGGACAGCTACAATGGCAACTCTAGTAGTTCTGTCCTTAAACCTTATCTTCATACCTGTAATCTAGACTGGAGGCCAGTGAAGTGCAGGCTAATATTTCTGGTTGGGGACCTGTAGGACGTAGTGGTTGGATTTTAAACCAGTTACCAGGAAATGATCTTCCTCATCTCAAAAATCAACTATGCCACTTTGGAAAAGAGTTTCACAATTTTCCAAAAAGTTCAACATAAAACATATGACCAGCAATGCTATTCCTAGGTATCTACCTATGACAAATGAAAATGTGTCCACATAAAGACTTGCACATGAATGTTCACAGATGCTTTATTCACAGTAGGCCCAAACTGAAAACAACCTAATGTCCATCAACTGAAAAATAGATAGACATAATGTGACTTATCCGTGAATGGAATTCTTTTCAGCACCAAAAAGGAACAAATTGCTTACACATGCTACATCGTGGATGAACCTCAAGAATATTATGCTGGCTGGGCAAGGTGGCTCATGCCTATAATCCCAGCAGTTTGGGAGGTTGAGGCAGGAGGATCACTTGAGCCCAGGAATTTGAGACAAGCCTGGGCAACATGGCAAGATCCCATCTCTACAAAAAATAAGAAATTAGCCAGGTGTTGTGGCACATGCCTGTAGTCCCAGGAGGCTGAGGCAGGAGGATAGCTTGAGCCTAGGAGGTCAAGGCTGCAGTGAGCTGTGATTGCACCACTGCACTCTAGCCTGCGTGACAGAGTGAAATCCTGTCAACAAAAAAATATTATGACAAGTAAAAGAAGTCAGACACAAGCAAGCATGTATTGTATGATCCCATTTATATAAGATATCCAGAAAAAGCAGATTTATAAAGACAAAGTAGATTAGTAGTTGTCTGGGATTAGGGCTGGGAACAGAGATCACCTATAAATGGGCATGAGGGATCTTATTGCAGGGATGAAACAGTTTTTAAACTGATTTATGATGATAGTTGTACTTGCTCAGTGAAGTTACTAAAAATAATTATATTGTGCACTAAAAATGGGTGGATGTTATCGTATGTAAAATATATCTTAATAAAACTGTAATATGTCACATAGTCAATATCCAGATCAGCACCTGGATAAAGTGTAATATTTACTGTTCTCTGGAAGATGAGACGTGTTTGACTGGACCAATGTTTAAACATTTCAGCTGGGCAGAATGGGAGGGGAAATTTATTCTAAAATTACTGATAGGCCTGGACTTATCTGTGACAATTATATTTTGAAAGGCTCTCAATATCTCTATTTTAAGAGGAATTAAGGTTTCTAAAACCATTTTGAAAGCATAATTCTTTACATTTTTTCCATTAATTGTGCATTCTTATTTCCATTTGTTTTCACAACTAAGATATAGGATCTAAAATAATTTCTGCTCCCTGAACTGTTATATCCCTAAGTAAATTGGTTGTCCCAGAGGTTACTACTCAAGATTTCACTTTCTATGGTAAAAAGGATTTGATGAATTCGTTTTTAAACTTTCAGAGAAGCATTTGTTCCTCAAATGGCTAAAAGGTTCTGATAAATATGAGGGGAGAGGGAATAAGGCTTCCAAAGATCCCTTGGCTAGCACGTACTAAAGGCCTATGCTTGACTGTTTCTAAAGCTATCTTCAAATTAATTTTAGTTTACAGGTTATGATTAGGAAAATAATAAGTTATTTTACAAAAGTCCTTTTGTAAAGGGGAGCTTTAGGAAGAACTCAAGAAGGAAGGTTAGAAAGACCTGGATCCCAGCCGGGCACAGTGGCTCACGCCTGTAATCCCAGCACCTTGGGAGGCCGAGGCGGGCGGTTCACAAGGTCAGGAGATCGAGACCATCCTGGCTAACACGGTGAAACCCTGTCTCTACTAAAACTACAAAAAATTAGCCGGGCATGGTGGCATGCACCTGTAGTCCCAGCTACCCGGGAGGCTGAGGCAGGAGAATTGCTTGAACCAGGGAGGTGGAGGTTGCGGTGAACCAAGATCCTGTCACTGCACTCCAGCCTCTGCGACAGAGTGAGACTCTGTCGCAAAAAAAGAAAGAAAGACCTGGATCCCAGGCCTGTGCTGCTTTTTACCAGTGGTACATCCTTGAGTCAAATTACCTCCCCATCTCTGTTTTCTCATCTGTACGCTGGGGGCAGTATCTACCTCTCGGCAAACTTAAGAGGATTCAAGAAAGAAATATATAAAAGCACCTAGGAGAGTGACAGCCAGCTAGAAGTCACTCCGTAATTTTTATTTTTTTAGATACAAGAACACGCTATGTTGCCCAGGGTGATCTCACACTCCTGGGTTCAAGCCATCCTCCCGCCTCCACCTCCTGAGCTTTTAAAATAAGCCCTGAAGTCTCTGGACCACTCTGGTCCTTCATCCTAGAGCTCTTCATAGCATGGTGGTCTTGAGAAAGTGTTCCAGGAGGCAAACGCAGAAGTAGAAAGGCCTCTTGAGGCTCCTGAATGTGCATACAGTCACTTAGGGAATATTCTTTTGATCAATGAGTATCACCAGATCAGCCCAGACTCAAGGTATGGACAAAAAGAGTCTACCTATTGAGAGGAGTAGCTGCAAAATATTTTGCCGTATTTTTCAGTCTGCCAAAGAAGGCAACAGGAAGACTCTAGACATCTCTCCAAAGTTGGGATGGGGAAGAGAAGGAAGATTGCTAAGAGGAGGTCCAAACACATGAGGGTCCAAAGACATCCTGTATCTAAAAAAATAAAAATTACGGAGTGACTTCTAGCTGGCTGTCACTGTCCTAGTGGAGTGGAAAGAGGCCCAGACATTCCAGTTATCCCAGCAGAGCCCAGGGGAGTCCAGCCCAGCTAACCCACCAGCTGACTGCAGCTGCATGAGTGAGCGTAGGTGAGACCAGCACAACCCACAGAATTGTGAGAAACAATAAATCATTGTTTTAAGCCACTAAGTTTTAGGGAGGTTTGTTATACAGAGAATACATAAGTGGGACTCCAAACTTCCTATGACCTCATCACTATCACCACCCCACAACACACACGCACACACACACCCTTGAGCATCTCTCTGGCTTGCTAGTGGCAATCAGTGACCACTTTGCTGTTCCTGTCTTCGTCTTACCCCACATTAAAACTCACCATCTACTTTGGCCTGGCCTGCAAGAACCTTGCAGTCCATTAATGGGTTTGAAAGCAGACTCATACTTTGGTTCATACTGAGGTGTTAGTAACTGGTGTTAGCTTAAAGTTTAACATGGCTTTCACCCAAAGGACTAGCTCCCTTAAATGAGGAAATTTAGGCCTCAAGGCAGGCAAAGTCCTGGGCAGAATCCTCCTTGTAAATGGCTGTATCTTTGACTTAGAGGTAGACCTTTATGTGTATGGAAATGAAAGAAGGTGCCTCCTAGCTTCAGACTCCTTTTACCTGCTTCTAATACTGCACTTTGTCTAAGAGAACAGTGGTTTCCAATGAGGGTGGAGACTTCAGGGTTTATTTTAAAAGCCCATTCTTGGCTCTGCCCACAGGGATGCTGAGATTCTGATTCAGTAGGCTTGGGTGTGGCCTAGTTCTCTTTACTTTCACCAGGTTTCTTAGTGATTCTGAAAATCTCTCTCTTTCTCTTCGTCTCTCTCTCTTTCTCTCTCTCTCTCTCTCTCACACACACACACACAGACACACACACACACACACACACACACACACACACACACACACACACACACAGAATCCAGCTCAGCTGAACGTAGAGTAGGCAGCAGTGGAAACAGCCCAAAGTTCACCTCCTGTGGTAACATGGTGGGGGTGAATGGGTCTAATTTTATAACATGTGACTATCTTTTGTCACTGATTGAAAGAAGGGAATAATTATACCTTCCCACAAGAGGCAGAGTGTGGTGTCTATACTAGAATTGCATCCTAGAAGTACTGACTTTCTAAGATCTAGGATGGAAAGGGAGATTTGAGAGATGATCTGATTATACATGGAGATATTCATATGGATCCACAGGAAAAAATAAGATATACTATTTTTAAAGGTCCTCAAAGTGGGCAGTTTTAAAATTTGGTTTCAGGTTCATTAATTTCCAGATCTGGAATTTGTCACATTTTGTCATTAAAAATGAAAGCCCAGTAATTTATTTTTTTAAATCTTTTGGGGTTTTTTTTGTTCGTTTTGTTTTGTTTTGTTTTTACAAATTCACATGGTACAAAATTCAAAAGAGACAAGAGTGTATACAGTGGATTATTTCCTTCCTATCCTTGTCCCCTAGCCATCTAGTCCCCTTCTCTGGGCCCAAGTTTACCAAAAACAATGTTTTTTAATTGAGGTAAAATTCGCGTAACAGAATTCACCATTTTAACTATTTTAAGGTATTATAATTCAGTTGTTTTAGTATAACCACAGTGTTTGGCAACCATGATGGTTATCCATTTCTGAAATATTCCCATTATCCCAAAATGAAACCCCTTATACCCCAATTCCCCATCCCTTACCCCTTAGCAACCACTAACCTACTTTCTAGCAGTATGGGTTTGCCCATTTTGCCATTTCATCAAAGTGGAATCATACAACATGTGCCCTTTTGTGACTGACTTCTTTCAGTTACCATAATGTTTTCAAGGTTCATCTATGTTGTAGCAAGTATCATTTCCTTTCTATGATTTGATAATAATATTTGATTGTATGGATACACCATATTTTGTTTATCCGTTCAACCATTGATGGACATTTGGATTCTTTCCTCTTTTTGGCTATTATGAATAATGTTGCTGTGAGCATTTGTGTACAAGTGTTTGTGTGGACATACATTTTCAGTTCTTTTGAGTGTATTTTTAGTAGAATTTCTGGATCCTTTGATAACTCTAATTTTTTTTAGAAACTGCCAAAGTGTTTTCCAAATTGGCTGAACAATTTTACATTCCCATCAGCAATGTTGGAGGGTTCCAATTTCTCCACATCCTCACCAACACTTGTTATTTTGTTTGTGTGTTTTTATAGGCTTCCTAGTGAGCTGAAATTGTATCTTACTGTAATTTTTATTTGCATTTACCTAATGACTAATACAGCTGAGCATATTTTCATGTGCTTATTTGTCATTTGTATATCTTCTTTGGAGAAAAGTCTATTCAAGTTCTTTTCTTATTTTTTGAATTGGATTGTTTATTGTTGAGTTATAAGACTTACTTATATATCCTGGACCCTTATCTAGACCCTTATCAAACATGATTTGCAAATATTTTCTCCCATTCCTTAGGTTGCCTTCTCACTTTTATGATAGTGTCCTTTGATCCACAAAAGCTTTTAAATTTTGGTCAAGTCCAGTTGTAACTACTTTTTTTTTTTTTTTTTTTTGAGATGGAGTCTCACTCTGTCACCCAGGCTGGAGTGCAGTGGCGCAATCTCGGCTCACTGCAAGCTCCGCCTCCTGGGTTCACACCATTCTCCTACCTCAGCTGCCCCAGTAGCTGGGACTACAGGTGCCCACCACCACGCCTGGCTAATTTTTTGTATTTTTTAGTAGAGACGGGGTTTACACCATGTTAGCCAGGATGGCCTCAATCTCCTGACCTCGTGATCCGCCCGCCTCAGCCTCCCAAAGTGCTGGGATTACAAGTGTGAGCCACCACACCTGGCCCCAACTACTTTTTCTTTTGTTGTGTTTTGGATGTCATATTGAAGAAATCATTACCTAATCTAAAGTCACAAAGATTTATGTCTAGCTCTCTTCTAACTATAAACATAGTTTATAACTATAGTAATTTTATAATAGTTGTAGCTCTTACATTTGGGTCTTTGATCCACTTAGAGTTGATTTTGATATATGGAGTGAGGTAGGGGTCAGTATTCATTCTTTCGTGTGTGCATATCCCGTTGTCCCAACACCATTTGTTGAAAAGGCTATTATTTCTCTTATTGAATTTGCTTGGTGCTCTTCCCAAAAATCAACTGACCATCGATGTATGGATTATGTTTCTCCTTATGGCAGTACAATACTGTCTTGATTATCATTGTTTTAAATTAAAGTTTGAAGTCAGTAAGTGTGAATACTCCAAATTTTCTTTTTTTTTTTTTTTGGCTATTTGGGATCCCTTGCATTTTTGTATGAATTTTAATATCTGCTTGTCCATTCAGCAAATTAGAAAAAAGGCAAAAGGTAATTGGAATTTTGATAGGGATTGCTTTGAATCTGTAGACCAATTTGGAGAATATTGCCATCTTAACAATACTAGGCCAGGTGCAGTGACTCACACCTGTAATCCCACTTTGGGAGGCCAAGGCAGGAGGATCACTTGAGAGCAGGAGTTTGAGAACAGCCTGGGCAACATAAAGAGATCCCATTTCTACAAAAAAATACAAAATACAAAAACAAGACTAAGTCTTTCAATCTATGAACATGAGATGTCTTTCTATTTATTTAGGTCTTTTAATTTCTTTCAACAATGTGTTGCAGCTTTTGGTGTACAAGTCTTACACATCCTTGGTTAAGTATATTCCTAAATATTTTATTTTTAGTGGTATTGCAAATAAAATTGTTTTCTTAATTTCATTTATTCATTGTTAGTGTATAGAAATATAACCGGTTTTTGTATATTAATCTTGTATTCTGCAACTTTGATGAACTTATTAGCTCTGATAGTTTTCTGTGTGGATTATTTAGGAGTTCTGTATATTATATCATGTTATTGGTGGATAGAAATAGTTTTACTTCTTCCTTTTCAATCTGGTTGTTTCATTTCTTTTTCTTGCCTAATTTCCCTGGTTAGAACTTCCAGTACAATGTTGAATAGAAGTAGTGAGGATAGACATCCTCATTTTATTTCTGATCTTAGGAGGAAAGCTTTCTGTCTTTCACCGTTAAGTATGATGCTAGCTGTAGGTTTATTCATACACGCAGCCTGAAGGTTTTTGTGTGTTCTTCCAGATATAGTTTATTCATATATAAGAAAATAATTTTTAACATAAATACTATCCTATATATACTGGTCTGCACCTTGCATTTTTTAACCTAACAATATATCTTGGAGATCCTTCTAAGTCAGTAAAGAACTTTTTTATTTTTAGAAAATGTTGCTTAGTTTTTCATTTTATGGCTATACCATTATTTATTGAATGAATTCTCTATTGAAGGATAGTCTAACTATCAGCAGTATTGGTCACATAAATTCAAAGTCAGCAAATATTTATTTAATCTCTACTACTTATTTAACCCCTACTGTTGTATAGAGCACAATAAAACTTGTTAAAGAAAATAGAGTAGCCGGGTGCGGTGGCTCACACCTGTAATCCCAGCACTTTGGGAGGCTGAGGTGGGTGGATCACGAGGTCAGGAGATCAAGACCATTCTGGTCAACATGGTGAAACCCCGTCTCTAATAAAAATACAAAAATTAGCTGGCCGTGGTGGTGCGTGCCTGTAATCCCAGCTACTGGGGAGGCTTAGCTGAGATTGCGCCACTGCACTCCAGCCTGGGCAACAGAGTGACACTTCATCTCAAAAAAAAAAAAAAAGAAAGAAAGAAAATAGGGCCTAACTTTTATTCGCTCCATTTTCCCACTTTCATTTATGGGAATACTTCAGCAAAAAAAAAGTTGTTAATACCATTTCTTCCAACTTTGAAAATTTCAACAGAAGAGTTGAAAGGATTGTACAAGAAAAATCAAATAACAATTACTTAGATTCAAACATTTTTTAAATTTTGCATCTTTGTCTATAATGATACATTATTTGCTTTGTTTGCTGAACCATGTGAAAGGTTTTCTTCATTTAAAAAAATTTTTTTTCTTGAGATAGGGTTTTGCTATGTTGCCCAGACTGGTCACAAACTCCTGAGCTCAAGCTATCTGCCCACCTCGGCCTCCTAAGATGCTAGGATTACAGGTGTGAGCCACCACACCTGGCTTAAAAATTTGCATATATTTAGGATATCTAAGTGAGGTTTCTTACATGCATATATTGTATAGTGGTAAAGTCTGGGCTTTTATTGATATGAAAGTTTTAAATTATAGATTTCTTGACATTGTCTTGAAATTTCTTGACATTTCTTGAAATTATAGATTTGTTGATATTCTCTTACTTAACCACAATATCCTTATCACACAGACATTAAACAATTTCCTTATAAAATATTATCAAACATCTGGTCCATATTCAAATTTTTCTATTTGTCCCCCAAAGTGTCTTTTTTAGTTATTATTTTTTTTTTTAAACTAAAATTCAGTCAAGATCCACACACTGCATTTCTGTTGTTATCTCTCTTATTTCTTTATCTGTAACAGTTGCCGTTATCTTTTTTTAAAAAAATAATATTGACATTTTGAAGAGACTAAACTAGTTGGCTTTTAGAATGTCCCACATTCTAGATTTGTCTGATTGTTTACTCGTGGTATTGTTAATCTTGCTTTTTTATTCCCATGATCTTCTGTAAATTTGGAGGTGAACTCTAATGGTTTGATTAAATCCAGGTTAAATATTTTTGGAAGAATATTTAGTAAGTGAAGCTATATAGTTATAGCATCCTATCAGGAGGCATATGACGTCAACTTATTGCCCTTCTAAGTTCATCTCTCAGTTTAAGTGGTCTCCACTAGAACTCTTCATTGAAAAGGAAAATTTTTTTCTTTTAAGCTCTAAAATAGCCACTGCTTTAACGATGAGAAAATGTCAAAGACCTAGAATTGGAGGGGTGGGGTGGAATCCATTTGCTTCTTTTCTTCCATATATATCATAACTCCAATTAGTGGTTTAGATAACTTTTAAATACAAATAGAAATTTAGATGCAATAGTGTTGAGAAGCAGACCTCTATTTTACAAAATAGATGCAAGAGTGCGATAGATCACATGGGCTCCTACAACTCAGAGCAGCAGGGCACGATCAGCTTATTACTCAGGGGTCCATGGAAAGGTCATTGCATTAGAAAGCCAAATCTGAGACCAAGGTTTCAGTCTCTAATCTGCCACTAACTAGCCATGTGACCTTAACTCATTTAACTTCTCTGGTCTCCAGTTTTTCTCCATGACTTGAGATGGTCATTATCATTCCTACAGCTTTGACAGCTCATAATCCTATGATTTCACTTTGTGAAAGATATTAGAACACATTTCTTAGATGTACAATGTGAGAGCTTTTTTTAAATTTAAAAATCACAACACTTGAGAATTTCAATTAATCTCATAAATAAGAAATGCCTACTCCATGTAGGTGCTCAATAGGTATTCTTGTAAACCAGGACACTGGTTTTCGTGATTGCATTTTGCTGTGTTCATAATCAATGCCTGTATTCCACAGGACCCTGGGAAATTGTTTGATAGCTAGGTCACTTTTTCTTTTTGTAAAGGGTTGAATTGTGTCCTCCTGCCAGATTGATATGTTCAAGTCCTAACCCCCTATCCCTCAGTAATTCAGAACATGGCCTTGTGGCCTTATTTGCAGATTGACAAACTGGTTGTTGCAGATGTAATTAATCAAGTTAAAATGAGGTCATTATGGTGGGCCCTAAACCAATATAAATGGTGTCCTTATACAAAGGGGAAATTTGGCTGGGTGTGGTGCCTCGCACCTGTAATCCTAGCTCCTGGGGAGGCTGAGGTGGGAGGATTGCTTGAGGCCAGGAGTCAGAAACCAACCTGGGCAACACAGTAAGACCCTGTCTCTAAGAAAGGTTTTTGAAAACCCGACTGGACACAGTGGCATGCACCTGTAGTCCCAGCTACACAGGAAGCTGGGTCGGGAGGATCTCTTGAGCCCAGGAGTTCAAGGCTGCAGTGAGCTATGATTTTGCTACTGCACTCCAGCCTAGGAGCCTGGGTGACAGAGTGAGATACTTCATCCCTTTAAAAAATAAAATAAAAAGATAAATTTAGACACAGAGACACATAGGAGGAATACCATGTGAAGATGAAGGCAGAAATTGGGATGTTATGTCGCCTACAAGCCAAGGAACAGCAAAGATTGCCAGCTAAACCACCAGAAGCTTCCAGAGAGGCCTGGAACAGATTCTACCTCACAGGTTTCAGAAGGAACCAACGTTGCCAACATCTTGACCTTGGACTAGCCTCCAGAACTTTGAGGCAATATATTTAGGAGAGTGAGCCTTCACTAGACATTGAATCTTCTGGTGACTTGATCTTAGAATTCCTGTCTCCAGACAGTAAGAAATAAATTTCTGTTTCCTTATAGATTATCCAGTTTAAGATATTTTGTCATAGCAGAAGGAATGGACAAAGACAATGACCAAGTTGAAAAGGTCTATTTTTTTCTTTCTTGCAAATTCTATACAAAGCCAGACACATTTTCTGAACTATTCATGGGATACTTTGCTGCTATTGTGTCTCTGGTAGGTTTTTTGTGCATATGTACATTGGCACGCGTGTGCACTCACAGGCACATGTAAGTGAATTCTAACTCATTCTTTCAATAGATTACAACTCTTGATACCAAAAAGACAGACTAGAACTCATTATTCTCTAACTGAATTTAAATCTCTTAGCTGTTTCAGCATACATATGGTCACATCTACAATACACAAAAATTATATTCAGACTTTTGAGTAAAAATCTCAATAATTCTCACACTTCCTATATGGATATCAGAAAGATATCAATCATAGAAAGCTATAAAGGGACCCAGTTAAGTAGAAAAGGCTTCTGAGGAATATAGATGTCTAAGATGAAGACTGATCTGCTAAAAATTTCCATTCATTTCTAGCTTTTGCTATAATCTTAGAATGTGGAACTGTTAATACATGTTGTACTTGTATCATTTTTTAAGAAAACACAGATGCAAAAATACTTTTGTTTTGTTCAGATGCATGGCTTCAGAAAACTATATGAATCTAGTGGTTTTATAAGAACTGCTTCATCTATTCTAACAGTACACTTTTGTTCTTTGAAAGAATTTCCTCACCTGTGCCCTGATGATTTCTGTGGTCCCTTCCATTTATAAAATGCTATCAGTCTAATTTAAGTCATGGCATATCTACTCATTTCTTTAGGGATGCTTCTGGAATCATTGATAGTTATCTCACAATTGTCACAGTGCTAGCATGAATTTTTCAAATATGGCCCTTTTCAAGGGTGACATTCTGATATAAGCCTTTGGTATGGTTTGGCTCTGTGTCCTCACCCAAATCTCATGTCAAATTTTAATTCCCAATGTTGGAGATACGGCCTGGTGGGATGCGACTTGCTCATGGGGGTGGTTTCTAATGGCTTAGCACCATCCCCCTAGTGCTGTCTCGTGATAGAATTCTCACAGGATCTGGTTGTTTAAAAGCATGTGGCACCTTCCCCCATTGCTCTCCCTCTCCTGCTGGCCATGTAAAGATGTGCCTGCTTCCTTTTTGCCTTCTGCCATGATTGTAAGTTTCCCAAGGCCTCCCCAGAAGCAGAAGCCTAGCCTATACAGCCTGCAGAATGGTGAGCCAATTATACCTCCTTTCTTTATTATTATTTTTTTTGAAACCAAGTCTCACTATATAGCCCAGGCTGGAGTGCAGTGACACGGTCTCAGCTCACTGCAACCTCCACCTCCCGGGTTCAAGCAATTCTCCTGCCTTGGCTTCCCAAGTAGCTGGGACTACAGGCACATGCCACCACACCTGGCTATTTTTTTGTGTTTTTAGTAGAGACAGGGTTTCACTATGTTGGCCAGGCTGGTCTTGAACTCTTGACCTCAGGTGACCCACCTGCCTCGGCCTCCCAAAGTGCTGGGATTACAGATGTGAGCCACCATGCCCAGCCTTTTCTTTATAAATTACCCAGTCTCAGGTGTGTCTTTTTTTTTTTTTTCTTTGAGATGGTGTCTCGCTCTTTCACCCAGGCTGGAGTGCAGTGGTGCGATCTATGCTCACTACAACTTCCGCCTCCTGGGTCCAAGCTATTCTCTTTCTTTAGCCTCCCTAGGAACTGGGATTACAGGCATGTGGCACCACACCAGCTAATTTTTTGTATTTTTAGTAGAGATGGAGTTTCACCATGTTGGCCAGGCTAGTCTCAAACTCTTGACCTCCAGTAGTCCACCCACCTCGGCCTCCCAAAGTGCTGGGATTACAGGCATGAGCCACCGCACCTGGCCAGGTGTGTCTTTATAACAGTGGGGAATGAACTAATACAGCCTTCATTAATGATTTCTAATAACAAAATCATCTTGCAAACCTATCAAACAAGTCCAGCTTTCATTATCAATAATTTAACTTTCCATGCCTCTGATTATATACTGTGATTAAAAACACAGAAATTAAGAGAAGATCAATAGATCTGAATAAAATGGGGGCAGTAATTAGTTTTTATGCTTATTAATGAGTAGAAATTTATGTATATCTGGATGTCTGCTATGAAAATGTAAGCATAATGCATGTTTCTGCTTGAAAAGAAGGTCATCTTGCAAAGATTAAGGGTTTTCGCTTGTTTTGTTTTTTGTTTTTTTTTTTGTTTTGAGATGGAGTCATGCTCTGCCCCTCAGGCTGGAGTGCAGTAGTGCGATCTTGGCTCACTGCAACCTCTGGCTCCTAGGTTCAAGCGATTCTCCTGCCTCAGCCTCCTGAGTAGCTGGGATTACAGTGGGCAGCATGACGCCCGGCTAATTTTTTTTTTTTAAATAGAGGCGGGGTTTCGCCATGTTGGCCAGGCTCGTCTCAAACTCCTGACTTCAAGTGATCTGCCCACCTTGGCCTCCCAAAGTGCTGGGATTACAGACATGAGCCACCGTGCCCAAAATTAAGGTTTTAAAACAGTTCTTTTTTGCAAAAGGTAAAGTGACTGGCGATACATGAGGAGCTTGTGTTCATTCTAAAGACAACTATGGTTCATAATTAGATGCCATAGGGCCAGTGACAAAACTCCTACACTTGTGGTTGCAATTACAGTGGCTTCCTTAGGCGCACCATTTGGAGTGAAAAGTCGTTATACATAACATTCAACTTCTGTAGTGGTAGAGGCAGAGTGGAGACTTCAGATTTTCTTCTCAGATTCACAGTGTTATAAAGACAAACAAATGAAAATCAAAATGAACTGCTAGGAGCTCAAAGGACATAGCTCTGACAGTATCATCCTAAAATACTGACTTCGCCCAGTCCCATGGAAGTTCTAATAAACACCAGAGGAGGCATTCATCCAGGGGTAAAATTTATCCCATAAAAATAGTCGTTTCTTTAGGGATGCTTCTGGAACTATCAACAGTTATCTCACAAAGAGTTCAGAAAATGATTCCATAGTTTCTAATTTATCTTTTCAAGTGTATGTCCTAAGAGCCCAACTCTGGTAATTACATTTTCAAAACCCAGAGAGATATAAGTAGAACTCTGACTTATGTCACAAAAATGATAATAACGAGTGATCAAGTTTAATCTGTTTCCAGATTTTCTAATAATGTTAATGGCATTACAGTGTTTGGCTTCAAGAAATGATGTAAATAATGCATTTTTAAAAAGCCAACATTTTTATGATCTCATTTCATATCTGTCAACTCAGGTTATTCAAGACATCCATCACTGTATACTGAACATTGGTCCATTTATTTGATTTTGCTTGGATCCATGTGCTTCTATTAAAACCTGTGCTAGAATTATGACAGTGAATTTTTTAACATTCACACATGTGGCAAACAGAATTATTTTGATATTTACTAATTCATTTGTTTTATAATCTTATAGGTAGTTCAGGCTGCCAAACGCAAGCTTGGTGAGACTTTATAAAGGCAGGGAAGGATGAACTATTTAATATCATTAATTATTCCTGTTTTGTTCACAGTGATAATCAGTCTTAGGACACCTCAAGACATGCCCTGAGTTTGGACTCTGCTCTCTCCTTAAACTCTCCAATATTAGCAGATATGCAAGAACTCAGGAAGACAACTGTTGATAAAGTATCAGCTAGTATCCAAAAAGACCTAAGGCCCATATGTAGCTGAACATTATCACATCCTTCATCTCACCCTGCAATAGAAGAAGGAGTGCTCCTTTTCCATGCACTCACCTGAGGATGTGCTGTCTGTATTCCTCTTTAAGGGCTGGGCCATGTTTACACTGTATATGTGCACTCCCCCTTCCAAACCTGGTATAGAGTGTCCTGATGCTCTCCCCTTCCTTCCTTCAAACCTTAGCTTGGATATCACTTCTTCTAGGAAGCCTTCTTTGACTATGCTAAGATGGGGCAGGGGTCAGGGCTGCCACATTGCACAGCTGCAGGGGACATCATTCAGCAAAGTCTCAGGATACAAAATCAATGTGCAAAAATCATAAGCATTCCTATACACCAATAACAGACAAACAGACAGCCAAATCATGAGTGAACTCCCATTCACAATTGCTTCAAAGAGAATAAAATACCTAGGAATCCAACTTATAAGGGATGTGAAGGACCTCTTCAAGGAGAACTACAAACCACTGCTCAACGAAATAAAAGAGGACACAAACAAATGGAAGAATATTCCATGGAAGGCCATTGTGTTTCAAGTGAATCCTGACCCCTCCTGGAGTTAGGCCATGGAGCAGCCCCCTCACAGGCCCTTCTTCTCTGCTTTGGTAGCACTCTGGGTTTACTTCTTCCAGGGACTTCACTGCTAGATTGTAATTGCCTGTTTCCTTGTCTACCTCTCCTCAAGGGCTGGGACTATATCATAGAACACTGAACTTGACGCAGATGGTGTGCTCAGTAAAAGCTACTAAAGGATTGAACGTGTTGTTGAGTTGGATGGCCATGGGTCCAGCATTTCCTGAGGGGCAGCCCTGATCAGCCGGTTGCTGTGGTCTTATTTTGGAAGAGGGGTGCTACTAAACCCATATAGAGGGCTTCCTATTTCTTGTTGCTTATGAATATCACCTACTGCCAGGCCCCGGGGCCTTGTGTACTTTCTCAGAGAATGGGACCGTGTTGGGAGCTAGAATGGGAGAAAGAGGGGCTGAATAAATCCAGGAATCCCAGCCCTCCTGCAACCCCCCTTCTCTTTAATGAGAGAGACTTGTAAGTCCTAAGTTCAATTTTTAGTGACAGATGATTCTCTAATCAAGAAGGTCTGACTTAATATTTATTTATTTAATGAGCATATAAATATATAAAGAAGTATTAAAAAATCATTGAAATCAAAAAAAGTTGGTTCTGCTTTGTGGAAAACAAATCCTTCTGCTGTAGTATATTTTTCCATTAAAAAAAAGTTGATTTTCAGAGTCCTGCCAACGACATTCTAAATGTAAGTGCTAGATTTGCAAATAGGCTTATATTCATATTTAGAGAATATGCATATTCAGAGACTTATTATTCAGGAAATATTTGGTTATCTTCAGACTAAGTAAAACTTATGGCTAAAAATAAGAGAGGTAACATATAAATAGTGGGGAAAGTTAGGGAGCATGAACAGCAGCCATGGCAAGAATAGAACTGAGAGGAAGAGGTAGAGAGAACTGCATGTTATTTTTCTGTTTTGGTTTTTGCCTTCACCACTACCTAAAATTCCATTCCATTCCCTTCCATTCAATGTAACAAACATTAGCTGGGTGCCTGGCACTCAGAAGATCTGAAAATGCAATTTTTGCCCCCATGTTCTTAGAGCTGGATGGGCAAGATATAATGGAATAAGGTTGCCTCTCCAACATCCTCTCCTCCACGATGATGTAGCCACTCTGTAGTTGTGGGGCTGGACTTCAGTTCCATAGGTAGCACTGACTCGTATAAACCTGTCAAGGTAGCCCTACTCCCTGCCAGTGATTGGTTCAGATACCCAGGCTCCAGCCTGGCATGGCATTCCTTAGGCCACAGTGGCTGGTTCAGGAATGGTGTGTGACTCCATTTAGGCCAAGGAGATAAAAGGGAGTTTTCTGAGGATTCCAGGGAAAGTTTCCTGGCTACAAAAATAGAGAATAGACAGCAGAGTATTCTTCTTATAGTCCCTATTGGACAGGGATAGGAGGCCCTGAACCATTGCATCCTCTTGTTGTTTGTCTCGGGATAAACATCGTAAACGCAAATCAGTAGAGTCAATAAAATCACAGAGAAATAGATCAAGAACTCTGATCCAACTTTGCTTGAACCTGCACTACTCCTTAACTCTTAGTTCTATGAGTCAGTAGATCTTTTTTCTCGTTAAGGCGGTTTGAATTGGTGTTTCTCATTCTAACTGACGCAAGTGATAAGCACACTGGTACCTGCAATGCTTGTCAGAAGATGATACATAATAGAAAGATTACCCAGGGAAACAAAGCAAGGTCTAGCGGGGATGAGATCCTGTACCTAGTCGTAATAGAATGCAAATAATAAAAATATTGTTAATTGAAAGTTAAACTAGGCCCACAAATATGAAATAATATCTAACAAAGCAAATAGCAAATATTAAATAAGAGAAACCTAAGTTGGAAATGAATCATAGAATTTGAGAGTTAGACAAGATCTCAAAGCTTAGATAGGAAAACCCCTAGATTTCCTGTACAGAAATAGGTTCTGAGAGGTTAAGTAACTTGCTGAAAATCACACAGCTAAGTCAAGCAAGGCTGAGGACTCGGCCTTCTTGAATTCCAAATGGGGTTCTTTCTGCTGCATTACATAGTTTCCTCTCTGAAGATATAAAATGAAATAGGAAAATGGTATTTCTAAATGTCAGCATAGGAAGAAGAGTGAGGAAAATACTGCATTTTTATTTAACGGGGATTTGGGAGGCTCATAATAGAAATTTTGGATGTTTTGTTTTTAAATAAGACCGTGGCCTTTTCTAAAAGGTTGAGCATATGCTACAGTGTGGAACCACCTGGGGTAGCACTGTTGCTATGCGCCCCACCAAAAGCAAGGCAGGGCTGGTTCAACCCATGCTCACCCCAAACTTGTGACCTGTCTCCAGCTGTTAATTAGCTGGCTGTTGCTAAAGTTAGACTCTGTACATTCTTTACAAGATCAAAAGTCAATCCATAAGGAGTCAGACCAATAGCATATTCTGCCTGGTGTCCACCCCAACACTGGCACTGTTTTTCTCTCTTTCTTCTTCTACATATTAAGTGAGGTAGGAAATTCCAATTGAACGACAGTGCTAAAACAGCAGTAAAACAGATCTCCAAGAACTGGATTCTGTCTCAGGTGCTCTATTTTAATTGCTCTAAGATCTTAAACACGTTGTTTTATCTCTGAGTCTCCATTTCCTTGTGTATTAAATAACAAATGCCCTGCCTCCCTTCAGCGTTGCTGTGAAGATCAAAAGAACTGATGATTGTGAAAGCAGTAGGCAAATTCTACAGCCCTATGATCTAACTTCAGGCCCCTCAGTTTAAAGACAAGGGAGCCCCAAGCTACTGACGGATTTCCTTAGGTCGCCCAGTCTCTTAGTGACAGGTAGAACTACCCCGTCCTAAGAACGAGGAGTGACAACCTCCAGGACAGAGATTCATAGTTACAATCAAAACAGCCACAAGATTTGCTAGATCTATTCAATAGCTCTCTTGCGAAGCTATATGTGAATGTTGGATTCTATTCCCTCTTTTTCAGTGATGCCCCAGATGTAATAAAACATTATACACAATGTCAAGAGAGATTGCTGTGAACAATCTAGCACAATGATGTCTGTTTCAAAAACAGTTTCCAGTGCTATTTTGCTTTCTGGCTAGTGAAAAAAAAAATTCTCAAAGAACAAAACGGAATTTTAACAAAGGAAATGGAATTATTCCTTATGAACTTGCATTAATATTACAGCCATTCAATAAATTATCCTGTTCTTTAGAGCTTTCATAAATTCTCTTTTACCCTGAATTTGAGAGCCCTGCAACTTGAATACTTGAGGGATTTATTCACACTTAGAGTCTCCAGGGTTAACAGTTTAAACAAGTGACATCTCCGCTTCACTGAAAAGGACTCTGAGATCTCATGGTCTATCATATTAACATTCTTTCTATACTTTATGTATTTGTCTGTTTGTGGCTTTCCATAGAGGGAATTGAAGCAGCTTATACAAATATAGGCTCTGCTTAAGAATAAAATAAACTGAAATGAGTTTGAGGAAAGAAAAAAAATATGGCTAAGAAAATATAGGCTGGGTACAGTGGATCATGCCTGTAATCCTAGCACTTTGGGAGGCTGAGGCGGGAGAATTACTTGAGGCCAGGAGTTTGAGACCAGCCTGGACAACATAGTGACACCTTGTCTCTAGAACAAACAAAAAATTAAAATTAGCTGGGCATGGTAGCGTGTGCATGCAGTCCCAGCTACTCAAGAAACTGAAATGGGAGGATGGCTTGAGCCCAAGAGGCCATGGCTGCAGTGAGCTATAGTCACACCACTGCACTGCAGCCTGGGAGACAGAGTGAGACCCTGTCTCAAAAAATAAGTAAAAAAGAAAATATGATGGTTAATTAGATAGATATATGTATATGCATATTTGAATATGTGTGTGTGTGTGTGTGTGTGTATACACATACATACATACCCAATAGCCCAATTCACTTGCAAGCAGTAGAGGATTAAAAAAGACTAAGCCTCCTCACAGCCAGTGCAAAGACAAGTCATTGCTACCTGGTGATTGGCGTTTGGCTTATAGTCAGCAGCCTATGCTGGGCTAGAGAGAAGGGGTGGAAGGCAAGCTTGGCTTATAGCCAGTGCTGTGTATGCAGCCATATAGTGAATGCCTTCATGTGCACCCTGAACTCTGAATATTCACTTTTAAAACATCCATCTGTCATCCATCTAGTGAGCTCAGGAGAGTGGCTGCTTAACTTCTGGGGTGAGTAATTCATCTACAGATTCACCTACCCCAAGCAAAGCGGGTAATATTTAAACTCAAAGCCTGCATTTGCTCTACAGAAACCACTTGCAGAGTCGGCTGCCTTGGTAATGTATTGCCCTAGGCAACTGCTTCTTCTGACTCTGTTCTTTTCCCAGCTGGAGACATTGTTCCGACTTATTTGTATGAGTTAATGCTTCTTGGGTACCCAGAAACCTATTCCCAGAGCTCACTCATTAGTCAAGTTTTTTTTTTCACTAATCAATTATGTTCTCTTTAAACTAGCTAATCTGAAGAAAAGCAAGTTAACTAATTTGGAGAAGGGTGTTTAAATCATTGTAATATAATGTTTTCGTGAAAAGTGCTTCTGTGAATGAGAGTCAGGTTGTGTACATGGATGATCCAAGAGGTCTTGGAATTTGAAGACTGAGTCCTTAGCTTGTGTTCCCACCTAAACATTTTCCATTTTCTTTCTTTCTTTCTTTTTCTTTTCTTTCCTTTCTTTTTTTGAAACAAAGTCTTGCTCTGTCACCCAGCCTGGAGTGCTATGGCGAGATCTCGGCTTACTGCAGCATACACTTCCCAAGCTCAAGCTATCCTACTACCTCAGAGTCCTGAGTAGCTGGGACTACAGGTGTGCACCACCACACCAGGCTAATTTTTTAAATTTTTTGTAGAGATAAGGTCCCACTATGTTGCCCAGGCTGGTCTTGAATTCCTGGGCACAAGCAGTTCTCCTGCTCAACCTCCCAAAGTGCCGGAAATACAGGTGTGAGCCAACACACCCAGCCCTAACCTAGACTTTCTTCCCTCTTCACGTGTTCTTCTTTGACAGCAGTGTCACATGAACCGCTTCTGCCCTTGTTGAAAGAAGAAACTATGAAATGCCAGGACAATAGGTGTGCAGGGGGTGGTGAGCTTGACATACATGAAATAGTCAAAGAATGGGCAGCTTGATTCAGCAGTGTGTATAATCATTAGTTTGTGATCATTTTTATAGTCGCCATCTGCTTACTAATAATGTTTTTAAAACAGGACCTTAATTCAACCTCTACAGATTGCTTGTGTTAAATTATTTGGTCTATCTCACAACTGGTGAGAACTTTTCAAAGAAAATTTTTTAATGCATTTATACAGACTTGAATGTTTAAATTAGATGAACATATCATCACTTTTATTTTAGTCACAGTTTCCTTCTCTTGTTTTGATGTGCTGTTTGACTTTTTGCCTTGCCAACCCAGATTCAACTGTCTTCAAAATATCTTCAGCTATCATTTAAAAAATCAGCTTTCTTTTCTTCAGATAATTCTGCAACATGAAGAATTAAAACAATATTGTCTAGTTGTGCTGTCGACTCTTGTGCAATCTTCAGGAAGCTAAATCATTTTCATGTGGCTGCTTAGGTTTTAGAGCAAGGTTCCCATAAGCATATGCTCTTTTTTGGAGAATGATGATAATTCTGTCTGTTTTTCTTTCCTATTCTTTGTGATATAGAAAATATAAGCGGTACAGAGGATATAAATTACTAAGAGTCTATATGCCTTTAAAAATGCATCTCCTAGTCAAAAGATTTGTATAATTTTTGTTGAACAGTACAGTTTAGGAAAAGAAACTATAAATCTATAAAACTGATATCTATCAAAATATTTTCTATGGGTTCTAATTTTTTCTTGTCCATCTGTTGCCACAAACTTACAAATGAGAAATAGCAATTATTATGAAAACACAAAAACCAAAGAGTGCTTCCTTCCAGTTTTGGAATAGGTTATATTATTTTGTATGTCTTCATCTAAGGATGTAAAATATCATTGGAAACCTCAATGACTCTATGAAGTAGATAATTTTACATTGTTTTACAAATAAAGATAATGACATATTAAGAAGTTAATTAAGTCCTGGGATCATATGGTCACACCCAAAGATGGATTTTAAAGTTCAAATTCAAGGATCAGAAGTACAATTGGCCACCAAACCACTTAAATAGGAATTTCCAGATTCTGACACCAAGGCTGCATTTGACCTAAGGATCTGAAGGTTGACTGGCCAAAATTTTTCTCTATCTCTCCTCTCTTCCCTCTATTTAGTCAAATACATTGTAGAATGAAAAATAGGTTTTGTAGCTGTCTTGCTCTCCCAAAACTTTCATCTGTAAAACAGAGATTATAATACTAACGCTTATCTCATAGAGTCATTTTGAGGAGGAAATAATAACATGTAAAGACTTTATTATACACCCAGGAACATAGTAAGTACTGGACAGTCAGCCCTCCATATCCCCACGTCTGCATCCAAGGACTCAACCAACCTCGAGTAGAAAATATTCAAAAAAATACGGATAAAAAATACAAATAAAAATGCAATATAACCCTATTTACATTTTATTAGGTATTATAAGATTACTTATAATTTAGAGATGATTTAAAGTATATGGGAAAATGTACATAGGTTATATGCAAACACTATGCCATTTTATAAAAGGAACTTTAGCATCTTGGATTTTGGTATCCATGAGGAGGTCCTGGAACCAATCCCCATGGATACTAAGAGATCACTAGAAATGTTGACTACTATTATCATGATGATCAGCAAATAAAAGAATGAAATGAAGGGCGTCAAAACCTCTTATTGCAGAAGGTTAAAAGAGTGCTTGCTGGCTGGTCGGTGTGGGGATGCATGCTTATAGTACCAGCTACTCAGGAGGCTAAGGTAGGAGGATTGCTGGAGCCCAGAAATTTGAGGCCAGCCTGGGCAACATAGTGAGAAAGTGTCTACTTTTTTTTCCAAAAGGCTGGAAGGAAGAGAAGACTCTTCTGTAGACATACAAATCTTGCAGCAGAAATTCTATCAATACTATTATTTTTATCTACCTACCTATTACCTAGCTAATATCTGTATATCAATTATCTATTATTATCTATTTTCTATCTGTTATTATTATTGTTTATTACCCTATTATCCAAGAATAAAGTTTTTATCCTGTAATTGTCCCATTTACCCATGGCCAATTGACGAGGACCAAAGATTTTATCACAGGGATAACAGAAGAAGCACTGAAGTGGTAGCCAGCGACCACTTATGAAATTGCCAATATTTGATGTCATTTTAACTAAATAAGCATCAATTTCATATGATTCAGCCTAATAGACCTTGAATCCAGATACATCCAGGCAAAGGATTCAAAACCAAAGCAGACAGTCTATTTTCTACTGTTTCTTCTCACCTACTTCCAAAACGTGAAACAACCCTAGAGTAAAAAACAATAGAATAGGAAATAGTGATTCACCAGAGCTGTTGGAAGTTTAGAAAGTATTGATATAATTAATTCAATGCAATTTCAGTTGGTTGCTTTTCCATTTTCAAAAGCCATTTTAGATGTAGGAAATGACATTTTCTAAATATAAAATATAAGTAAGTATCACATTTTAAAAAAAAATTATAGCTATTTCTAGCATGAAAGCCCATTCTCTCTCTCTCTCTCTCTCTCTGTCTCTCTCTCTGTTGTTAAGAGAGGGTCTCACCCTGTCACCCAGGCTGGAGTGCAGTGGCCCGATCATAGCCCACTGCAGCCTCAACCACCTGGGCTCAAGAGATCCTCCCACCTCAGAGTTCCAAGTAGCTGGGACCACAAGCCCGTGCCACCACATCTGGCTATTTTTTCTTTTTAATTTGTTGTAGAGACAGGATCTCACTATGTTGCTCAGCCTGGTCCATTGTCTCTAAATGGGATACAGATATGTGAACAGTTTATCGTAGATCAGCTTTACTTTTACGGGACAAGGTTATTTTTAAATAAAATTCTCTACTGCCTTAGACTATATATTCTTGTTATGTGTTAAATATCTCTATTTTTGAAGAGAATTTTAACAAGATAATTTTATACCTCCTTCTCGCTGTTTTCTGCTTCCTTAATTGGTCACCTAGCTAATGGAGCTTTCTATTTGAAACATTGCAGCTTTCCTGTCAAGGAGACGGAGTCAACATGCTGTAATTATAGCTGTCTTCAAGGGTTGGATTATTATTCTGTCGATCTGACTTTCATATAAATGGAGCAGCTACCTATTGTAGTGTATGTGCACTGTTCACCCAAACGGAGTAAACTCAGCCTACTAACGACATGACGTGCCCTCCAACACACAATTACATTTCACGGCAGTTCAGAGGCTTTCCAATGTAACATCTGTAATACAATTTTCCCTGCCAAAGTTTTACAAATCGCACATTCTGGCAAATGATCAACAATACCGAATCAACACTATTATTCACAGCTGGATCTCCTCAGGAAGATAAGTTGGAATATTAATCTGAAGTTTTCTGGAAAGCTCCCATGGTACCTTAGCTGAAGAGATGTTAAATTAAACAGCTCCTGATATGGAACCAGCGGTTTGAACTATAACTGAGTTAGATAACTTAATAGGGGAAGGCTATGATGTCATGATGCAGGAAATGACTAAACATTTTTTTTTTTTTTTTGAGACGGAGTCTCACTCTGTCACCAGGCTGGAGTGCAGTGGTGCCATCTTGGCTCACTGCAACCTCCAACTCCCTGGTTCAAGCGATTCTCCTGCCTCAGCCTCCCGAGTAGCTGGGATTACAGGCACGCGCCACCATGCCCAGCTAATTTTCGTATTTTCAGTAGAGACAGGGTTTCACCATGTTGGCCAGGATGGTCTGGATCTCCTGACCTTATGATCTGCCCGCCTCCCAAAGTACTGAGATTATAGGCATGAGCCACCACGCAATGACTAAATATTACTTTGCAGTATTCCTGGATTTAGGGAGGGAGTGTTAATGGCATTGCGTGGGCACTGATGGTAACCCAGGTCAGTGAGACTTTAAAGGGACCATTACTTTGTCCTTCTTTCTAAAGTTTCAGGCATTAAAAATGTTAACTTGTGGCTGGGCATGGTGGCTCACGCCTGTAATACCAGAACTTTGGGAGGCCAAAGCAGGAGGATCACTTGAGCCTGGGAGTTCAAGACAAAGCCTGGGCATCGTGGTGAAACCCTGTCTCTACAAAAAATACAAAAATTATCCAGGAGTGGTGGCATGCACCCCTGTAGTCCCAGCTGAGAGGTGGGAAGATCCCTTGAGCCTAGAAGGTTGAGCTACGGTGAGCCATGATGCTGCCACTGCACATCAGCCTAGGTGACAGAGCAAGACGCAGTCTCAAATAATAAAATAAATAAAATAAAATAAAATAAAATAAACTATTAACTTGTCCAAGATCCTGTTTCACAGCAGTCACTGATGAGACAAATGAAACATTTCGGGGCACCTTAAAAAAATCCCATCAGTGTGGCAGAGCTAGTTTTATTATCTCACTTCCCAAAAAAGCCATGAGACCTCACCAGCCATGGTAGAATCTATGTAAAGCTGAAGGAATTTGGCCCTTTAATGATGCACAAAGATGTATGCATGGATTTTGCAAGTTCCTACTTTCACCTTTATAAATGCTGGGTTTCATCCATGTTTTAATTGACTGGAGTTTTAAACAAAATAAATACTGATACCATAGTATGTAATTTCAGAGACTTTTTTAAGTACAAAAATGTATTTGGGCCCCAAAATGTATTTGGGCTATGTGCTGCAATTGATCTTTCACAATATGAGAAATCCAGGCCCCAGCTGACCTGGGAGTTAAGAATGATTTTTTACATTTTTAAAGCATTGTAGAAAAGGAATAAGAATCAGCAGAGACCATTTGTGGCTAGCAAAGCTTAAAATATTTCCTAACCGATCCTTTGCAAAAAAAGTTTGCCCACTCCTGTAGTCAGCAGCTCCCCTACTGTGCGCAGTCTATGTGCCATCTCAGACTAGCAAAGGTGAGTAAAACCATCCCTGCCCCTAATCAATTTACAATCTGCATCCTTAGGGCAAGAGCCTAGTAAGCAAAAGGCAAAATAAGATGGCACCAGATAAGGGCTTCAAAGGAAGAGAGACCAGGTTTGGTGGGGAAATAGGGGGTGGCTTCTTAGCAGGTTTTCTTTAGATGAACCTTGAAGATAAAAAGAGATTTTGATGAATAAGGGTGGGTGAGATGCAGAGGGTGTCAGCGCGGTGTCCTGGAACCAGTGAGTGATTCCATTTCAGAAGCATCTGGGGAGGCTAGCGGGTAGATTCTAAGGCCAGAAAGAGAGGAGAGGGTCGTAGGCTGGAGACTATCATGAGGAGTGTATATAGAGGGAGAGAGGGGAGATTCCTGCATTTAGAGGCCAAAAGGACACCAATTTGCACTTTTACTTTGGTGTTGGAAAGAACCGTAGTCTCATATGGTTACACGGAAGTGTTTTATGATAATCAGTGAAAAATGAGGAAAATAGTCTCTCTCAGGCTGAGCACCTAGGAAATGAGTGGCTCTTGGCTGTAAGTCAATGAACAACATTAATATATTCAGTTACCAAGTCATCATTAACACATAAAGCACTGTAGGGTTTCAATCTATTCATCAGAATTCTTGAAAGTCCTATTTTAAGGCAGTTCAAACAGAGGCGAGGCAGCTGAACTTGGTGAGGTTGCCAGGAACACCGAGTTCTGCCTCCGAATTTGCTCCTGACTCAGTGCCTGACCTTCGGCAAGCACTCAATGTCTCACTATCTCAGTTTCCTCAGCCATAAAATGGGGATAACAGACCTTAGCCACCTCATAGGAGTGTCATAAATGTCTGCAAAAACCTTTCAAGATAAGTGCTCCTGGAAACGGACAAGGTGGGGAGGGTTCTTTTTCAATCGTCTAGGCGGGAAAACGAGGTTATCAAAATTAAAATAGGAAACTACTTTGTGAAACAGAAATGATTGTGGATGAATGATGCAAAGCCTGCAGATGATTAAAGGTACCCATAGTCTACCAGTTAAAATCTCCGTCAGGATTTTCTAAATTCACGTCAGGACATCTTCTTTGTTGTTGTTTAAGGATGGAAGAGAACATTAAAAATCAGACAATCAGACAGGACCACCTTAGAGAATGTGGTCTCAGACATCTGTTCTATCTGCTTTTTCGAAGCTTAGAATATTCTGCTCAATTCTCTGGGTATTATTCAGTTATAAAGGTGCAGAGGGAAGCACCTCCTTCTGCACCTTCTTTACTCTGTAGATTTTCCTAATCTGTCCTAGAGAGGGACTGTGGCAGGGTCTGCAGACAGAAGGGCTGCCTCGTAGCCAGCCATCTTTGTATGACCACTGCCATTGGCCGTTGGTGGCCGAGGAAGACACTAAAGTCTCTTGAGAAAGCTGAAGACCCAACCCTGAGATGTACCCACACTGCACCTGGAGCAGACAATTGGGCTAGAAGACAAGTTCTGCTCTGTTCTGGAAAGTGTGAGTGGTAAAATATTTATTAGGATCCTGCTGAGAACACTTGCCATTTTAACCTTCTGTCTCTCTCTCTCCTTTTCTTTCTTAAATAAATTTTTACCTTACAGTTGTCCAGAGAGGAAAGACAGGCCAAAATAGTTCAGTATGCTGTTTTACTGGGAGGACAACAGCTTAAGCCACAAAGCCCTGAGTTTGACCCTAGAACTCTGTGGCTACTGATGACTCATCTTGAAAATTATCAGATTGAATCTTCTCTACTGGTTTGATAACAACTGATGAGTGGAAAAAGAACGCCAATCAAATGCGCATGCTTAATGAGCAGCCTCGTTATTCCCCTCTGCAGATTTGTGCTTGGATCATCTACACTTCCCTGTATGTTGAAGAAGATATGCTATCCATGCAATCTTTGTGGACTGCTTGATTAAAAAGTGGATAAACTGTCCTCAGGCCCTTGGAGTATGGTGCCTGTGTGAAGAGGGGAATGAGGCAGAAGTAGCAGTCAGTGGTGGCTGAAGTAGGAGAAAGTGCTTGCTAATGAAATCTTGATTTTTCTGTGGCTTTTCTGTGCAATTGGGTGGCTAAGCAGGAAAGCCATTGGAACTTCACTATATCAATTCTGCCTTTCTTGTTTTTTGGAACTCCAGTTCACCAAGGCTCCCTGCCACTCTATCCATCTATAACTTTTCATCACTTTTTCCTCAAAGTAAGAAGTGTGTCCCAGAAAATGTGCCTTTGTGACTCAGCAACATTTCAAATCCATCTGAGCCTTCCCAGCGTTCCAAAAGAAATACTGATTTGAATTCAGCTGCTTAAAAAACCAGTCTCTAAGCAGGCAGCTTGAAACTTCCTTACAGCAATAGCTTAGGCATTGGAGGGGAAATTGGTTTGTTTTTAATTGTTTTAATTTTTCAGTTAATTCATTTGCCACCTGCTTATGTATGATCTTTTGAGCCCAATACTCTGCTAAATTAACCTTGATTTTCTTTCTCTCTTTCTCTCTCTCTCTTTCTCTCTTTCTTCCTTTCTTTCTTTCTTTTTGACAGAGCCTTGCTCTGTCGCCCAGGCTGGAATGCAGTGGCACAGTCTCAGCTCACTGCAAACTCCGCCTCCAAAGTTCAAGCAATTCTCCTGCCTCAGCCTCCTGAGTAGCTGGGATTACACGCGCCCGCCACCATGCCTGGCTAATTTGTATTTTTAGTAGAGATGGAGTTTCGCCCTCTTGGCCAAGCTGGTCTCGAACTCCTGACCTCAACCTTGGCATCTCAAAGTGCTGAGATTACAAGCATGAGCCACCGTGCCTGGTCTTACCTTGATTTTTTTTTTTTTTTTGAGACAGAGTCTCACTCTGTTGTTCAGGCTGGAGTGTAGTAGTTCGATCTTGGCTCACTGCAACCTCCATCTCCCGGGTTCAAGAGATTCTCCTGCCTCAGCCTCCCAAGTAGCTGGGACTACAGGTGTGGGCCACCACACCTAGCTAATTTTTTGTATGTTTACTAGAGACGGGGTTTCACCGTGTTGGGCAGGCTGGTCTTGAACTCCTGACCTCAGGTGATTCACCTGCCTTGGCCTCCCAAAATTCACACACCCGGCTCCTACCTTTGGTTTTTAAGTCAAGAGGGAAAAAGTCGAAATTTCTATTCAGTTAAATTATATACCTTTGGACATTGAATCACTTTTAGTATAACAGTAAAAATCATGTATGAATCACCAACAATTTCACTCCAACAGGAAAGTGTGTATATGTGCACAAAAACATTAGATTGTTCACACCAGTGCTATTCATAATAGTCAAAAACTGAAAACAACTCAAACATCCATCAACTGTATGTATAAATAAATCATGATATATTCACACCATGGAACATAACAGTGACAATAAATGAACCACTGCTACACACAACGGATATGAATTTCACAAACAGAATGCTGAGCAACAGAAGCCAAACACAGAAGGATACACATTTATGAATCCATTTGTATGAAGTTCATAAATAGACAAAATTAGTCAGTGGAGATCATTCTCACAGAAGTCTGAAGGGTAGTTGTCTTTAGGGAGGGGGATATAGTGGCTGAAGTGGGTATAAGGGTTTTCTGGGGTTTGGTGATGGTACACCAGCATATTCACTTTGAAAATTCATTGAGCTGTGCAATAATGATTTTTCAAACTTTTGTATATGTATGATATGCTTCAATAAAGCTTTGCTTAAAAACACACATAGTCATTGCTATGGTGTGAATGTTTGTGTCCCCCCGTTCACCAAATTCATATGTTGAAATCCTAACCCCCAAGGCGATGATATTAGGAGTTGAGGCCTTTGGTGATGATTAGGTCACGAAGGTGGGGCTCTCATGAATGAGATTCGTGCCCTTATGAAATAGGCCAAGGGAGCTGGTTCACCGCTTCTGCCACGTGAAGACACAGTGAAAAGATGGCCATCTATGAACCAGTAAATGGGTTCTCACCAGAAACAGAATCTGCCAGCACCTTGATCTTGGACAGGTCAGCCTCCAGCAGAGTAAGAAAATTAAATTCTATTTATAAGCCACACAGTTTATTGTATTTTACTATAGCAGCCCAAATGGACTAAGAGAGTCATTATTATCAGGTATAGTTTAGTGTTACCACTTTTCATCAGATTGAAAGTGATCAAATATTGTGTGAATGCTTTTGAGGTGCAAATGACAGGAGACTCAACTCAAAATGATTGAAGGGATTGGAAAACTTTTCCTTTAAAGAAATAAATAGTAAAGATTGTAGTTTCTGCAGGCCATGTGGCCTCTTAACTACTCTGTGTTGTTGCATGGAAACACCCATAAACAATGTGTAAACAACTGAACATGCCAGGGTTCCAATAATACGTTACCTGCAAAAACAAGTGGTGAGCAGGATTTGTAGTTTGCTGACCTCTAGTTTAAACAATCACTGAATTTACCATCATACAAGTAACAAGAAGTTCCAGGCAACGTAAGCTTCAGGGTTAGGTGATTCAGCAGCTTCCCATCTCAATCCAGGACCTCAATTCATTCCATCTTCTTGCTCAGCTTTGTGCAGGCTGTGTCCCCAGTCTTGGTCCCTCCCGGTCATGAGATGACCACAGCCCCCCCACATCATGTCTTCACACAAGAGTGTCCAAAGGCCACAAATGTCTCTTTCCTGTGTCCCCTTTCTAGGAGCATGGAAAGCTTTCTTTCTTTCTTTTCTTTTTTTTTGAGACAGTCTTGTTCTGTCACCCAGGCTTGAGTGCAGTGGCGTGATGTTGGCTCACTACAACCTCTGCCTTCTGGGTCCAAGCGATTCTCCTGCCTTAGCCTCCAGGTAAGTAGCTGGGATTACAGGCACCCGCCACCATGCTCGGTTAATTTTGTATTTTTAGTAGAGACAGGGTTCCACCATGTTGGTCAGGCTGGTCTCAAACTCCTGTCCTCAGGTGATCAGCCCACCTGCAGCCTCCCAAAGTGCTGGGATTACAGGCATGAGCCACCATGTCCGGCAGGGAAAGCTTTTTTAGATGCCTCCTAAAAGATTTGATTCACTTCCTAAGACTGAGAAAGCAGGTGAGGTGTGTGTGTGAGTGGTTGTTTTTAGGCAGACAACCCACATCGTGATCTGCATTCATTTCCTATTGCTATGAAACAAATTGCCACATAGCTCGCAGCTTAAAACAACATACAAACTACCTCCCAGTTTCTGTGGCTCATCCAAGCAAGGCTTGAGGTCCTCCACGCAGGGTCTCACAAGGCTACAATCAAGGTGTCACGAGGCTTTTCTTCTGGGGTGTGGAATCCTCTTTCTAGCCTATGTAGTTGACAGAATCCAGTTCCTTGCAGCTGTGGGACGGAGGTCCCTGTTTTCTTGCTGGCTGTCAGCTGGGGGTCACTCTTGGCTCCTAGAAGCCACTCACAGTTCCGCGCCCACCGCATGCCCCTCGCCATGAGACACCTCATTTCTTTAAGCCCAGCTGGAGAATGGCTCTATCCAATTTGCTAAGAGGGTCTCATATAATGTAATCTAATCAAAAGAGTGAAATGGATTACATTCACAGGTCCTGACTGCAGTCAAGGGAGGGGGGATTAAACAGCACACATGAGCACCCCCAAGAGACCCAACTCAAAATGGTTTAAGCCAGAGGCTGAAACTTCCTACAAAGGGACGGATAGCACAGACTGTAGGTCTTTCAGGTCATCCAGCTTCTCCTCTCAACTGCTGTGCACAAAAGCACAAAAGCAGCCATTGATAATACATAAAAGCAAATGAACATGTCTGTGTTCTTTTTTAAAATTATTTTTAGAGATGGAGTCTTGCTCTGTTGCCCAGGCTGGAGTGCAGTGGCACAATCTCAGCTCACTGCAACCTCCGTCTTCTGGGTTCAAGCGATTTTCCTGCCTCAGCCTCCCGAGTAGCTGGGACTACAGGTGCGGGCAACTACACCTGGCTAATTTTTGTATTTTTACTGGAGACAGGGTTTTGCCATGTTGGCCAGGCTGGTCTTGAACTCCTGACTTCAAGGAATCTGCCCACCTCAGCCTCCCAAAGTGTTGGGATTACAGGAGTGAGCTACTGTGCACAGCAACATGGCTGTGTTCTAATAAAACTCAAGTGAACTTGGAGGCCATCTGAGAATTCTGCCTAATGATAGCTCTCACCTGAAAAATTAAATCAGATAATGTAACAGTAGAACATTACACACTTAGAAGAGAAAATATGCTGTATTTGGCATATTCCTTGCTTGGAGGATAGACATTTAAAACACAGCTCCTTAAAACACAGTTTTGGTTTTTTTTAACTTTTATTTTAGGTTTGGGGTACATGTGATGGTTTGTTACATAGGTAAACTCATGTCACTGGGGTTTGTTGTACAGATTATTTCATCACCCAGGAATTAAGCCCAGTACCCAATAGCTATCTTTTCTAATCCTGTCCCTCCTCCTACCCTCCACCATCGAGTAGACCCCGGTGTCTGTTGTGTTCTGAAGACCGCGGTCCTTCTTTGTGTTCATAGGTTCTCATCATTTAGCTCTCATTTATAAATGAGAACATGTGGTATTTGGTTTTTTGTTTCTGCATTAGTTTTCTGAGGATGATAGCCTCCACCTCCATCCATGTTCCCGCAAAAGACATGGTCTCGTTATTTTTTATGGCTGTGCCGTATTCTGTAGTGTGTATGTACCACATTTCTTTATCCAATCTGTCACTGATGGGCATTTAGGTTGACTTTGCTATTGTGAATGTAAGAATGTTTTTGTTAGTGTGAAGAGTGCTGCAATGAACATTCATGTGCATGTGTCTTTATGGTAGAATGATTTATATCCCCCTGAGCATATACCCAGTAATGGGATTGCTGGGTTGAATGGCAGTTCTGCTTTCACCTTTTTGAGGAATCGCCATAGTGCTTTCCACAATGGTTGAACTAATTTACACTCCCATGAACAGCGTATAAGCCTTCCCTTTCCTCTGCAACCTCACCAGACTGTTATTTTTTTACTTTTTAATAATTGCCATTCTGACAGGGTGTGAGATGGTATCTCATTGTAGTTTTGATTTGCATTCCTCTAATGATCAGTGATACTGACCTTTTTTCATGTGCTTTTTGGCCACATGGATGTCTTCTTTTGAAAAGTGTCTGTTAATGTTCTTTGCCCACTTTTTAATGGGGCTCATAAACACAAAGTTAACCTGAAAGTCCTGAAGAATCAATTTTTTAGTTTTGCTCTTGTTGCCCAGGCTGGAGTGCAATGGCGCAGCCTCGGCTCACTGCCTCCTGGGTTCAAAGGATTCTCCTGCCTCAGCCTCCTGAGTGGCTGGTATTACAGGCACGCACCACTTTTGAATCTTAAAATAGGATCCATGTAATTTTCTCATTCTTACAAGTCACTCACTCTTCATATTTTGCCTATTTTGGGTACACATATTATTTCTCAGGGCGCTCTATTAACTGTTTACCTCTCCCTAGGGGAAGGCTGGTAGCTCAGCTGTTCTGATTCTGTCTCACCGATATCTTAGGACACAAATGTTTCTAGGAAGTAGAGCTCCTAGATCAAGCAGAAGAGGCAGCTGATGCCTCCCCTTCTTCCCTACCTGCAGGTTCCCATCATCATAACCTGGCGGAGCAGTCATAGCCTGGGAAAGCAGTACTTACGGAGGAAATTAAAGCTCTACCCACAACTGAGAACATTTCCAAGGTCAGCTACAAAGAAGAAAGGTGGAAGCCCTTTTAGAAGACTCCCAGATTTGTAACCTAGGAGGATGCAGGATACAGGAGTGAGTTGTTCTGCAAGGGGAGCCTGGAGCTGGGAGAATACTCGTCTGTGTAGCCCTACGATGGAACAGCCTCATGGAATGGGAGTTTTCCTTCAGTGAGTGGCCATGTTGGAGGCTTGCATCTCATTTTTGGACTCGAGTTGCTTGGCTCTGACTTTGGAAGAACAATTGATAGGGCGGGGAGGGACTAGAGGCTATAATCTCCTTTTCCTAACACCCCAAAGCCCCCTTACAGGCAAAAATTCTACTTGTAACATTTTCTTGGCTTAATTGGTAGTATCTATATTTATTGAAAAGCAATCAACAGGCCTTCTGCATAACAATACAGTACTATTAATAATAAAAAGTAGAAATGTCAATATATTTGTAGAACCAAGCCCTGTACTCATCCTTTACATAGATTCTCTTATATTTTTCATTTTTAAGTTTTTTTTCTTGAGACAAATTCTCAGGCTGCCCAGGCTGGAGTGCAGTGGTACGACCTTGGCTCACTGCAGCCTCCACCTCCCGGGTTCAAGTGATTCTCCTGCCTCAGCTTCCTGATTACCTGGGATTACAGGCACCCACCACCAAACCCAGCTAATTTTTGTATTTTTAGTAGAGACGGAGTTTCACCATGTTGGCCAGGCTGGTCTCAAACTCCTGACCTTGAGTGATCTGCCCGCCTTGGCCTCCCAAAGTGCTGGAATTACAGGCGTGGGCCACCACACCCGGCCGGATTCCTTTATTTTAGTCCTCACAGCAGCCCTATAAATTTAGTAGTACAATCATTTCAAATTGATAGATGAGGAAACTCAGGTTTAGGGAAATTCAATAACCCATTCACGGTCACATAGCAAAAGGCAGAGTCAGGATTTGAAAACAAGCGCCTGACTTTGATGGTCATGCTTTTTACCACCACTCTTAGGAACATTCATGGTAAACCTAGATATTTTGAAATAAGGGTGAGCAAAGGGCTTAAAGTTGTTTTTATATATTAAATACTCCGTCCTATCATTTTACATATTAATATATTTGGTTTAAAATGTATGTTTTACTTATACTGACAGAGCTCATGTCTATGAGAGATATTGTAAACTCCATTCACAGGCATTTAATGCTTTTGCCTTTAAGTGAGTGATGTACTCATATAGACATTGAAATATAAGCAACCAATTAACTAGAATGTTTATTCTTCAGTGCTCTGAAGATTATTCTACTTGTGACTATAATTCCGTACTCAGTTTATAACATTCTTGCAGAGATGTCAGGATGTGTGTGTGCGTGTGTGTGTTTATTATGAATAATATGATTTCCTTGTGGGTGTGAATTTCATCCTCTCTGTGATTCCTGTGCCCTAACCATATTGCTAGGCAACACCAAGCAACACACATCCCACATTTTCCTAATTCCTTTTGATGTTTCACAAATGGACCTTTGCTTTTATCTGCAAGCAGAATAAAAGCAGTGGGTTTAGGATTTTGGCTTTTTAAATAATCAGGTGTCCGGTGAGATCAAAGCTAAGTGACCATAACTATCAGAAACTGGCAGAAAAAAGGAAGAGCTGGCATGAAGCAAATGCACATATTTGTTTTAAGACTTTGGCTGATGATTCGTTAGTGAAGTCTAATGTGATTTCTACCATTCTGACTTTGTAGATGACATCAAGGGACAGTGAGTAGGTTGGCTTCCTTCCAAGGACTTGAAGTCCTCCTAGAGCTTGGAGGGTAATTGCATATGAAATACTCTTTCTGATACTGGCAATGTTGCACACATATCATTTTCCAGATGAAAATCAGGTGCCCATCTCCTCTGTCAAAACAGAAACCAATATTTTCAGGTCAACATCCAGAATCTGGCAGGTGTAACGCACAGACATCACATCACAAGCTAAAGTGCATTTACAGTTTTCCTGCCTTCTATGTGTAGGGAAAGGTCAGAGAGAGGCCTCAGTGGGCATGGAGAATGCCAGAACTGGGCCTACAATGGACAAGGGCTCAGCATTTCATCACCACAAAAAAAGATCATTTGGTTTTTCCCCATCCACTCAAGCCAAGCCACAGAGAACCACAGGAAGTAAGACTGACGAGTTTCCCCACTGCTAACTGACAGTATTTGAGAAGTTGTGCTGCCCAAGTTAGAAAGCCCCATGATGGCACTCTAAACTCACACTCAACCTGTGAAAGCAAATATGTTATAATACCTTACTTGCAGGCTTGGGGAAGCGAATATTTTGCCAGACGGGAGATGAAACGGAAATGGGGCCACTGGTAAGAAATGCACTTGTGGGAAAATATGATTGTTTTAGTTATCTACGGTTGTGTGACAAGTCTCCTGCACCCCACCTCCCCCAAAAAAACTCTGTTATCAGTTTAAAACAATATTAAGCATTTACTACTTCACTCAGTTTCAATGGGCCAGAAATGGAGGAGTGATGCAGCTTGGTGGTTCTGTCTCAGGATCTCATATGAGATTGCAGTCCAGATGTCAGCCATGGCTGCAGTCATCTGAAGGCTTGCCTGGGACTGGAGGAGCCACTTTCAACAGGGTTTACTCAGGTAACTGGCAAGTCAGTGCTGGTGATTGGCAGGAGGACTCAGTTGCTCACTATGTGGCCCCCAAGCATCCTCGTAACATGGCAGCTGGCTTCCCCAGAGCAGACAAGCCAAGAGAGAACAAGGCAGAAGCCACAATATCTTTGACAGCCTAGTGTTGGAACTCACGCTCCATCATTCCCACAATATCCTATGGGTTCTACAGGTGAGCCCTATTCATTGTGGGAGGAAACTACATAAAGGCATGAATACCAGGAGGGGAGAGTCACCAAGGGCTCTCTTGAAGACCAGCTACAATAATGATGGAGACATTTCTGTGCATACAATACTGAGAAGAAATTCGTATATTGGTTGGGTGATGGATGGCACTCTGTCATGGGTCTCAATGCAAGCTGCAAGCCAGTGCCTGCATTGGAATCATCTGGGGGCACTTTTTAAAGCACTGGTTTCCCTGGACCCTTCCCTGGATATTCTGATTAAGTCAAGGATGATGCCCAGGTTTGGGAACTACTGGATTAGATGATCTCTAAGGTCAAGTCCAACATTAACAGTGTTCCTCAGACTTACCTGATCATAGGTATTAGCCAGGGAATTTATTAAAAATACAGATTTTTTTAGGCCCCACCTCCAGCTTCATGAATCAGAATATGCAGAGATGGGCCTGAAAATCTGTGTATTTATTTATTTATTTACTTAAGAGACAGAGTCTTGCCAGGCTGGAGTACAGTGGCACCATCACAGCTCACTGCAGCCTTGAATTCCTGGGCCCAGGCGATCCTCCCATCCTGGCTTCCTAAACAACTGGGATTACAGGCATGTGTCACCACACCTGGCTAATTTTTAAAATTTTGTTGTTGTTGAGACGGAATCTTGCTATGTTGCTCAAGCTGCTCTTGAACTCTTGGGCTCAAGTGATCCTCCCACTTTGGCCTCCCAAAGCACTGGGATTACAGGCATGAGCCACTGTGCCCAGCCTGTGATTTTGTTTAATTTTTAAATTTTTTGACCAGGTCATACATTAAAAATGACGGGAAATTCCGAAAGGTATAAAAGAGTGCCATTATAAAGTCTCTATCCCAACTTTGTTCTCTCAGTATCCCTTCACCTACCTGGAGGTGCTCAATGTTGTTGGTTTCTTGTGTGTTTTTCCAGCAATATATGAATATATAAGACATATAAAGTAAATATATTTATTTTAAATGAGAGAGAGAGTGTGTGTGTGTGTATTTTTTTTTTAAACTCAAGGCAAATCTAAAGGGTATGCAGAGAAAAACAAGTTTATTCCTGGTTCTGATCACCAGTTTTTTCCTTCAGATTCGCTTTTACCGTTTCCCGTGTGTCTCTTTAAGAGACAGGATGCTGTTAGTTTGTCAAGTGACTCAGGTGATTCTTATAATCTGGTGCTTGGGACACCCCAGTTCTGTAATGTAAGTTATAATAGAAGCTGAAACAGCTGGAAAACCTCACTTGGTTACAAACGAGTTGCATGAAATGCATTAGATTGTATCTGGATATCTTAGTTACATTTGTTCATGTAATCATTATTTACCAAATAATGATTATTTACCAGGCCAAGTCATTATTTGCCAGGCCAAGTCAATGATGAGCAATGAACCCAGCTCACGGGAGCTTGCAGTCTAACACTGCAAACAACCACCTGCATCTGTAAAGGTGCCTGCAGGGCGCCGCAGAAGTTCCTTGACATCAGAAGTGAGTGGAGGCTTCTGGAAGGAAGGGATTTCCACAGAGGTAAAAATGATGAGGAGGTGGGGCTCATCGGGCAAGTGGAGAGGACGATATTCCTGGCAGAGAGAAAAGGACAAGTACAAAGTTCCCAGGTTTTGATCTGGTACGCTGCTCTCAGGCAACCAAAAAGTACAGCGTTTTGGTGTTTGTGTGCAGAAGAGGCTCAAGATAAAACGAGAGAGGTAAACTGAGGTCAAAATAAGATGGGGAAAAAACACGATGGCTCTGAATGTCAGATAGTTAAGTTTGGGAATGATATGATCAGCGTGGGGGAAAAATCGATGTGGGTGTAAAAAAAATGGACTAGAAGGGGGCTGGGCATGGTGGCCCATGCCTGTAGTCCTACAACTTGGGAAGGCCAAGGTGGGAGGATCACTTGAGCTCAGGAGTTCAAAACCAGCCTGGGCAACATGGCAAGACCTCATCTCTACTAAAAATACAAAAATTAGCCAGGCATTGTGGCGCATGCATGTAGTTCCCGCTACTCAGGAGGCGGGAGGATCGCTGGAGCCCTGGAGGCTGAGGCTGAAGTGACCAGTGTTTGCTGCACTGCATTCCAGGCTAGGTGACAGAGTGGGACCCTGTCTCAAAAAAACAAAAAAAAGACTAGAAAGGAGTGGTAACAACTTGGAGGTGGGAAGATAATTTAGGAAGTTGTTATCAAAATCCAAGAAAGAGACCAGAATGGACTGGATTAGGTGGCCATTTTAGGGATGCACAAAACTGGAAACACTTTGAAGTTATTAAAGAGGTAGATTCACCTGGACTTGGTGATTGATTGAAAAGGGCTGTAACTGGGATATTTGCAAATTTCCAGCATGGGCAACCACCTGTGTTTCAATAGGGAATACCTGTGGGAAAGTGCTTGGGGAGGAGGCATGTGGGAGGGTGAAGGGTAAGTCTTAACATTCTGAGTTTGAGGAAGAGAGAATACATGGGTAAATTAAAGTTTAGAGTCCAACAGAAAAATAAGAGCCTGTTTGTGACGGTCCATGGCAGGACAGGCATCTTCTAATTTCTCTTTAAACCTTATTTAGTTTGCATCTCTGCCCCCACCCCCACACTCTCTCGCCCACCATAAAGCAGGCTGGCACTGACAGTCCCTGTAACCTTCTCCACGGGTTGGAGTGGAAGGGGTGAACGAAGGTCCTGCCCTCCAAGCAGCTGCATTCACAAAATTCCGAAGCTGGCCAATAGTGTATTCGGTTCTGTAAAAAGATACATTTCTTTTTTCTGAGGCAGGGTCTCACTGTATTGCCCAGGTTGCTCGAAAATAGTATTCCCAAGATGGTTATAAACAGTTTCATTGTTTCCCAGAATCAAAAACCCGACTCTAAATTCACTTCCTTGATTGATTTATTCTAGGTACTGATGAGACCTCTTTAGTATTACACTGGCAACTGACTGCATTGCGGATATGTTTGGAATAAGGTAAGCCTGCAGCCACGGTTTTTATGCCTTTTGGAGTTTTGGCCAGAATGAACAGAGCTTAAGCAAATTAGATATTTGAAAATACCTTTGTTTTGTTCCGTGAGCAACCACCAGAGGCCTTTTAAATTGTGATGGTGACTAACAAAATAAGATCTTTGCTATTGTGGAGAGAAATCTGAAGAATTTTATCCATTCTTTCGTTCTTGCTAAATGGTGCATTGTATGCTATCTGTGTGGTTTGGGTCTAGGACAGATTTCTCTCTGAACTTCACAGCATGGGTGGAAGAGAGTAATTTGGCCTTTCGTTTTCTCTGGCAGCCGGTGCCAGTCCATTTATATGGTATGTTCACAGGAGAGCTGACAAGTGTTGAGAGGTTTTATTTGATATGCGTTTTTTTTTAAAGTAGAAAAAAATCCGTAAAAATAGGTACTTGTTAGCTAGTTTTCCTAGTTAGTCTTCAGATCATAACCAAATGTTTCATTAAGGAGTTCCACCTCAAACAGACGAGCTACATTGGATTATCTGGGCTGTGTTTAATATTCACAGTGTAACCATTCATGGCAAGGGCAGTTTTTAATGATAGAAATGCAAACCCACATTATTTTTCTGTGTAACTTGTAAAAGCCGTGCCTTCTAAAATGAGGCTGCTTATGCTAATTTGTTATAGTTAGTGAATTGCAGGCAGCTCTGTGAATTTACTTTTCTTGGCAGTTCTAGAATATCCTGCCATAACACATACTGAAAAACTGTTTGACGGGTTATGAAAATCTGGATGTACTAAAGGTACATCTTGTGCAAACCATAAAATAAATACATGATTACATTTTTAAAAATCTGTTATCAGGTTAAGGAAGTTGTCATTATAACAACCCAAGGAAAATTAAACAGTTTTGAATGGATGATATACTTTTTCCACTTGTACATACTGTAAATACTTTTAGTATCCAAACCTCGCTCTATTTTGCTGGTCTTTATGAAAAGACTGCCTACTGGAGGTAAACTGTATTTCATATAGGTCATATAGAACTATCTTGGAAGTGGATAACACCTCATTGCAAAGGTTAATTAATATTCTCAGTGAAGCATAAAAATTGTCAGAATTATTTGACACAAAATATAATTTGAAATTTTTATTATTTTTAGTCAAGCCAGCAATGTTCTATTACTTCAAGGATGTTGATTATGGGGTCTGTCAATATTAGTGTTGCCAGTGACGTGCGATTGCTTCATTCATGATAAATGAATTAAGTATGTAATTTGGTGCTATACTGTGTTAGCTATATACCAAACCAACTCCTTTGAAACAGTCTCTAATCTCAAGGAGCTTGTAATTTTAATAGATGTTAAGATGTTAAGACAAAGGCAATTCATTTGTTCAACAAATATACTGCATATTGACAATTTACTATGTACAAGACAATTCATTAGACTTCTTGGGGCATGGGGACTATAACCATGGTGAATAGGAGAGATTTGGTTCCTATCCTTGAATTCTACCAGAAGACAAACATGAAACAACAAATCATACAATTACTTAATAATTACGTGAAGTGTTCCAAAATACATCTACAGGGTGGGCTGAGGATGTATAATGAATGAAGTGAAAGAGCAAACTTTTTAAAAGGGAACTCCTGAAGGTTAAATTGTGTTTGCGATTAACTGGAATAAAACCTTAATCATGTCTGAGAAAAAAAGAGTTCTTGTTAAATACAAAGCAAAAGATCTCTAAAAGAGACATGGTGGTGTTTGGTGAGAATCTTATACAGTCAGGAAAATATCCTTGCATGCACTGAAGACATCTTACCACTTGAAGGAATGATTTTTCATCCTAGGATAAAAGTAGGATTTTATATTCCACTTTAAGAGGAAAAATAGATAAGAAATGCAGATGGCCAATTAACTTCTTTAGTAGAACTTCATGTACGTGATAAAGAATGAAACTTTAACAAAAAAGCTTTAACACGTTTATATGCTCATAAAAACTTCAAATTGATTAAAATTCTTCAGTGACAAGGTTAGGGTCCTTGATCAGTGAATGTTCTCACATATTTCTAAGCAACATAGAAGGGTTATATTTGAAGTAGAAGTATAAAGAAGAGTTATACAAAGAAAGCCAAAATTGAGTAAGAAGTGTCAAGAATATGATTAATTTTTGTAACCTACTCTTTCAATAATGAATTTCAACCAAACCTAATTAATCTTACATTTCTAGCATGACATATAATTTTAAAGAATGTGTCATTAAAGAGATACATAACCAGAAGTAAAGTAAATATCATCTAGGCTTAGATTAGGGAAAAATATTGGTTTGATTTAATTTTTGAACAGGTAATATGCATATTATTGAAAATTAAATTGTTTCGCAACCCTGTTCCCCATCTGCCTAGTTCCCAATCAACCTAGTTCCCAATCAACCTAGACACACACAGACAGCTGCACACCTGACGTTCGTTTCTTTTTTCTTTTTCTTTTCTTGAGGTAGGGTCTCACTCCATTGCCCAGGCTGGAGTGCAGTAGCACCATCATGGCTCACTGCAGCCTCAGCCTCCCAGGCTCAAGTGATCCTTCCACCTCAGCCTACTGAGTAGCTGGAACTACAGGTGCGCACCACCATGCCCAACTAATTTTTATTTTTATTTTTTTAAGAGATGGGGTCTTATTGTGTTGCCTAGGCTGGTCTCAAATTCCTGGGTTCAAACCATCCTCCCCCTGGTTGGCCTCTCAAAGTGCTGGGGCTGTAGGTATGAGCCACCACACCTGGCCCTGATGTTATTATGTGTACATGTAAGCATAGTTTGTTTAGCACATACCAACAAATCTTTTTTCCTAGGTAGTATTGGGTTGATACAAATGTTAATGTAGCTTTTCTTGTCTGTTTTTATGCAAAAGGTAGCATACTGCAGACACTGTTGTGCCTTTGCTTCCCCACCACCCACTTAATGTTATTTATTTCTTGGAGATCTTTCTAAATCAGTACATGGACCCTTTCCCTTTTTCCTTATTTACAGCTGTATAGTATTCCAGTATATGGAGCTACCATAATTTCTTTGACTAGTCTCCAATTGATGAATATTTGTGTTGTTTCCAATAAACATTTCTGTAGTGAATAATCTTATGTAGGGTCATTTCACAAATATATCCGTGGAGGTAGAATTGCTAGCCAAAGGAATAATTAGTAATTTTGTAGATATTGCCAAAATGCCCTACACATAAAGTTTATAGTAACTTAATGCATTTAACAGTAATACATAACAATATTTTCCCCTTGATGTCATCAAACTTTTTTTGTGTGTGTGAACAAATGAAGAAAAATGGTATCTAATTTTTCCCATTGTTTTCCTCTTGTACGATTTTCTTTTGGGCTATTTATTTCTTCTCAACTTAAGCTCTTCTGTATTAGGAAGATAAGACCTTTATTAGTATGAATTACAAGTATTTTTATCTCATCTCATATAAAATAAATTTTATTTTTATAAATAAAATATAAAATAAATTTCATTTTTATGTACCTGAATTTACCAATATTTTCTTTTATGGCTTTTGGATTTGACTCATAGTTGAAAAGGTCTACCATATTCAAGGTCATTAAGAAAGTATCCTGTTTTTCTCCTAGATCTTGGGTAGTTTTTGGTGTTTACCTTTACATTTTTTTATTCATTTGAAATTTGGCCTGGTATAAGATAGGCTTTCCCCTAGAATGCTGCCCAGGTAGCTCAATATCAAATATTGAACTATCCCTATTTTCATTCCATTCTGATTTATAATGCAATTTTTATCCCACATATATTTGGATCCATTTCTGAACTTTTTTTTTTAACATACCTATTTTTACATGTTCCAACTCTTAGAAATGTTCAATGCTGTTTCTGTTTTTAGGCTCCTTTTAGGTACCTGCCGTGCTTAATTTTTTATTTTAAACATGGTTTTTCCTGTTAACAAAGTTTGCATTAGTTGCTTCCTTGAGCAACACCTTTAGAAATTTAAATGTGTTTGAAACGATGTGAAAATATTATTCATATCAGAGCTAATTCTGCAAAAGCTGAAATCTTGTGGAAAAAAAACTATTTCAAGCGAAATCCCCTAAATCCCAGGGAACCTCCATATACTCAGAACAGAAATATTTTTTGATTCTACATAATGTATTTTAAAGGGATAAATGGATCAACTGGGCAGAGAGTTGGAAGAAAGTGTTTTAGCTCTGCTTCTGAATCCCCCAGTGTGATCGCTGGGACACTTCACCATAAATTGCATTTATTGTAGGGCACTTTTGTCACTTAAAAAAATATTTTTAATTGGAAACGGCAAGCTGGTTATATAATTGTAATTGCAGGATTATAATGAAAATATCAGGCCTGCAGGTTTTACATAATCGCATGCAAAGTCATGTGCAAGAGTGGAAAAAGGGAAGAGCAGAGATATTTCTGATGATTTACTCTCTGGGGTGTACACAGATTATTTCTGGTGCAATTTAATCTGGAAGATTATATAGCTGAGAATAAGAGATCAAATAGATATCCTTGAGACACCAGAATCTCATGAGTCAGTTGCAAACTCAGGCACGTAGCCTGTACTTGATACAGGATAACTTGCTCATGTTTTATTCCTGACTTTCGTTGAGCAAGGTCTGTTCGAAAAGCTTGAAATTAGTATTTGTTTAAACAGGGAAGCACTGGAACCAGCTGGCATTCTGTAAACGAAATCAATGGAACGGGAAATTTGAATAGTTTTTTCCTTAATTATTTTGCTAGGTTGTCACTACAAATGGCCAAATCCTAAATCAGCTCTTTCACTCTTCCCAAGGAAGTCATCAACACTAGTATTTTACAGTGTTTAATGAATTATTTTCCAAACATACATTAAGTTTACTGTAAACAAGGTTATGTATAAGAATACCATGACTATTTGACATTTAGGTAAGAATTATGTCGTACTCTAGAAAAAAGAGGCAGCAATTTCAGTACTATCAGAACCTGGGGCAGAACTTAGTCTTGGGTGGAGCTTACATATGAAATTGAAATTAAAAAAGAAATCAAAGTTACTCTCCAAGTTTTGGACAGGGTATTTTTATTCTTCAGGATATCAATCCTGAAATTAGAGTGAATACATCAAAAGTGTGTGTTTAATTTCTTCAGTGGAAGCATGAGCTCATCCCTTGGGGAAAAATATCACTAATTGTACATGGAATAGTTTTTGCCCATAAATAGCAACATGTATAAATGCAAATACATGAAGTCAAAATTAATTTTAAATACTTCCTCAGTAAATGTATAGGTTTTTATTAATAATCTAAAAGAAGGAAAAAAAGCATTACTGAGCAAATCTCCAATTTTTTTAAAGTTTATTAAATGTGAGCATTGAGTTACTTTCTTGTATGACATGATTGACCCATATGTGAATTTTTTCTAAGAATAAGGAAATGGGTGAATCAAAATTGGGACTAGAAGTTTGGATGATTTAAAGGCTATGCTTATTTAAATGTTTTATTCTCTCAAAATAGTACATCTTTGGGCTTGCTTGCACAATAGTGAAACAGCCTACTTGAGGTAACTTACAATAATCCCAACACTTTGGGAGGCTGAGGTGAGAAGATGACTGGAGCCCAGGAGTTGGAGACCAGCCTGGACAATATAGCGAGACCCCATCTCTCCCCCACCCCCCCACCCCCCACAAAAAGAAATCATTGGACTAAGGTGGAAGGAGACAGGGCAGCTGTAAAGTTGCTGGTATGAGGGACAAGAATTAATGTAATGGTGGGCAGCAGGTGATGATTCTGTGGCAAAGCAACAAAAGCAGGAATTACAATTTATTTCTGTTTATAATCGTCAACACCTAGTTTGCCTTTCATTGTTTGCTGATTTTGTTGCCTGGGCAGCATGAATCTCTCTGATTCCTTTTTAGTGGTTCTTCAGGAAGCCTACATGTGAGAAATGAAAATTGAAAATGCATTTTTTAAAAAGGAAAATAAAACTAGTATAAAATCAAATTACTCTGGCTCATGTATAATAAAATACAATTACATTAATCCTTTCCTAATTATTTCATTCTAGGGTTTGTGGATTTTTTTTGTAATTAACGAATTTACTAAGCACCTTCTATGCTTAAGGGAGTGACTTTGTCTCTCTTTTTTTAGCAAATTATTTTGTGTGGGTGACAAAATGTATGTTCCCTTGCATGTAATATTTAAGTGTATATTAAATGTCTAATATGACTCAGGTCACAAAATTTCAGAAACAAAGACAACATGAACTGTCAGCTCAGGAAAGTTTGTTTGTTTTTGAGATGGAATCTCACTCTGTCGCCCAGGGTGGAGTGCAATGGCATGATCTCAGTTCACTGCAACCTCCGCCACCCAGGTTCAAGCAATTCTCCTGCCTCAGCCTCCCGAGTAGCTGGGATTACAGGTGCCCGCCACCACGCCTGGCTAATTTTTATATTTTTAGTAGAGACAAGGTTTCACCATGTTGGCGAGGCGGGTCTCAAACTCCTGACCTCAGGTGATCCACCTGCCTTGAACTCCCAAAGTGCTGGGATTACAGGTGTGAGCCACTGTGCCTGGCCAGGAAAGTTTTCCTGAAAGAGACTAGTCAGTTTTTTTTCTCTCCTTCTACATATTGCCTATAATTTTCCAGGAATCAGAGAATTGGATTATTCATGCTTAGAAAGGAATAAAGGACAGGACTTACAGGATTCAGGAATTTTTTACATAATCTTGGACGACTGCTTAACTTGTCACTGGGGGCACTTTGAAAGTGTGGGGTGTTTGTGTGTGTGTTTCACACCAGTCATTTTTTTTTTTTCCCTGGAATTTTTCTTTCCTGAGTTAGTGGCTGAAGATGCCACAGAGGGAGGCAGCGGTGATACAGAGAAAGGCTAGGATAACTGAACAAGAAAGCAGTGGTTTCAGAGGGTTCATTGCAGCCTCTGGATCTTGGGACGGGTCTTACAGGTAACAGCCTGTCTAGGGAAGCAATTGGAAAATGCCATTCCTCTGATTCTTCTATAGTTCATGAGCATGGTAATTGGGTGTTCATGACATGTGTGAGATGTTCAACCCTCTGAACCTTGTTCCCACATCGGCACATTACCCATCTAACCTAAAAAAAAAAAAAAAGTTGCTCCTCTCAGGTGTGAGGGCAGTTGAAATTAGAAGGGAAATCAATACAGCACAGAAATGACAAAACACCTTGGTTTTCAGGAGGACTGGGGTGAGGGGCACATATATTTGAAGTCATGGTGAGATTCTTTCATCTCTGATTATCTTACCTAACAGGCTCCCTGGATCCTTTTTCTGCTCTTTAGAATCTCATGGTTTGTGTCTTAGATTTTTTCTTTCTAACAATTACTAAAAGCAGAGAAACAGACACTCCCGACTGCTCATTTCTAGTAATAATCTTTTAAACGAGAGCCTCTCATGTTCAGAGTCCAGTCTCCTGCATTCTACTCACATTTCTGCCTCAAATGTCCCTCTAAAATCCAAGGTACAACTCTGAATTCTAGGAATTCTCCGACCCTTTGCTGTAGTTCCAAAATGAACATTTGCCAGAATCAATTCTCAGGTCAGTCTCGATAAATAAATATATTCTAAAGCACCCTATGCAAACTGTTACACTATGGGAATCTTTCTTCTAGATCTGGGTTTTCTGGAAATGAATCTTTAGTAATGTTAGCAAATTTAGAGTCTCGAGGTATCTGCCAAATCTTACCTCTGTCAAGCATTTTGTGGCTAATCTTCATTTAATTTTTCTTACAATTCTTTTTTTTCTAATTATAGCTGACAAGCTATGACAACTTGCTATAGTCAATATGTTGCCGGACCCTCCTTTAATAAATATCACAGTGCGAACGATGTGCGCATAGTGCTAATATATTTTATTCTTCCTCTGAGAAAAGTGTTACAATGACCTTACTTTTTGGGGGACAAATGTGGGTTGCTGCTTATTCAACATGCTTTTAGGTTTGACTTGCTATCACGTTTTCTTCTTTTAATCTAGACTTTTCTGTATTTTCTGCATTTTTGTCACAGACCATATATTACTGGCATATATTACTATCATAAAAAATCATCTGCATAAAAACATCTTGCCCTTACCAAAATCAACAAAAATGGAAACTTTAAAAGTAATATATGAACACACACACATATAATTTTTTTTTTTTTTTTTCCAGACAGAGTCTTGCTCTGTCGCCAGGCTGGAGTGCTGCAGTGCAATCTCGGCTCACTGCAACCTCTGCCTCCCGGGTTCAAGCGATTCTCCTGTCTCAGCCTCCCAAGTAGCTGGGATTACAGGTGTGCACCACCACACCCAGCTAATTTTTGTATTTTTAGTAGAGATGCGGTTTCACCATGTTGGCTAGGATGGTCTCGATTTCTTGACCTCGTGATCCACCCACCTTGGCCTCCCAAAGTGCTGGGATTATAGGCGTGAGCCACTGTACCCGGTCACATAATGTAATTTTTAAGTAAAGATTCAGAGAAAAGAAGTTTTAAAAATAGTGAGATCTGATGTTTGCCTAGGACTTTACCATCTGATAGTTGTTTTCATGTATGTTATATTAGAGGTAGAATAGTTTAGTAGTCTGAAGTCAGACAGCTCAAATCTTGGCTCTGCCACTTACCAGATATGGTTTGGGCAAGGTATTGACGTTCTCTAAGCCTCAGTTTTATCTCTGTACCTGTTTCCTAAGATCATTATGAGGATTTGGTGGGACATTGTATAGAATATGCTTATAGGGGCTAGATTATGCCAAATGTTCACTTCACATTACTTATTGTCTTTTTCTTTTAAATCACAACACTCTTACGAAAAAGTAGGGCAGGTAGGTTTATGTTCACTTTACCAAAGAAGAAAATAATGTTCAGAGAGATTAGGTGAATGACAAGTAATTCTTTCATTTTAAACTGAGTTTCCATTGCAGTCTTAATGGCAAGACTGGAAAAGGGAATCCGGTGAGTTCCCTGGGCCCTTTCCTTAGGGAGGAGCTAACACACAGGGAACGTGAAACACCCATTGAGCCACTCTTGTGGGGTTAGGAGAATCCCCAAATATCTGATACCATCAGATACTCTATATAGTCGCATAGCTAATGGCTTCAAGTTCAACTTCAGCTGAATGTTAACAGGGTAGATTCAAATCATTTTTCACTTTTTTGGGGGCTTGGAGTGGGGAGGTGATGAAGAGCAATTGTAATAACTCCAGTAACTTTCTCATTTCTAAATGAAAATCGCTTCTCTGAGAATTTCTGTGAGTAGGTAGCCTGTGAAAGCTGCTTTCAAGGCTCAGCTTCCTTGGTTAATGTAGCTTTGCTAAAGGGGCATACAGGCCTTCACACCACACAGTGCTGGCTGGCCCTAGCCTTATTTAGCTGTGAGATATGTTGATCCATTGACTTTATATGAGGCTCATCTTTTAGAGCTACTTGAAAAGTAATGCCTCCCATCAGCTTGTGACAAAGATGCACTCTGCCATTTCCTCCTAGCAATTACATTTTCTGTTCTAAATTAATGTCACCTCACAGCATTCTTTTACCATTCTTTGGCATTTAATCCAGTTTTCTTCTTCCTAACAAACAATTTTAAAAACAAACTCATTCCCTTTAAAATGAACTGAAATGTTAAAATGTTTCCTAAGAACACATCCAGTCCTCATTCTATTGTTGTTTCTCGCAAAAATATTCTTGGATTGCTCAGCTTTGAGAGAAACTATGAAAATGAAAAATTCCCAATAAACAAAGGGGGATAATTCACTTTATAAAAGAATGCTTTTCTCTGCGCTGGCATGTGTAATAAAAAGAAAAAAATACAAATTCTTTATTCACTGATGGGTTCTGTTAACAATACTTTTAATTTTCAGGCACAAAATGTTAGGAGTCAGGAGTCAGTTGACTACCAAAATCTCTGAAATCACATGGTTGAGGAGATAATTTAAAATGCAAACATTTGACACATACCAAAGTTTTCAGTGATATAGCTATTGGGCGACCTCAAAGTGGAATCTACAGAGATAGTCTGGAAAGTCAATGTTAAAAGACTCATAAAATCATGTCTTTGGATTGTGATGAAAACATAGTTTAGCGAACTTAATTCTAGAAGACAATAAGCTGGAAAAGCAAGGTTTAAAAGCCAGACCATAGACAGAGAAGAAGTACTTCACATAAGCACAATAATCTTCGAGAAATAGATAAATGTATTGGCTATTTATTTTTATTTGTAATAATTCTAAGAAGCTGTCTCGTAACTACAAAATGCCACACAAGCATAGCAGCTTTTATCCAATTGCTATATGTCCTTGGGCATGTTTTTACAATAATAGAAATGCTGGTTTTGTTGTTCACATACAAACTCCAATTTAGCTAATTAAATCTCAGCCTTAATATGATTCTACTGGAATTAAAGAAAGATACTGCACACATTACTTCCTGCCCTGACCATATGAGTGTTGCTGACAGCAGTTAAAAAGGCATCACATCCCTTTGGTGTGGCATTGCCAGGTTTAAGAAAATGCCAGGCAAACTGGGCATAGAAGCTGGACATCCTTCAGGAATGAGATACAACATGAGTAGGTATGTGTGCATACACATGCAGGTAGAAATATATGTTATTAATATTTACCCAAAACTTGTTACAGAGCATATACAACTAATTTTCTTTAAAATAGGTGGCTGTCAGATTAAATTCATAATGTCTCAACCTTGATGAAAATTCTGTGTGTGTCAACTGCAGGCTGTAAAATCTATTTTTTTAAAAAAAGGTTTAAGAAACAGCAAAAATGATAGATTATTCACATTCTACCCTCCCAGTTTGAATCTAAATCCCTGGGGAGGGTAAGATGAACTGCACTCCCAAATCAAGACACGTATAAGGAAACTGAATTCACGTTAAGTGTTGCAATTGGCATTTTTTAAAAGCAATCAAAGCTCCTGGAATTAGTTTTTCTACCAAGTTTTATCCCTAGCATGAAATTCAGGTGCAGAGTTTGGAACTTGGGCAAGGCAGGATTGTATTTTCCAAATACGGCAGCAGCCACCTGCCCTTTTAACAGTGTGATATGGGCATTCCTTCATCAAGAAGTGGGGCCGATAGTCCATTTTATTGAATATGGGTGGACCAATGGCAGGGCACAAGGATTGGTATATGACTTCCAGAGCATAAGTCATACAGTGCGATACAGCTTCTTCCAGGATCACTTTCTTGGGAGTGTGTGTCTTGGGAGCCCTGGCCAACATGTAAGATGACTAGCCAGCCTGAAGCCACCATGCTGAAGAGACTGTGTGGAAAAGCTCCGTAGAGATGATAGAGATAGAACCCCACTGTTCTAGCCTCCAGCTATTTAAGTCTTCCACCACCAACCTCCAGACAAGAGAGAGCCAGCCTTCAAATTATTTCGCCCCCAGCCTTCAAGCCAGCCCTAGCTGATGCTGAGGGCAGCAGAGACCAGCCATCCTCATGAAGCCCTGCTCAAATTACAAAGTGGTGAGCAAAATAAGTAGTGTCGGCTGGGCACGGTCACTCATCTGTAATCCCAGCACTTTGGGAAGCTGGGATCGCTTGAGCCTAGGAGTTCGAGACCAGCCTGGGCAATATGGCGGCAACGTGTCTCTACAAAATAAATAAATAAGTAGTATCATTCCAAGTCACCAAGTTCTCTGGTGGTCTGCTGTATAGCAGTAGACAACCAGAATATTAGGATTTGAAAAGAAAAAAAAACTTTGTTACGGTTAAATGCTAAGTATAAGTGAATATACCCATAGGGTGGATTGATCAGCAGATTAATAAGCTGTAATTTAAATTACAGCTTTATTGTTGGAGAAGAGCTGCTGACATACACGGAAGTGTTAGCTGACTGGGTCTCTTAATGAGACTTCTGAAACTTAACCATAGTCTCATGTCTTGATTTCTTAACTATGACCATCAAGTTAATAAAAAGGCAGAGGGTGTAGCAGCCTTTCCATTGCCTGCTTCTCATGATTCTCTGGGTCAGGAATTGGGGTAGAGCTCCACTGGGTAGTTCAAGATGGCTTGACCAGGCATGGTGGCTCATGCCTGTAATCCCAGCACTTTGGGAGGCCAAGGTGGGCGGATCGCCTGAAGTCAGGAGTTCGAGACCAGCCTGGCCAACATGGTGAAACCCCGTTTCTACTAAAAATACAAAAATTAGCTGGCAGTGGTGGTGTGTGCCTGTAATCCCAGCTACTCAGGAGGCTGAGGCAGAAGAATATCTTGAACCTGGGAGGCGGAGGTTGCAGTAAGCCGAGATTGCACCACTGCACTCCAGCCTGAGTGACAGAGGAAGACTCTGTCTCAAAAACAAACAAAAACAACATAAAAAGGCTTGAACTCACTTGGCTGCTCCTCCATGTGGCCTCTCTGCATCTGTGTGCTGGTCTCTGCTCTCATCACTCAGTAGTCTAGCCCAGGCTGGCTTGTTTGTTTGTTTGTTTGTTTGTTTCAGACAAGTAGCTGGGATTACAGGCATGCGCTACCATGCCTAGCTAAGTTTGTATTTTTAGTAGATACGGGGTTTCTCCATGTTGGTCAGGCTGGTCTCGAACTCCCGACCTCAGGTAATCTTCCCGCCTTGGCCTCCCAAAGTGCTGGGATTATAGGCGTAAGCCACCACGCCCGGCCTCCCCAGGCTTCTTTAAAGCATGGAGGCTGGCCCCCCAGAGAGAGGAAGCAGAAGCTGCCAGACCTCTATGGCCTGAGCTTGGAAGTCTCAGATCATCACTTTCATTCTCTCTTTCCGCTGCCAAATGAAATCACAAACCAAGTCAAGGGGAGGGAAGAGACTCCACCTCTTGAATTGTGTGACATTACGTGCATACAAGATGGGAAGAAATTGATGGTGGCCATTTTGGAGAGAGAAGGGAAGAGCAATTGCGTCTGAGCAGGGAGGGAGTGGTTCTAATTCTGGTTCTGCTAATAACTAGCTTTGTGGTGTTGGCCACGTCACCTGAATATACTTAACCGGTTTGCTCAAAGGACAGGTGAGCAGAATGAGCCATAAGCTCCAAGCCCCTGTCTAGTTCTAGAAATTTGCTTCTAGTCAAGGCAGAACCTACATTAGCCTAAAAGGTGGGAGAGGAAGGGATGTCAACAGAAACACGAGTGAATTATCCACTTGTGCTCTTCTGGGCTGCTGTTTAACCTTTCACTGTGGACTGGTGTGACATCTCCCTCATCAACCATTATACAACCTCAGCTTTTGAGGCCTATTCTTCTATCTTTAGGACTTTGTCCCTGTTACAACTTACTTTACTTCAGCCTCACAAGGTGGGAAATCAAAATACTATTTTTTTCAGCTAAGGTATTATTTTTACAGGGAGTAGGAAGTTTTAGGTTACAAAACAAGTTGGGAGAAAGATCCTGGAAATGAAGCTTTGAGAAAATAAAGTAGAACATCTCTTATAAATGTTGTGTCCAACAATCTGAATCTAATATTGCAAAATGAGACCTCTGAAGTAAACGGAAACAGATTGGGGGCGGGGGTGGTATTTTAAAAACTCTTCAACCATGGGCTTTATTACTTTGAAATACACAATTCTTTCAGCAAGTATTCCCAAAACTTCATTGTAAGAGGACCACAAGTTGCCACAGGGGCCCCCTGAGCTAAGTCTTTGATCAGTAATTGATGAAATTCAATTTGTATTATCTATGCTAGGTGCACAGGGTCTCTATCTTGAGCTCATAATTCAGTAAATTAATCTGGTGCTTTCTAATTTGGGGGACTAAGTTAGACATAGCATTTGAGCCCTTACTGGCTGCATCCACTTGAGGAATTTCAGCAACAACCCCCAGGTTCAGGCCTCTGTGTACCTGGTGCTAGCTAGTTACTTGTGTGCTACAGAGACACTAAAAGAACTGGAACTGAGATCTACCCAATCCTAGATTATCTTTGTCATTAAGCTCTGAACCCCTCCCTTTGCCCTTCCTACTCTATTGTCAAGAATTCTCAGGCCTAGTTTAACTAAAAAGATTCCCCAAATGAGGACACAGTGTTTTTGGTCACCATAAATGATATAGAAATCCTTAAGAATGTAGCTTACCATTACTATTAAAACATAGAGGCCAGGCACTGTCGCTCATGCCTATGACCCCAGCACTTTGGGAGGCCAAGGTGGGCAGATCACTTGAGGTTAGGAGTTCGAGACTAGCCTGGCCAACATGGTGAAACCTCATCTCTAATAAAACCACAAAAATTAGCCGGGCATGGTGGAGTGCTCTTGTAATTCCAGCTACTCGGGAGGCTGAGGCAGGAGAATTGCTTGAGCTTGGGAGGCAGAGGTTGCAGTGAGCCGAGGTTGCACCACTGCACTCCTGCCTGAGTGACAGAGTGAGACTCTGTCTCTAAATAAATAAATAAATCATAGAACATTGTTAGTTCTGCCACTCACTCATTTTAAAAAATTCCTTCTCTAAACTCTCATTGTTATCTCTCCTAACCAAGATTATCCCCTCCTTTCCCTAATAACTTGACACTGCCTCCTCCCCAATTTCCAATGCATCCATTCTGCCAAAATTTCAATTTAAGCAATTCAAATCCAAATACAGGAAGAATATTCTTTCAAATGTTATGAGCAAAGATTTGAGTCCATCTGTGAACGGTCACTGAGTTCTAAAACTTTTGGGGGAGAGGGCGGCAAGGAGGGAGCAGAACATGAAGATCTCAAATCAGTAAAGGTTTTGTTATTTGTTCAATTCTCAATGTTCCTTAATCCTCCCATTCTCTTAACCACCTTCTGATGATAATCTTCAGTATAACTACCCACCATAAGAGAAGACAGGAAAAACAGGAGTAGCAGTAATTCCATATTAACGAGAAAGTGAAATTTGGGGGCTGAAGAGCAGATCTAGAGCTACTTCCTTATGGTATTTGCACCCAGGAATCAACCTAAAAAAAAAATCCACAGGAACTCATAATCAAGTAAAACTAAATGCCGCCAAATGTGATAAATGTGGGACATATGTTCACTTAAGTCCTGTCCCAGGAATGCCCCATCTTACCACACTCCATCAGGACAGCTTCAAAGTAATGTTAAGAACAACTATCACAAAAAACTTCGTGTTCTCAAGGGACCCATGGTATGAGAACACACACAACTCACCTAAGGCAGGGATTTTTTATTTTGAATATAGTGACATGGTCTGGATATAGACTTTTCTTAATAAAACTACCCATCAGAAAGCTACACAAGAATATCAGTAAGTGGCTGGGTGCAGTGGCTCTCATGAGCCTGTAATCCCAGTGCTTTGAGAGGTCGAGGTGGGAGGGCAGCTTGAAGCCAGGAGTGTGAGGCCTATCTGGGCAACGCAACGAGACCTCCTCTCTACAAAACGATTTTTTAAAATGAGCCCGGGCATGGTGCACGCACCTGTAGTCCCAGTTAGGAGGCTGATTCAGGAGGATCGCTTGAGACCAGGAGTCCGAGACTGCAGTGAGCTATGATCATGCCACTGCACTCCAGCCTGGGCAATACAGCAATATCCTGTCTCTAAAACAAAACAAAACAAAACAAAAAAAACCCCACAAGGCCGGGTGCGGTGGCTCATGCCTGTAATCCCAGCACTTCGCGAGGCCGGGTGGGGGGGGGGGGGTGTATCACTTGAGACCAGGAGTTCGAGACCAGCCTGGACAACATGGTGAAATCCTGTCTCTACTAAAAATACAAAAATTAGCTGGGTGTGGTGGCGCACGTCTAATCCCAGCTACTCTGGAGGCTGAGGTGAGAGAATTGCTTGAACCCGGGAGGCGGAAGCTGCAATGAGCAGAGATTGTGCCACTGCACTCCAGCCTGGGTGACAGCGAGACTCGGTCTCAAAAAAACAAAAAATGCCCCCACAAACCTGTTAACTGGGTTAAGTTAACGTAAGAAGTCTAAATATCAAAGTTCTAAGCATGCCCTGGCTTAGCCTCTAGAGCAGGTCACTGACCAGCAGGGTGGCCTTGGACACCGTCTTTCAAAGCCTGCTACTCAGTAGGACGATTGGGGCCCTGACCCCAGCAGCAGCTTCATAGATAATGCTCATGGTTACCACAGCGTTTGCAATAGTTGAGCTTTGGTGGAAGGAACTGCTGAAGTTCCTGACATGATGGGGCAGGGGGTCCGAGTCATGTGGATTTAGCCATAAAATGGGAAAATCTGGAGCAGTATCTTGTGATTTCCCACTCAAGACGCCCAAGGGGCCGTATTGAGGCCCGTGACACCCACTTCCTTCCTTTTCTGGGGAAACGCCCCCTCCTCCACCGAAGCCGGCCGCAGCACGCCGCCTTCCCACTAGAGTTTGCGGCCTCGGCGGCCTCGACCACATCCCGCCCCCGGCCAAAACCCCACCACGCGCACGCGCACGCGCACGCGGCGAAGCCGGCGCCCCGGGCTGGGCGGGGAAGTGCCCGCGCCAGCCGAGGGTCCCGCGCTCCCTCCAGGAGGCGGGGCACGAGGGGGGCGGGGCGATCTCGAGGCCCCGCCTTGCCCTTGGCGGCGCTGGGCCATGCGGAGGCCCACGTGAGTAGACTGCCCGCTGGCCCACGGGCCGGGGCGCGCAGGCGCACGGCGGGGCTGGGTCGAGGGCGGAGGTGGCAAAAGGGTGAAGGCGAGGGAGGGAGTGCCTGGGAACAGGCGCATACGCTTGGCGCGGTGCCTCGCAGCTGTCTGCGGGTGGGGCCGCCGCTTTCCCTTGCAGACGAAAGCTGCTGACGGGAAAACCACGCGGGAGGGGAACGTCTAGGCCCTGGCCCTTTCCCCTCAAAGGCCGCGGGAACCTAGGGCCGGGGAATCCTGGCAGAGGCTCTGGGCATTATTACAGATGGTCGTTGAGGGTCGCAAGCACCAGGCCTCGAGGCCCTCCTCGGCCTGCTACCAGCTGTGACCTTTGGAAAGTCACTTGGCACGCGCCTCGGTTTTCCCTTTTCTTGAGGGCTTGGGGCCTGAGAGGCCAAGAAGAAGAGAGTTAATGTTGCAGTCACTACCTGCCTAGTGAGTATTTAGGTGCCCAGTCACGCCTTTGCTCTCGGAGCCGGTGCCTGGTGCAAGCACTGCGGTGGGTTCGTGCCCTAGCTTGGGGGCTGCAGGGCTGACTTGGCCGCACTGCCTATGCGAGCTTGGCCCCAATTTCCTCATCAGGGCACAGAACTTCCTTCAAATGTAATGAAAAGAGGTGAAATCTGTGTCACCTTTAGTCCCTGGCTCATAGTGGGCTCGTAATCCGGCTACAGGCTTCAGGCCGCGCACAGGGCATGTAACTAGAGCTGATCCTTTCATAGGAGGGGAACGCAGACACCATGCCAGCCGGCTGTGCATGCCCGCCGAACAGAGGTCGATTTCCATTCTGTCGGCTGGCCAGGGAGAAGGAATGCAGTTATTCATTTATTAAGTACACTCCCATTGATCCCTGCCGTAGACAAAGCTGCACAGTCTTACTTTGCAAATCTTTCTAGTTTAGTGTTTTAGAAAAGATAAAGGAAGCATTTCATTGATTATTTTTTCTAAATTTGCTCTTACGATTAGTCCTTTTCTAATGATCAAGAAGGAAGCGTGATTGATCTGTATTTGTGGAGGTTATTAGTGTATTGGAATAACATGGGACAAAACAGTAATAGGAGAGCTGGCAAAACCAGATACTCTTCAATTGTTAACTGTGTTGAAAGCTTGAAAAGTATTCATGTTCTGTGCTGTGTTACACTCTTTTTTTGGTCTCAAAAATACCCCTACCTCCATTGTCTCTAGGTGGTCCTTAAAAGCTGTTATTTTTTGTAGACGTTTATTTTGATCTTAATTTCACCTTTTCCTACCAGTAACCACTGTCAGATCCTGTTGCTACAGGAGTTCAGAGAAAATCCATTTGTAATATTATTTAGAGGATAACCACGCCCTGACTTCTACAGAGTGTTGAGTAAATCAAACTACTGTTCTTTCTGGAAAAAACCTGCAGCTGAAACTGGGATTAGGGATAAAGAAACCCAGCTGGAGTTTGCCCTTAAGTGCCAGTGATAGTTTCTGTTTCTGGTCTGTTTATCACACAACATGTTTTGCCAGGATGTGACTAGCTTTGTGTGAGCCTTTCATGACCGCACGCAGTATGCGACGCCATACATCTAAAATATGTACAAATAGCCGATTGATCCTGACCCCCTTGATTAACTGTCAGATGTTTGCTAAAGTCAGTGATTTTCCCACACATAGCTCCTTGTTGGAAAAGCAGCCGTTTGACTGATGTTATGTATGAATTATAATTTACAAATAAATTATTGAAAGCATATGAGGTCCAGTCAGATGAGATCCACAGGGGAAAAATACACATATGAGGGAATCCAGGGTTTGAGTTTTCCATTTAACCAGGTTTTTCATTTTAATATTTTAAACAGTTGCAGAGTCTAGCTACTAATGGTCCAGATTTTTGAAATTGGCATAAACGAGTTAGTTGTCCTTGGTCTTATTATTTCAGTTCAACATACATTATTTAACGTAGTATAACTAACTACAGCGATCATAATAAACATTTATTGCGATTGTACCATTTATATTTACTATTTAAATATACCATTTATATTCATGATTTCATTTTACAGTTGACCCTTGAACAACATGGGTTTGAACTACGCGGGTCCACTTATAGGTGGATTTTTTTCAATAATTTGAAAAAAAATTCAAAAAATTATTTCTAATAATTGAAATAATTTTTTCAAAGTGTAAGAAAAATTTTTGGACATTTGTGACAATTTGAAAAAAACAGATGAACCAAGTAGCCTAGAAATACTGAAAAAATTAAGAGAAACTTAGGTATATCATGAATGCAGAACATATGTGTAGATACTAGTCTATTTTATCATTTACTGTAAAATATACACAAATCTATTATAAAAATGTAAAATTTATTAAAACATGCGTACAGACAGACTACATGGCACCATTTGTAGTTGAGAGAAATATAAACAACAAAGATGCAGTATTAAATCGTAACTGCATAAAACTAACTGTAGTACATACTGTATTGTCATTTTGTAGCCACCTCCTGCTGCTATTGCCATGAGCTCAAGTGTTGTGCATATCCACTTAAAATGTCATGTGATGCTAATCATCTCTGCAGGAGCAGTCAGTCTCTCCAGAAAATTGTGTATCACAGTAAAAAGTGATCTTTTGAGGTTCTCATGTATTTTTCATTGTGTTTAGTGCAAGACTGTGTTTAGTGCAATACTTTCATTGTGTTCAGTGCAATACCTTGCGTAACACCATGGGACCCATGCAATGCTGGAAGCGCTCCCAAGAAGCAGAGAAAAGTCATGACATTAGAAGAAAAAGTTGAATTGCTTGATATGTATGGAGGTCTGCAGCTGCAGCTGCCCGCCATTTCAGGCACAGTTCATCTTGTAAACTTATGGGGTAGATACATACCGATAAATGTATTTTCCTTATGATTTTTCTTAATCACATTTTTTCTCTCACTTTATTGTAAGAATACTGTGTGTAATACATATAACATACAAACTATATGTTAATCACCTGTTCATGTTATTGGTAAGGCTTCCAGTCAACAGTAGGCTGTTAGTAGTTAAGTTTTTGGCAGAGTCAAACGTTAAACTTGGATTTTCGACTGCACAGTGGGCTGGCACCCCAACCCCTGCATCGTTCAAAGGCCAACTGTACTCTTTTTGGATAATGGGGAATAAAGCAATGTTTCTTATATGCTCTTCCACCTCTGGAAATTTATAGCATTGTTTTTACTTTTTTTTTTTTTTTAAGAAAAAAGAATCTTCCTGAAAAGTTATGCCTTTTAATTGTGAGATACATCCTGGCTATTTGTAATATTTCATTGAGAAATTTTTGTTTCCTCTAATATTTTTGTTGTTTTTTGTTTCAAGTGAAATAACTAAATGTGACAATGTTAGTGTGGACTTAAAACAGATCCTTTGTTTGATAAAGGGATCAATAATTTTATTTTAATGCACAGCAACTATTTGAGAATCTTTAAATAAAATTGATATTGGATGATGAGGATTTTAAAACAAGGGTTTTAGACTTAAGAAAAAGAAAGGTAATTTGTATTTATCCTGTCCTTTATTAAAATAAATTTGAAAATGTAGGAAATTAGTAGTAGTGGAAAACACTGATGGATAAAAATAAGCCATTATACTTTGGCCACCGTGGATTAGTTAAGGATACATATATGTAAATGTTGAGTATCATTGTTTGATTTACAAAATGCTTTCACTTCATCTCCTATAATCTGTTTCTCCTATACCACTTTGGTATAGGTATTGGTTAATCCCTTTAAGAAATGAAGAAAAACCTTCAGAGAGGCTGAAAGGAATTGCCCAGGGTCGTCTGAGTCCAAGTCCTGTAATGCCTTACACAGTAATAAGAATGTCAACATGTTGGGCGATGAATATTTTTGACTGAAACCATAGTCAATGTGGTGCACTGACAGTCAATACACCCAAATTACACTATGCCATTGACTGCTTTGTTCTGGTTTGTGCCTATTTCTAAGTAATAAGGATTACTGAATTTAACAATAGTGGGAACAGTGATGAATGAAATGAACAAGTAAAGCAGCCCCAGCTCTCATGGAGGTTGCAATCTAGAAAGAGATACAGAGAGAAAAATAATTTCAGTGTGTTAAGTGCTAAAAGATAAAGAGCACATGATCTAGATTAGGGTATTATGTAAAGCTTCTCAGGAGAAAGGATACCTTAACTAAAACCTGGAGGATAAGTAAAAGTTAGTTAAGTGAACACAGGAGGAGGTGGATGTTCTAAATAAAGGAATAGCAAGTGAAAAGACATGATGCAAAAGACAGCATCTGGTGTTCCAGGACTTGGGAAGTACAGTGTTAATTATTATAGATTTACATGTGTGTGTTGGGGCAGTGGCTTCAGTGAAGGAGGGAGTGATGAGAGAGGATAGATAAGAAGAAGGAGCCAAAGGACTTTGTGAGTAAAAGTTCTGGGGAGTAGGGTACAAGAATGCTGGGAGCTTCAAAACTGCAAGTAGGAGGAACAACCATTAAGAGACTTTTGTAGAAGTCCAGGTAAGAAATGATGGTTGCTGAAAAGGCTAGTAACATTGCAGATAAGATGGGGAATGAAAAAGTAAGATATTTGAAAAAATATATAGGAGTAGAATTAATGGGGGTTTGATGATTAGTTGGATGGAGGGAGAACAGAAGGTGGTTCCTGAATTTCTGACTTGGCAATTGGCAGGATAGTACTACTATTCACTGAGAGGAGAGACATAAAACAGGGGTATAAATTTGAAAGGAAGAATGTACAGGGGATGGTAACAAATTGAGTTTTAGACATGTTGAGTAAGAGGTACCTGTGAAACATCAAAGATATTAAGTAGGCTTTTGGCTTAGTGGGTTTGACAGTGACTTGGGAGATTTTAGTTGTAGACAGATATTGGGAGTTATTGGGTGTATAATACTTGCTTCTGTCTCATTAGGATTGGGAGAATAGAAATATCAAGTATACTTTTAAGTTATTTTTGAATAAAGGTATTATGTTTAATTTGCATGACAAATCTATAAGAAACCTCTAGGACAGGGAAACATTATTGAACATAGAAGTGGCTAGTGGCTTGAAGGGTTGCCTAATATATAAAGACATCCAAATTTTTAAAAGGTGGAGTAGGTAGAGGGAAATTTTAACTTGTTTTTTAAAATATGGCAAGAATTGTCAGATTGGGTTAAAAAATCAAGACCCAACTCTATATGCTATCTGCAAGAAACCCACCTCAAATATAAAGACATAGATATTACAAGTAAAAGGACGGAGAAAGATATGCCATGCAAAGCACTAATCAAAAGAAAAATGAAGTGGCTATATTAGACAAAGTAGACTTTAGAGTAAAGAATGTTACTAGGAAAAAAGAAGGACATTACATAATGAATAAGAGAGAAATTCATGAAGAATGCACAACAAGCATAGATATGAATGGACCTAACACAAAAAATTGAAAGAACCAAAGGTGAAATAGACAAACAATTTTAGTTGGAGATGTCAGTGCTCCTGCTTCAGTAATCCATAGAACTAGTAATCAGAAAATCAGTAGGGATATAGAAAACCTGAACAGCCCTATCAACCAATTTGATTCAGTTAAGTTTTAGAGAACATGACAACAACAGCAGAATACCATCCTTTCAAATGTATGTGGGAAATTCACCAAGTTGGATGATATTCTGAGACATAAAACCTTAACAAATGTAAAGAATTAAAATAATATAAAATATGTTCTCTAATCACAACAGAATTAAACTAAAAATTGATAATATTTGCATAATTCTCAAGTATTTGGAAATTAGACAACACACTTTTAAATAACTTGTAAGTCAAAGAGGAAGGCATAAGGAAATTAAAAACTATTTTGAATGGACTGGCAATAAAAATATAACACATCAAAATGTATGAAACTAAGCTAAAGCAGTGCTTAAAAGGTAATACATAGCATTACATGCTTATATTATAAAACAAAAGACCTCCAGTCAATGATGTAAGTCTCCACCTTAAAAAGTTTATAACAGCAGAGGAAATTAAATCCCAAACAAGCAGAAACTAGAAAATAATAAAGAGCAGAAGCAAAATTTTAAAAAAGATTCTAAAACCAAAAACTGGTATTTGAAAGGCAAAATTAATAAACCTCTAGCCAGACTTATTGGAAGGAAAAGTGGAGAAGACATAAGTTTTAATATCAAGAATGAAAAAGGTACTATCACTATAGATCCTACAGACATTAAAATGATAAGAGAATATCATAAACAATTTTATATCAATAAATTTGATAAATGGACACATTTCTTGACAGACACTCAAAGCTTACCTAAGAGGTACTAGGCAATGTAAAAACTTTCCCACAGAAAAAATCTGATGGCTTCATTGGCAAATCCTACAACATTTAAGGAAGAAGTAATACCATTTTTATACAGACTTTTTCAGACGTAGCAAAAGGAAGGAAAGCTGGGCATGGTGGCTCACGCCTGTAATTCCAGCCTTTTGAGAGCCCAAGGCAGGAGGATCACTTGAGCTCTGGAGTTTGAAACCAGCCTGGGCAATATATCGTGAGACTTCATCTCTACTAAAAATAAAAGAAAAAATAGCCAGGTGTGGTGGTGCATGCTTGTAGTCCCAGCTACTCAGCAGGCTGAGGCAGGAAGATCACTTGAGCCCAGGAGACAGAGGCTGCAGCAAGCTATGATTGTACACTGCACTCTGGCCTGGGTGGCATAGTGAGACCCTATCTTGGAAAAACAAGAGGAAAAGGAGAGAAAACTTTTCAATTTTATGTGGCCCGCATTACCTGCTATCAAAGGCAGGCAAAGAATTTATAAGAAAACTACAAGGCAGTATCCCTCATGAATATAGACATAAAAATGTTAAACAAAATATTAGCAAATAAAATCTAGTATATAAAAAGAGTAGAAAATACATCATGAACAAATGAGCCTTACTGCAAGAATGCAAAGTTGGTTCAGTATTCATAAATCAATCAATGTAATTTACCATTTCAACAGACTAAAGAAGAAAAAAGACATATGATTATCTCAGTAGATACAGAAAAAGCATTTTACAAAAATCTGTCATTCATTCCTGATAAAACTTTCAGAAAACAAAGAATAGAAGGAAATTTCCTCCACCTGGCAAAGGGGATTTATGAAAACACCTAACATCATACTTCATAAAGAAAGATAAAATGCTTTCCGCCTAAGATAAGAACAAAGCAAGAATGTTGGCATTCCCCACTCCTATTCAATTATTGTCCAGGAGATCCTAGCTAGTGTAATAAGGCAAGAAAAAGAAATAGGCATACAGATTGGAAAGGAAGAAATAAAAATGCCTTCATTTGTAGATACCATGATTATGAAGAAAATCCAAATAATTTACAAAAAGCTACTGGATCTAGCTGGGTGTGGTGGCTCACACCTGTAATCCCAGCACTTTGGGAGTCCAAGGCAGGCAGATCACAAGGTCGGGAGATCAAGACCATCCTGGCTAACATGGTGAAACCTGTCTGTAATAAAAATACAAAAAATTAGCAGGGCTTGGTGGTGGGCGCCTGTAGTCCCAGCTACTCCAGAGGCTGAGGCAGGAGAATGGCGTGAACCCAGGAGGCGGAGCTTATAGTGAGCCGAGATTGCGCCACTGCAGTCCAGCCTGGGTGACAGAGCGAGACTCTATTTATTTATTTATTTATTTATTTATTTATTTTTTGAGACAATCTACTGGATCTAGTAGGTGAGTTTAGCAAGCCCACAGGATACAAGGTCAATATATGAAAATGAACTATACTTTTTTATACTAACAGCAAATATTTTGAATGTGAAAACTTTTTAGAGTGTATTTACAATAGCATCCAATTTACAAATACCTAGGAATAAATCTAACAGAACATGTATAAGATTTGCATGCCCAAAACTGACATACATTGATGAGAGAAATCAAGACCTAAACTAGTGGTAAAATGTACCGAATTCATGGATTAGGATTCTCAATATTGTCAAAATGCCAGTCTTCCCAAATAGACAGATACAATGCAATTGCAGTCACAATCTCAGCAGTCTTCCTTGTGGAAATTGACAGGCTATTTCTAAAATTTATATAGAGAAGTAAAGAACCTAGAATAGCCAAAACAATTTTGACAAGGAAAACGTTGGATCATCCACACTACCTTATTTCAAGACTTGCTATAAAGTTACAACAATCAAGACAAAATGATTTTTAAAATTTTATGGTTAAAAAAGTGAGCTCTACCCTCTTAAGAAATTTTTAAGTGTACAGTATTGTTAACTATGAGCACAAAGTTGTACAGCAGATCTCTACAATTTTTCATCTTGTGTGACTGAAACTATACACCCACTGAATAGCAACTCCCCTTTTCCCCTACCTGCAGCCCTTGGCAACCACTATTCTACTTTCTGCTTCCATGAGTTTATTTTATGTAATTCCTGTACGAAGAATCATGCAATATTTGTCCTTCTGTGACTAGCTTATTTCACTTAGTATAATGTCCTCAAGGTTCATCCATGTTGTAGCATGTGACAGGATTTTCTTCCTTTTTAGGCTGAATAATATTCCATTATATACACACATCACCTTTTCTTTATTCATCCACCAGTGGACATTAAGGTTGTTTCTACCTCCTGGCTGTTGTGAACAATGCTACAGTTAACATGGGAATGCAGATATCTTATTTTAATTCTTTTAGATAAATACCCAGAAATGAGATTGCTAGATCATATGGTAGCTCTGTTTTTAATTTTTTAGGAAAATTATGCTATGCTCCATAGCAGCTGTATCATTTTACATTTCCACCAACAGGGCACAGGAGCTCTCATTTCTCTACATCCCCACCATCCCTTGTTATATCCTGGGTTTTGTTATTGTTGTTGTTGCTTTCAAATAATAGCCATCCTAACAGGTGCGAGGTGATATCTCGTGTGGTTTTGATTTGTATTTCCATGATGGTTAGCAATGTTGAGCATCTTTTCATATACCTGTTGGCCATTTGTATGAATTCTTTGGAAAAATGTCTATTCAAGTCTTTTGCCCATTAAAATTTTTTTTTGAGTTTTTATTATTTGAGACAGGGTCTTGTTCTGTCGCCCAGCCTGTTGTGCAGTGGCACAATCACAGCTCACTGCAGCCTTGACCTCCTGGGCTCAAGTGATCCTCCCATGTCAGCCTCCCAAGTAGCTGGGACTACAGGTGTGTGCTCCTGCGCCTGACTAATTTTTGTATTTTTTTTGTAGAGACTGAGTTTTGCTGTGTTGCCCAGGCTAGTCTGGAACTCCTGGGCTCAAGTAATCCTACTGCTTTGGCCTCCCAGAGTGCTGGGATTGTCAGCATGAACCACTGCGCCTGCTTTTGCTCATTTTAAAATTATGTTATTTTTGTTTGGTTGGTTCTTTTGCTATTGAATTATAAGAGCTCCATATATATTTTTAATATGAATCTCTTATCAGATTTTTTGGTTTACAAATATTTTCTCCCATTCTGTAGGTTGCCTTTTCACTGTGTTGATTATTTTCTTTGGTGTACAGAGGTTTGATGCAGTACCACTTGTCTATTTTTGCATTTGTTGCCTATGTTTTTGGTGTCATATTCAGTAAGTCATTGCTGTGACCAATGCCATGAAGGTTTCCTGTATTCTAGAAGTTTTATAGTTTTAGGTATTACATTTATGTCTTTAATCCATTTTGTGTTGGTTTTTTCTTTTCTTTTTTACTTTTTTCTTTTTTTTGAGACAGGGTCTCACTCTGTCATCCAGGCTAGAATACAGTGGTGCAGTCATAGCTCAGAGCAACCTCAAACTCCCTTGCTCAATATTTATTTTTTTTTTTGTAGAGATGGAGTCTTGCTATATTGCCCCGGCTGGTGAGTTGATTTTTGTGTGTGGTACAAGATAAGTGCCCAGTTTTATTCTTCTGCATGTGACTATCCAGTTTTCCCAATACCATTTGTTAAAGAGACTATCCTTTCCCCATTGTTTATTCTTGTCACTCTTTTTAAATATCAGTTGACTATATGTTCAGTTGATGAAGGCATAGACATATAGGTCCATGGAACAGCATAGAGTCCAGAAATAGACCCACACCAACATGGTCAATTGATATTTTTGACTAAGATGCCGATTAACTCATTGGAGAAAGGATAGTCTTCACACAGAATGGTGCTGGAGGAATTAGGTGTCCATATTTTTTTTTAAAAAATAACCTTGACACATACCTTGTACATCTGTAAAAATTAAGTAAAAATGTATCATAGACCAAAATGTAAAACCTAAAACTATAACACTGCTAGAACTTCCTGGCCCATTATGGTGGCCACATGTGGCTATTTAAACTAATTAAAACAAAATAAAATTTAAAAATTCAGCTCCTCAGTTGTTGCAGCAACATATCAAGTTCTCAGAAGTCACATCTGGCTAGCTATACCCAGTGTATTGGTGAGCACAGATTATAGAACATTTCTGCCATAACAGAAAGTTATATTGTACAATGCTGTTCTAGAAGAAAACAGGAGAAAATCTTTGGAATCTTAGGCAAAGATTTCTTAGGAAGCAATATGAACCATAGAAGCAAAATAATTGATAAATTGGGTTTCATCAAAATTAAAACCTTCATTCTTCAAAAAGCTCTGCTGGCCAGGTGTGGTGGCTCATACCTGTAATCCCAGCACTTTGGGAGGCCAAGGTGGGAGGATTGCTTGAGGCCAAGAGTTTGAGATCAGCCTGGGCAACACAGGGAGACTCATCTAAAAAAAAGAAAACAAAAAACAAAAACAAAACAAACAAAAACAACCTTTGCTAAGAAAATGACAAGCCACAGATGAGGAAAAAAAAATTGCAAAACATACATTTAGTACAGAACTGGCAACCAGAATATAAAAAGCATAAGTTTCAAAATTTAAAATTTAATAACATAATCATAGTCTGAGAAGTCCTAAACATTTTAATAACAAAAGAAAGTAAAAAGTGGGCAAAAAAATTTGTACAGACACTTCATCAAAGAAATATGGATGGCATATCATTTAATTTTTCTAATCTTTTTTCTTTTTTTGGCTCTATTACGTTGGTAACTTACAACTTTTCTAACCTTATACAGGTATGCTCCATTTTTAAAAAATCAATAAAGATTATCTGGTTGAGAAGTTTATCATCTACTTTTATTTTCTTTGTACCTCACTGGATCTTAATTTTAAAGTGCAAATCCTAGCAAATAAAACCTGAGGAAGAAAGTCTCTAATTGGGTGTGTGTGTGTGTGTGTGTGTGTGTGTGTGTGTATGTGTGTGTGTCTAAAAAAGCAAACATCTTTTTATAGTTGTTTCTGGTTGTCCAAGAATAGCAATATTGAATGTAAAAGGAAGCAACAGGCTCTTGGGCAATCATTTATAGCTTTATCAGTGTATACGATCATGTTAATAAACTGGCTTGTTCAGCCTGTTTGGACCATGAGAAAATGTGACCTTCCTAATTGTATTCAAATCCGTCAGAGTTGAAAAGAAATATGTGATTTGTTTTTCTTGTCTTTAACCTGTCTAGATTTTGCCTAAGCAAACGTGGTAGGCAGAATAGCGACCCCCTTAAAGATATTCATGTCCTAATCCGCAAACCCTGTGAATATGTTGCCTTACATGGCAAAAGGGAGATTGAAGACGTGATTAAGGATTTTGAGATGGGGAGATTTCCTGGATTATGCAGGTTGGACCATTGGAATCACAAGTGTCCTAATAAATGAAAGAGGAAGGCAGGAGAGTCAGAGTCAGAATGATGCAATGTGTAAATGGCTCAACTGGCCATTCCTGTCTTTGAAGATGGGGTCAGGCCACAAGCCAAGGAATGGAGGCAGCTTCTTGAACCTGAAAAAGGCAAGAAAATGGATTCTCCCCTAGTGCCTTCAGAAGGAACGTGGACAAGCAGAACTGTAAGATAGTAAATTTGTGTTGTTTTAAGCCTTTAAGTTTTTGGTAATTTGTTACAGCAACAGTGGGAAACTAGTGCAGCATACCTACAGGACTGTTCCATTTGGAAGTTCTAAAACACAGGCAACTGATTATTTTTATTTAAATCAGGAGCACAAATCATTTTAAGTTTCACTGCCAGTGCTACCTTGCTCTCTAGTGAGCAGGTTTTTGACCCTTGCCCTCCTGCCCAACTCTGTGAAATACTTAGTTCAAAAAGTATGCACACTGAATGTGCTAAAAAGGGTAAAGGTACCGTGAGTCAACCCAAACATTAGCAGTCCGGGGTATGTGGGCTGTGGGCCACCTGCACACAATCGCCATTGTATGTTTGCACCACCATTTGTTTATTCATTTACTAGTTGATGGACATTTGGTTTGTTTCCAGTTTGAGGTGATATTGATAAAGCTGTTTATAATTTGCATATAGGTTTTTGTATAGACATATATTTTCATTTCTTTTGGATTAATACTTGGTAGTAGGATTTCTGGATTTTTTAGTAGGTGTGTTTATTTTTTTTTTTAACTTCAATTGTTTTTCAAAGTGGTTGTACTGTACTCTACCCGTAATTATGAGAATTTATATTAGTCCATTCTCACATTGCCATAAAAAAATGCCTGAGACTGGGTAATTTATAGAAAAAAAGGTTTAATTGGCTCATGGTTCTGCAGTCTGAACAGGAAGCATGGTGTCATCTGCTCTGCTTCTGGGCCTCGAAGCCTCAGGAAAGTTAGTCATGGCGGAGGGAAAACAGTGGGCCAGCACTTCAAATGGCTGGAGTAGAAGGAAGAGAGGGTGCAGGAGGTGCTACACACTTTTAAACAACCAGATCTCATGAGAACTCACTCACTCTACAGTATCAAGGAGGGATGGTGCTAAACCCTTCATGAGAACTCCGCCCCCATGATCCAGTCACCTCCCACCAGGCCCCACTTTCAACAATAGGGATTACACTTCTACATGAGATTTAGGTGGGGACACAGATCTGAAGCATGTCAGAGTTTCAGTTTAAAATACTATAGAATAGTACAAAAAGAGCTATTAAAGACTTCCATCCACCCCCAAGTCCTTTGGCCCATTATGAAATTTCTAGTATTAGCAGAAATACTAAAATTTGTTAAGTCTGGTTGGGAGACTAACTCAAGTGATTTACATATGGTTTATGTATAAATGAACCATAATTATTTGTTATTGAAAATGGCCATAATTTCTTTAGGCTACTTAAATATGCTCTGTCTCTTCAGGTATAATGAGAACTGCCATAATACTACCTGGATTGTTGAGGGATTATCTTTTAGCATTGTTAGATAAGGGAGTCGGGTGGAGAGAGGAGTATGAAAGTATATGTGGGTCTGAATTTACACATTCATAGAGACCATGCTAAATCACAGCTTTGTTATAAGAATTGAAAGAAGGAGGAAGAGAGATTGGGATCCCCTGGTTAGAGGGAGCAAATTGGAGAATGTTGTGAACCAGGGTTACTGGAGCCAGAGGCGTTGTGATTAATGGTTAGTTTATAGGATTGAATGGTCAGTTAGCAGCAAAAAGAGCAGTGACTGCCTGATGTTCAGTTCTATATGCACCTTCTTTTTGGGCCACTGCTAGATATTCCTTCCTTAATGAAAGACTCCTCCTTGCCCTTGGCTCCAAAACAAGCAGATTAAGTGCAGTTTCAAAAATAATCTTTTTTTACCCCTCAAAGGCATTGACCCTCTTTGTTTGGAAGGAATTGTGCTAGGTACTAACAATACAGAAATGAACTAGTTGCAGCTTTTGCCTTTAAGAACTCTGACTTTTCTTTGCATCTCTTAGAACTCTGATACCTTACACATCTCCCCCAGGCAAGGTGGGCAGGTAGAAGTGCAGACACAGGAACATAGCTGGATGGCACCTCACATAGTGAAGCACTGGGATACTGAGGAATATACATGAGGTCAGATGATCTGGCTTTGAATCCCAGGTCTGGTGTTCTGGTTTGGTCAAATCACTTCAACTTTCTTTTTTTTTTTTGAGATGGAGTTTCGCTCTTGTTGCCCAGGCTGGAGTGCAATGGCATGATCTTGGCTCACCGTAACCTCCACCCCCTGGGTTCAAGCGATTCTCCTGCCTCAGCCTCCTGAGTAGCTGGGATTACAGGCATGTAATCCTGTAATCCTGGCTAATTTTGTATTTTTAGTAGAGACAGGGTTTCTCCATGTTGGTCAGGCTGGTCTCGAACTCCTAACCTCAGGTGATCCACCCGCCTCGGCCTCCCAAAGTGCTGGGATTATAGGCGTAAGCCACTGCGCCTGGCCCAAATCACTTCAACTTTCTAAAGACATTTCTTGTTCCGTAAAATAGGGATGTATCAGAAAAAATGCTATTTTAGCAGCCAGTTTGCCCTGTAAGTGGAAGCTAAGAATGACAGAATTATAGCTTTTTTTTTTTTTTTTTTTTTAGGCCAAGGTAAAGGCCTAATCTAGAGAGGAATGACTGGGAACTGAGGGCTAAAATTGCTCTCCATAGTAAAGAAACAAGAATTTTTGGTTTTCACTTGAGGCTGGAAGGAAGGTTTTTTTTTTGCTGTTCTTTTGTGTTGCTTTTGTTTGTTTAGGCAAGTGGGAAAGAAAAAGTAGACGCTTGCCTGCCAACAGGCTGAGAAGAGAAGTTGCTCCTCCCATGAGTGAAAAGGAAGAGGGAGCTTTAATGGCTGATTCTCAATTTTAAATTGTTTCCTATTCCTTGTTGTAATCTTCTTCCACTAAAGATCTGTTCTTCACAAAGCCCAGATGATAGTGGTGCTTTGGGGACAGGAAGGAGAGAGAGCTGTGTCCACACTAGTGAAATAAAGAGAGGGGAGATGATGAGAAGGAACAGATAATTGGGTTGGAATCAGGATTGAGGATGAAACAGTGACAAGGGATCATGAAGAAGGTGTAAACACCCTCCTTAGAATGGTTACTTACTGAACTTGGGTCTGCCCACCCAGAGCAGCAAAGCCACACACTGACATCGGGATTGCAGGGAGAGAAAGTGAGGCATTTATTGCAGGGCACCAAGCAAGGAGGATCAGGGAGTTCATGCTTAAGACCTGAACTCCCAGATGGCTTACACAGGTAAGGGTTTTTAAAGGCAGCTTAGCAGAGGTTACAGGCAAAGTCATAAATCGATACATGAGGCTACATATTGGTTTAAACCTAAAAAGGTGGGATATCTCAAATTGGAGTAGGAGTGGAAGGGTACAGCCCACAGATCATAGGTGGATTCAGAGATATTTTCTAATGTGCAATTGTTTAAGGAGGTGAAGCTTTGTAGAAAAATTTGAGGTCAGCAGAAAAGAATGTTAGCTCTGGCCTGTGGGCAATAACTTCCTCCAGGCCCTTCAAGAAGAAATTTAGAACAAAGAACAGTGGTCAGAGTTCCGTCCTCAGTTCCCCCTTATCTGAGGTTTACCTGCCAGCTGACAGCATTTTTCCTTTGGTAGTGGTCTGGGTTTTTGAAAAACAACTCAAGGACATATGTTAAGATACTATCTATAGTTTCTTTAGGGAACCAAACATCTCATGACTTCCATGGCTATTGTTTTAAGCTACTATTATTTTATTTTATTTTATTTTATTATTTTTGAGACAGTGTCTCACTCTGTTGCCCAGGTTGGAGTGCAGTGGTGTGATCTTGGCTCACTGCAGCCTTGACCTCCCTGGGCTCAGGAGATCCTCCTACTTCAGCCTCCTGAGTAGCTGGGACTACGGGTGTGTGCCACCATGCCTGGCTAATTTTTATATTTTTTGTAGAGATGGGGTTTTACCATGTTGCCCAGGCTGGTCTTGAACTCCTGGGCTCAAGCAGTCTACCTGCCTCAGCCTCCCAAATCATGAGCCACTGTGCTGAGCCTGCTATTATATTACTTTATTGCTTAACAAGTTGCTTATTTGCTTCTCAGGGCTAGCTAGGTGCCTGGAATTGCCCTTGAAGGAATTCAAGATTTTCCTTTATTTTCATGCTTGGGTTGCAGAGGGGCTCACGGGCCCCCAAGGTAGGGTCTCTGCTCCTTCTCAGGATCCTTCTCAGAAAGAAATTATTAAGGAGACTCTGGGTCTTCTATAGGTAGTGAGATGTGGTGTAGAATTTGTATTTGAATGTTAAAGATAGTGCAACTTGGGACCATTCAGACATCAGGGATAATATCTACTTGACAAGACTGGGAGGTTTAAAGGAGAATGTAAGTGAAGGCCCTTCACAAACTAAGGAAATATATTGTCATTCCTAAGATAAAACATTTTTTCTGTAGAGATTTATTTTATTTATTTATTTAGAGATGGAATCTCACTCTGTCGCCTAGGCAGGAGTATAGGGGCACAATCTTGGCTCACTGCAACCTCTGCCTCCCGAGTTCAAGTGATTCTCCTGTCTCAGCCTCCTGAGTAGCTGGAACTAAAGGCGTGCGCCACCACACCTGGCTAATTTTTGTATTTTTAGTAGAGGCGGAGTTTCGTCACGTTAGCCAGGCTGGTCTCGAATTCCTGATCTCAGGTGATCCATCCACTTTGGCCTCCCAAAGTGTTGAGATTACAGGCGTGAGCCATTGTGCCCGGCCCAAGATTTATTTTAAAAAAGGAAGTCAGATTTGAATCCAGCACTGCTAAAAAAATATGAGAATAGTTATCTGGAAGTCATAAGCTGTATGAGAGGTTTCTTTATGAATTTATTCAGTTCAAATTGATAGTTAAAACATAATTTGGATAGAAAGATAAAAGTTTTTTAAATGACTGGATGTGGCCCAAATATGTCATGTTAAGACATGTAGATTTAGGATCCCACAGTAATAACATCAGACCCATTTAGTGGGAACAGAAAGAAGCTTTTGGTCATGCAATAGTTAGCTGAGATTGTGGATAGCTATGAAAAAAAGGAAATGGTTATGTTGCAAAGGAATGGGAAGTAACCTTTCAGCTATATGCCAGACTCTTGGTATAGATTATCTTTCTTGATGCCCATTACTGCCCAAAGAAGTACATGGTAGCATCTCTACTCTTGAGAAGGGGGGAACTGCACATTAAAATCATTAGTAACTTGCTCCAAGTTATAACATTTCAATGACAGAAATGGTATTAGAATTCTTATCCACCTCGAGGCCCATGTTCTTTCCATTCCACCATGTTGCCATGTGGTCTCTGACACAGACCTAGCACCTAAGCCTTGTGTGGTTCAGGTCTCCTTGTCCCAGTTTTATACCAAACCCTAATTGTTTTTCTGCAGAGAACTTTTACAAAAAGCTTCTCACAAGACTTTATGAGATACCATAGGTGATAAGTATGTGACTTATGCTCAGGAGTAAATAGGTTAAATTCCTGGATTGTCTAAAGTTTCATTTACCTGGGACCAACCATCTATTGTGAGGTCATTATAAATGTGCTGGCAAACTCTTTCCATTAGTGATTCTTGCATACAGTATGCACTTCTTATGTTGTTGGACTCTTTGTGTTGTTGTTCAGAATTCACCTTAGGGGTTTTCTCAAACTCTGCATTCTTATTCTATAGTGGTTTTTGGCTTTCTTTTTTCTCTCCAAGCTGGGTGGATGATGCAGTTTCGCTTCTAGGTGTTAGGATTCTCTTTCACACTGGTTTGTCATGACCTTAAAGTATTTTAAGATGTTCCTTTGGTAATTTTTTTTTTAATGTTGTGCCCTAGTAAGCTACAGATTTGTTTTACCAAATGAGTTTAAAATGCCAGCAGCTGGAGACTCCATGGCATTGTCTGAGTTGACCAAATGTAAAAACCCACCAGTGGTCTACCTTTTTATTTTCTTGATTTTAGTAGACTTTTTTGGTTCCAGACCTGAAGGCTTGTTATGCTTCTGAATTGGCCTCTGGGTTGTAAGAGTTGCTTAACGTGGCATATGATACCAAAGATGGAAAAATGTGTATGATAATTATAATAATCTTATTATAAATTGCCATCATACTCTCTCCTGTCAGATAATTGATGAGGCCTAAACGTTGTTCTGAGCTGCAACCACCCACAAAAACCACACACACGGCGTTTTACTCAAAACTTTACTTCAACCACTACTTTGTGATGCAAAACTAGTGGAATTTTGGGTACTTTCTGTAAAATTGAAATCTTTATGGGGGTTTTCCAACATTCTAGTTGATTGTTAAATTATTAGTGTAAGGAACAAGACCAAGGCAGAGTTTGCCAATGAACACTGACTTCTGTGGTAGGAGAGGACACCAGTGTGCACCTGCACATTCTCCCTAGGTAGAAGCCACCTTGATTGGGCCGAGGATGGATTCTCCCTTTGAAAAATGCAGTTATGTAAGAGCTATATACAAGAGATTTGTAGTTGTGAAAGATAAAGACTTTAGGAGCTCACTCGCTGCTTATCTTTGCCACAAAGTTTTCGGTCTTGACAAAATATTCAGAGTCAATACTTTCTAATGTGTAGATCCATCATCTCATGAAAGAGATTTGAAAAGAAAAAACAAATCGATCTGTATTGTTCCACATGTAGGACAAAATAAAGTTCTGCATGAGTGCTTTGTGTAAAGGGAGAACTGTTATGGGAAACTGATTACTGATATCCCCACTCTGGAAGGGAGATAGCAAGTGGGAAGAGCTCTCTGTATTTTGCTTAGTCAGGATATCTTTATTTATTCTGGAGCTGAGTCCTTGGACAAGTTACTTTACTTCTTTAGGGCTCAATTTCTTATCTTATTTAAAGTAAGTTTCACTTCTTTTGTACAGTGTCTCAAGAGCCTTCAGTAAGAGTCCTTTGTTATTATATTTTGTCTTATGTAAAAGTGACTTTTACTGTCATATAATTTGTCTTCTAACAAGCACATATGTTATCAAAATCTGTAAAAAAAAAAAAAAAAAAAAAAAAGTGTTTTGGCAAAAACCCAACTCTACTTCTATATGTATGTAGTTATGCTTGTAATAGTTTCGAAGGAGTAAATTTCCCTCCATGCCGCTCAAAAGTCAGGCTAAGGGTCTCATTATTAGCCTTAAAATAACTATCAGAAACTTTCAGGCTATTGCCCATTAAGGCTTTATCCAAGCCGTCTATAGTAGGAGTATACAGAGATCTACAATTGAATTTTTAACAGGTTATTTTCTTAATTTACTCTAGAGATCTTAATAATTTCCCACTAGCACATGGCATGTCAATGCAGAACTTTCCAATGAACTGGATGGGACTTGGGAGACAAACAGCTTTGTATTTGCTGCTGCAAAGACAGAGTTGTTGATTAGCATCCATAGATAAAGTATGCTTGCTTTATAATTTATATTAGGAAGTACTCAGTGAAACACAGTGAAAGAGCACGTTTTACAGGAGCAAAATCAAGCAATTCATTTCCAGAAAGTGCAACCAAATAAAAAAAAATTGGCTGAATGAAGAACAATGAATAAGGAACATGAACTTGAAAGCAAACTAAGTGAATAGTATCACATTTTTAAAGAATGAGATTAAAGTCATATTTTATATGTTGGGGGGCAGGGTAAATACAGATAAATACAGCACTAGGAGAAAACTGAACAGGGTGGAATATCATTTAGACCTTTAGGACGACAGCAAACAGAGTGGAAGCTTTACTTGTAGAGAGAAACAGGGTAATCACTACACAATATTAGGGGCATGGAAAGGGTAAGATCCCATAAATGTTAGAGAAGTGGAATGGAATTTCCCAGACCCTTTAACAGATGGATTAGTTAGGGAAATTTGCAAATGCTTGAAACTTGAATTGGTGCTGTAGCAAACTGTTCATATTAAATAAAACGGCTTAATTAAATAACATTGGCTTTCTTGCATGTTAGCGAGTACTACCGTACTTTCACGCTGATAACACTAATTCTTCATCCGGGTAGGTAACTTTGAAGGTGACTTGGACCTTGATCTTAAAATAGAGGTGTTGGAAAGGCACAATGTGAAGGAAGCAGGCAGAATTACAATTACACATCAAAGGCCACCGGAGTTTTAACTTCAAATTGTATGTTTCAATTCTACTAGCTTTAGTGTTCACACCCAAACGGCAAGGGTAGGATCTACTGCATGGAGGGTGGAGTGGCATTCCAATTTCATTTATTTTCTGCTGAAGCTGGCACACTGAATGAAGATTTATATCTTAAGTGACAGGATTCAAACGGAACATGACAAACCTGTAAAAGCTGCAACTTGGCATGTCAATGCAGAACTTTCCAATGAACTGGATGGGACTTGGGAGACAAACCACACACACTGCCACATCGCGTTGGGCAGTGTGAGAGATCAAAGAGAAAGCCCAGGGGAAAAGCAAGTCCTTGCTAGCTAACGTGTGCATTGTGGGGGTTAGCATAGATTGCCATTTTGCTTACAGATAAAAGTAGGTATCTGTCTTAGGCTTGCCTTACGATGGAAAAATTTTGTGGAGACAGGCTGCACTGACTGGAAAAAATTAATTTGTTTTTAAGTTATCAAATTGATAAAATAGAAGCATTAGTTACGAAACTAGCCATTTAACTGGAATTTAATCTTGACCCAGTTCCCAACATTGGGTGGTATTATTTACCAAAGCATAGAGAAAATCAGTGTCAAAAAAAGCAGCCAGGGCAAGCACTGATTTGAGGAGGGAACAGGTTTTACTACGTTTGGACAGGCAAGGTGGCTCTGTAAAAACATTTTACACTTTGCTGAAGGACCCTGACCACTGGGCATGAGCTAAAACAAATTTCAGCTGTTCCTGATACTTCCACATTGCGTACAGCAAATTAAAGATGCCCCAGTAAAAGCATAAGAGACAGGAGATTTAGTAGGGCGCTCCCGACAGCCTGGCTGGCAGTCACTAATCCAGAAGAATGAAAGAGTGTTGTATTAAATACTCCCCAATGTTTGTTCTAATAATTCCTCAGAGTTGTCATAACAACAGCAAGTGTTTTTAAAAATAATCAGGTAAACATTTTCTGAATTAACCTGGTAATCAAACCGATTGTACTTCAAACTGATCCTAAAGAAAGTATATAATTGGAATAGCAGTTAAGTCACAAATGCCAAATGAAAGCCACCAGCCAGTCACTGTATATTCTGCATCATTTATTAAATATTTTTATATATGCATTTACAAACTTTACTCATTTCAGAACTCTGCTTTCAATGCATTTTTAAACTTTTTTTTTTTTTGCAGAGAGATTCTCTTGTAAAATGAGATCCATATACAAAACTAGGCAACAGATATAAAAGTTTCCTTTCATACTTTTCATCCAGCAGGAAAAGAAATCATGTGACAAGAAATAAAACCAAAACGTGGCTCTTTCAGAAGAATAACATGTCTGTGTTCAACTATGACTTCTAATGAGATAGTTCATATTTCATCTTTATATGGATGTATATAGTTTTAATACTTCTTAGCTACTGTAGCATGTTGGTTCAGATGAAGAAAAAATAAACTCTATTGTTTGGACTAGATAATCTAGAAACCATCAATTATGCATGTCTTTATAGCGTGACATCAAAATTTACCCAGGAGATGACACTGATTGGCCAGCAGTATGCATTTATCCTGAACATTGCATAAAAAGTTCCCTTTAAAAAATTCATTATCTTCTTCACAAGCTAAAGTATGAGCCTCTAATTTGGCTCTCTTATTTAAAGAAATAGTTTAAATGATCAATTTAGAAGCTTAAAAGTATCTTTGAAACTAAAGTTGCTTTTCTTAAAATGAATGCTGATTTAACAGTTCATAGACTTGGAGCATTATCACTAGGAGACGGAGGCACTACTGCCACTAACGAGAAACAGCATCACCATAGGATAATTACAGGGTACAAAATGCCCAGGGGCCTGAAACTCACTGTTAATATAATTTTGGCAGCAGCATCATTTGATAGTTAACCATTTATTACATAGTATTAACACACCAGCTTCAAAGATGTGCACTCCCTTTAGGACACTCGGGAGCTACAAATGTATTGTGATTGCATAATTCGTATTGCACAGTTTTATAAAAAACATAAATACTGGCTATTCTAGTTTTAAATACAAAATACATGTCATATACTTTTAAATCTATAATCTGGTTCAAGTGCAAATCAGGTGCTTTCTGTTAGTCCTTCCAAAAAAGGCATTTTTAATATTTTTGGCACAAATGAAATGTCATCATGCCAACAATTCTAATTACAATACATATATCCAAACCTTTAGAGTAGCAATCATATACATACAGTATAAAACTGAGTATTTACAAATGTATTCAGCATAAATGTAACCTTCGTGGGTGAATCGGAACTCATTAGCCATACCCACACTAATAATAATTATAAAAGGTAAATACAATTCCTTTCTTTGATTTGCTTATGCTGGTTGTTGTGGGTTGACATTCATGTGAGGAGGATGTCCTAGAAGACCAATTCTTTGTTTCTGCTTCCTTTGTTCTGTCATCTGGAAAGTTAAAAAGTTTCATCATTAGACTCAGATACTTCCTGTACGTCAAATCGCATACTGAACCATAGATTTACCTCTGTGGTTATGGTTTATACTGAAACCCACTTTCTACAAATAGTGTACCATCGCTATATCAAACACACAGCACTTCAAAAAGGGCATCTTCATAGGCAGAATGGGAAATTCTGTGACCTAGTCATGCAATGTAACATTCAGAAGTATTGCTTGCTACTTGTTTCATAAAGAAACAAAAAACAATAAAAGCACAGGATTCTTTCTTGTTTCCCAAATCCATTTCCAAATGATTTGAAGACTCATTGGAAAATGGTGGCTTTGTACAATAGTAACAACACGCCATACTAACAAGAAAAGCAGTGTTTAGAATCCTAGATTTGAGAGGGACGGTTTATGTCCACACCATTTCAGTGGGTCCTGATTTTTCTCTTCAGTGACTCTTTGAGTAGTTGGTTAGAGAAAAAAAAAATTACCTACCATAACTAGGAAAATGAGAAATGTTCTCAAATCTCTTTGAGGTCCAGAATGATTAAATGCTGTAAATAATGCTGTGACCATTCACGGTATCTATTTCTTGCCACCCAGTAGACACTGAGGCTCACCGAAGGTCAGGCGAGACCTTGCCTAAGACTAGTTCAAATGAAAAAGGGCTTTCAAAACCCCAAGCAAGAAGCCGATTCTATTCATCTGGTTGCTGAACTAAATATATTCTCATGTTGATGGATTTCTAGACCTGTTCTAGGTATTTTAGGGCATACTTACTTTGTCTCTGTATTAAGATTTTCCTTAACCCAGTTAGTCTTAGTTTCGGATTTAAGGCTGAGCATTCAAGTCAACTGAGATAAAAAGGCTGTACGAAATATATATTCGAAAAAACTGTTGTCCACAAGTGGGTTAAGGTCCTACTCCTATGTTTTTAGCTTCCTAAAATTGTAGGGGAATTAGGGTAAAAAGAATAAAGGTTTTGGAATCAGATCTACTTTCTTACGGTTTTGTCATTTAACTTATCAAAGTCTGTTTTCTCATCCATACAAGCAGGATGATAATTCCTAGCTGATTGGTGGAGAATTGCGAGGTTATATGTAAATTTCTTAGCACAGCATCTGTCACATAGTAGATGCCTTAATCTCACTTTTCACTTGAACTAATTTTTGGTACAAAATATCTGGAGAGAACATAAAACAAGAGTAATTTACCTAGGTTCAATTTTAATGTGGTTATTTTTTCTTCTTCAAAACTAGCATTATCCTCTCAAATCAAAATACCATTTTGAGGCTCCTGTGGAGATGCTTTCTCTGTTGTAATTTAGATGAGAAGATTTACAAGGACTTAATATTTCCAAAAGGTAGCTTTTAATAAAGCTTTTAATACAGAATTGGATTAGGAAATTCCAGCTAGCCCCTGAAGTTTCCTTAGGTGAGTGACATCTTTAAAGGAAGCCTTACACGCTACACTGTATCCACAGATTCAGCTCAGGAAGGAGAACCTAATATGACACATGAAATAAATTCACAGTTAGGTTAAAATGCCAGTAATTCATTCATCTTACTGCCTGATAGCTCAGATTTTTCTCCCACAACCCTTCCCTTGGCAGGTAACCTTGAGAGGGAATCCAATACAACTTAGCTAAATTTGGATAATCTCAAGTGTTCAGATTGATTTAGAAATCTTGGTGTGCTCAGCCAGGTGCAGCGGGCTCACGCCTGTAATCCCGCCACTTGGGGAGGCTGAGGTTGGCAGACTGCTTGAGCCCAGGAGTTCGAGACCAGCCTGGGCAATGTAGCAAAACCCCATCTCTACCAAAGGGGAAAAAAAATTAGGCATGGTGGCATGCACCTGTAGTCCCAGCTACTTGGGAAGCTAAGAGTGGGAGGATCACTTGATCCTGGCAGGTGGAGGTTGCAGTGAGCAGTGATGATGCCACCGCACTGCAGCCTGGGCAACTGAGATCTTGTCTTGGAAAAAAAAAAATCTTGGTGTGCTCAACCCTTATTGAAGGATACTTTACTCAAAGCTTATATTTAAAGCTGCTGAAATCTTTCAACTCAAAGGAGAATGTCAAAGTTGGCCATTAAGACTTTTTTCCCCCTGCAATTTTGCTTTAAATAACTACTTGTATTTGAGATGACCTTTTAGTATGCATATTTTCATCCCTGTTTGTTAAATCAGCTCTCCTTGACTTTTCAATTTGTCAGTTAGTCTTTCTCTTAAACTTGAAGAAACCTCTAAAACTTTACAACAAAGGAGTCTTCAGTTGGTGGCCTGGCTTCCTTTTCACTTCCACAGCTGCGGCCTGATACCTCCTCGTTTGCAGCCCTATTCATTTGTCTTTTTAAGTGATCCCATCACCCACTCTCCCTCCCTCCCTAACCTTAAGGCTCCCCACTGATGTGGGTTATTGGCCAGTTCTTTGCTCAGGTAGTCATATTCCTGATAATTTTAAGTACCAACTACACATCTAATGTTCTTTCCTGTTTCCCTAGAAGAATGGTTCTCAAACTTCAGCATGCACCAGAATCACCCAGAACATTTGTTAAAACACAGATCAGAAACAGAGATTCTGACTCAGTAGGTCTGGGGTAGGTCCCATGAATCTGCATTTCTAACGATTTCCCAGATGATGTAGATGTTGCCGGTCTGGGGACTACACTTTGAGAACCACTGCTCTAGAAGAGGTTTTTCACTGATAATCTCCAAAATTGGACAAGATCATTTTGAGCACATACATGAACACTTTTTTTTAAAAAAAGTAATTTGTGTACATATATTATTTTTCTCAAATGAGGGAAGCTCTTGGAGAAGATTCTCTGCAACTGAGCATATAGTAGGCACACACATTTGACTGATCCTGTTTTGATTAACCATGGCCTTTTAGACAGAATGGCTGTCATTTAAGTCAACATCACTGCCATTTAAGTGACTGCTAAAGGAGAAGGAATTGGGCAACTGCTAAAGTGTTTGGTCTTTTAGTAGCAGTCATCATCCAATTACAATTATAAGAGAACCAAAAAAAAAAAAAAAAAAAAAAACCCCTCAAAACCCTGAAGGACTAAATCTGACTTATAAGAAACTGAGGCCAACAATTCTGGACGCTTAGGTTTCCCCAGCCTCTTAGTGCATATTCTCACATAATTTCTGGTTTTACTAGTTCAATTCTTATCTACTTACCTACCCCACCTACATACATTCACACGTACTATCTATGTATCTTGTTATAAGGCATCATTATTGTCTGTTACTCGTACCTATATCAAAACAAATATAATGACCAAAGTCTATCCTTAGCATTTTTGTCAGATAATAATCTCTCTGGACATCTGAAACAAAATTGAATCTTGATTAAAAAAATCTATGGTAACGGTATTCAAAATTCTAATATTGAAACATCTATTTTGCGTAGTGTGAGATGTCTCCTTTATAGTACATTTAAAAATCCTCAAAATGGCTGGGCATGGTGGCACACTCCGTAATACCAGCACTTTGGGAGGCAGATCACTTGAGGCCCGGAGTTCGAGACCAGCCTGGCCAACATGGTGAAACTCCATCGCTACTAAAAATACAAAAATTAGCCAGGCATGGTGGTGCATGCCTGTAATCCTAGCTACTTGGGGGCCTGAAGCAGGAGAATCACTTAAACCTGGGAGGTGGAGGCTGCAGTGAGCTGAGATCGTGCCACTGCACTCCAGCCTGGGCAACACAGGGAGACTCCGTCTCAAAAACAAAACAAAACAAAAAACCCAAACCAAACCTCAAAATTCCCATGTAGCTGAGGATAAACAGTTGTAGTAATGCTGTTCTTCACATCTATACAAATGTAGAAACTAGCTTGAATTTCAGCATTCCTCCTTTTGACTCATCTAAACAAGAAGTAAAGAATAGTGTAGCTTTGTAAGTCAGATACAGCCAAACATCTGAAAGACTGTTCATGAAAACACGAGGCATACAGTAGAAATGGGCAAATTTTAATCTACCAGTATGGCCTCTAAATGATTAAAGCTGGCATAGGAAGGAAAGTTCATTGACAGCACACAAATGCCATATTTCTGGTTTATAACACATCTTAATAGTCTTTGAAAAGCTGCTTTCATGTTACAGTAAGGTCTTGGTTACTCAGATTCTAAACAGCTAGCAAATTCTAGTAATCACAATTACTTTCTACAGCCCTATAAAATCAGTCATGTTCAGAATGATGAGCCTCAAATACTAAGAAATGAAACCAAACCATCCCTTGAATACAATTATGTTGATATACTATCAATGTATAGATATCATTCAGATTCTTAGAGTTGATCCCTAATGCTCTGTTCCTCTCTATTTCACCTGGCCATCTCTTACTCAGGCTTTGAAACCAAGCTCCTGAATTACCACCTCTGAGAAGACTTATGTGGTAATTACTCTAATCCTCTCCCGAAGATCAGATTGAACAAATCACTCCCTTTTCTTCATTCCCAGAGCAATGTGTTCATAGCTCAGTTACACACTCACCAAGTTTAATTATAATTTATCTGTTTACTTGTTTCCCACTCTAGACTTTTAGTTCTTGAAGGCAGAGAAGAGGATCTATTCATCTTTGTAGCCCCAGTACCTAATGCCGCACCTGGCAAACAGGTGTTTCATATGTGTTGGCTGAAAGAAGGAACGGAATTAACCAGAACATACTGCCATTCCTTGAGCATGCCATGCATTTTCATGCCACTGCTCATGCTGATTCCTTTCCTGGGAAGCCCCCTACTGCATTTCTCTGCCAGCTCAGAAGTCACCTGCTTGTAACATTATAAAAGCTAAACTCCTTCTGCACTGCAAACTTCACACAGGACCACTACCTACCTACTTCTTTGTGCTCCATGAAACTATTCATGCCTCAAGTCATTCATACTGTATCAGATTGCTAGAGGTCTACTTCTTTGTCCTTCTTGCTAGATCCTGGATCTAGAGGGCAGATGTTGACTTAGTCTTCTTTTGTGGTCCCAGCACAGTATAAGGAACATAGATGCAGTACGGGTCGTTTAATATTCCATTTTCCAACTTTGGGCAGTTATTCTAATCTTGTGTTATGCCTTCTGTCCTTAAGCAGTTAATGTTAGCAAGATAACCCTCTTTCATGAAAAATGCCAAATGCTATAACATGCTAATATGATCTGAATTTTCAAGCACTTCTTCTATTCCTAGCAACAACAAATAATGGTCACTGTCCTATAGGAAGCCAGTCACATTTTCAAGGAAGTTAGCCCTTCTTAGTATTTGCTCTTTTGCATTATGAAGAAAACATGCAAAAATTTTTTTTAAGTTCTTACATTAGTTCTCTTCCTTGGAATAAGAATGTAAGAGAATCACATTTAATATTCAGAATCTCTTGGGAGGGGAAACTTCAAGATGAGAGGCATCGTTAAATAATACTTAGAATAGCAATCCTAACCAACCATTCTTGGCAATAATAGAAAAAGTGACACCACTAACCATAATTTTACTAATATCCTAACAAGAACTTTTTTCCCTCAGATTGATACATAACAAACCAACCGAAGAGGTAAATAATAATAAAGATTAAGACCAAAGTCATCCGCCCACATTTAAGCTATCATTGCTCGATTCTGCTGGTTTTTAAATCAGAAAATCTAAAACAAACAACAACAAAACAAAAAAACCTCTAAGTAATGGAGCAATTTTTGTGTTTTCTAGCACTTTTACTAGTGAATGGTATTCTATCATAGCTGTTTTAAAAAAAATCACAAGATTTCTTGTTCATTAATCATTCATGGAGCTTTTATTTTTTAATTCCAAATTTTTTCCCACAAAGAGCAGGAATTCTCACAATTACTATATAAGAAAGAAAAGCTCTCTAACATATCTGCATTTTTTAATATATTTTGCACATATAGGGTTTTTAAACCTTTATGATTGCTATGACCAAACTTAATACAATTCAAATCTATTCAACAAGTTGATTCTCAAATGCATTAAAGGTTTGTAGGAAGTTACATAATCAAAAGAAAACACTGACTAGTTCCTTTTAAAAGATGCAAATCCCCCTGCACCCTCAAAAAAAAAGAAAAGCAGCTATGCTGATTTTTTCCTGTAATTCTGAGTACCTTAAAACTTAAGTAGATCAATCCTTGTAAAAAGCACTTGAGAATGTACTACTGGCTTCTCATGCTTCTTTTTAACTTATAATATCTTCCAAGAGAAAAACAGTTTAAATTCATTCACAGGGGAAGGGCTTTCTGAAGAATGGTTCCAATTGCCAACTTCATAATAAAAAATGCATAAAAGGCTGGATTCAAGCAGTTTAAACCATACTGGTTTTAATGTCACTTAATGAACCTTAGTCCATATGTAATCAAATTTTACATATTTTGTTTAAACTAAAACTTTGGCTTAACCAAAATAATCTTATCTTGGATTTTAGAAATGCCAAGTCTCTACTATGCTCAGTTGTATAAAATGACAATGAATGTATCCTCCATACCATTTGAGTATATGATGCGACTTGATTTCTGAAACTTTAAGCTTTTTTTAAAAAACGAATAAGATTTTAAACAGTCAACCATGAAAGGCAAACAGTACAGTGACATAACAAAGCAAATGAAAACACACACACACACCCCTGATTGGATGATCAGGAGCTCCCGCCCTGGCAATGCCTAAGAACCTTCTGGGCTCCTTTGGTATCCTCATCAAGAAAATAAGAGAATGAGGTGAAATGACATCTGAAGTCTTGGGTACTCTCCTATACCTGTATTTATTTTTTATTTTTTGAGATGGAATTTCACTCTTGTTGCCCAGGCTGGAGTGCAACGGCACGATCTCAGCTCACCACAACCTCTGCCTCCTGAGTTCAAGCGATTCTCCTGCCTCAGCCTCCTGAGTAGCTGTGCTCACAGGCATGCGCCACCACGTCCAGCTAATTTTGTATTTTTAGTAAAGACAGGGTTTCTCCATGTTGGTCAGGCTGGTCTCAAACTCCTGACCTCAGGTGATCCGCCCTCCTTGTCCTCCCAAAATGTTGGGATTACAGGCATGAGCCACCACGCCTGGCACTATACCTGTATTCTTTAATTCCTCAGTTCAACTCACTCCTTTCACGAGGCTCATTGGTTTGTAAAGTGTGCACTGAAGCAGATTCAGAATCACTCTTTGTGAACAATTCAAAACAACAGATTCTTAGCTCTGAAAGGACAGCTAGTGCAGGGAGGCGTTGCCTGGTTTTACCACCACAGAATGCCCATTAATAGTTTGTTTCAGGTACATTTTAAGAAACTCTCTAGTAGATTGGTAACACCCAGTTTCTCAGATCAACTGAAACATACCCCCAAAGAGCCTCCAAGTGTGACAGTGAGAAGCAGAAATGAGTGAGCAAGAATGAATGCCACTCGCATTGGCACGTGAGAGCTAGAATGCCTCACCGTTGTAATTCCAGTACCACGAGTGTGAAACAAAGATCCTCTGTTTCTTTGGAAAATGGCACCAGATTTTATGGAGAACTCAAGTGTTCCTTTATTTAAGTATTAGCTCAGTATAAGATTTTTTGGCACCTAATTTAAACATCTGATTTAACTGAGATTCTTGTAGCCACAGTTATCTCAAATGGAAGAAGAAGATAACTAAAGTTTGCTGGATGTGTAAAGTTCACCTCGCTGGGGGGTTGGGGGGGCGGTGCCAGAAACAGCTGTAGCCACCAGTGTCCTCATGAGTCAGTTTAGTCCTGCAGAACATTTGCCAAATGTTTCACAGCGGGGGTAAAACATTAATATTAAGCGAAGTAATCTAGTTAGATCTTCATTAGTTTTACTTATTTAGGTTATTACTCATTTTATGTAGCTACCAAGCTCAGAGCTATAGACAACCTTCATAAATAAGGCCTTCTTTTCCTACTAGTCTTTTTTATTTGCATCTTAATACAGACAAAAAAAAAAGAACTTGAGGCCAAATGGTATCTCAGGGTACAGTTTGGAATAATTTACTTTGAAAAGAAATATTAATATAAATCAAAGTATGATTATTAAAAATGCGCTGTAAAACATCTCCAGTAAGAGCATTCTAGATGGGGTTTTCATTAGTTATGATCTTTGTAAGAGTGATAAATCACCCGTGGGGGTTCCCTGCAACTTACCTCCAGTGCAGACATGGCCCATGCCTATTGCTGTGCAACACTATAATCTTGTCTATGGAGTTGATTAAAGAGCTTTCAGAAGCTCACATAAAATGCTGAACTGAACATGATTATCCCAATCACTTACAGAAAAGCACTAATAAAACCAGTCAGGGTCTGTTCACCACCCAGGGTACAAGTCCTTAACACACAGCTGCATCCTACCACTAGATAACCACCTGGTGACTGTGGCATGTTCATTTTAATGGAGTCAAAAGGGCAGAAAAAGAGGACACAGGGTTTGGTATAAACATGTCCCCTACAACTTACTTTAAACTGGAAACTCCCTGTTTCCAATTTAAATTCTGCCCACAATACTGCCCGCATCCTGCTTCCTATCCATATGATAAGGGCAAAGCATTTATCTTACGGATAGGAAGCAGGGTGCAGGTATTTCTGTAGATGGTTAAGCCCTGTGAGATCAGGGAGTATGTGTATATTATTCACTGTTTTATCCCCAACACCTGGCACAATTCCTGTACTATGATAGCCACTCAAGAAGCCACTGAGAAAGGAATGAAACCAAAAGGGCTTTTCCATGACTATGGTTTAGCCTAGGATGCTGAATTTAAATATCTGGGGTGAGGATTTGACAAGTCTGAGGGCTAGGGAGCAAAACAAGAAACAGCTTTTAATCTTCCATCAGTACATAAAGTAAAAAGGGTATAGCTTTATGCATAGTGGTTTTTGGACAGTACTTCACTGAAGTAGTCTGCATTTTCCTCCTTTTTTTTGGTTTTGTTTTTCATATTAAAGCCATGTCCTGAGCAGCACTGAAAGCAGCACCATGGCTTTATCCCGGAAAAGGGCAGTCAAGGGGATTGGGGTGAGGAGACTGGAGGAGTGAGTGGGTTTGTCCTGTGTTGCCTGGCTCCCTTTTCCATCTAGGTGAAGCGCCTCAACATAAGCACTACTGATTTTTCCTCCTCAGATTAGGTGTGGTGATAGTGGGGGTGGGTGGGGATGGTGATGGGAGGGTAGGCGCTGGGATTTTCTTTCTTTACCTGATCCTTTAATTCCGACAGCTGGCCAGAAAGGTTTGTGACCAGTTTCATGGTGGACTCCAGCTTCTCCTGCAGGTTTCTCAGCTCATTCTGTTCTCCTTCAGAATCACTGCTGACCAATGACATGGCTCTCATCCTGGGAAACCAGTCAAGGTTTCTTTCCTAGAATCCACATTAAAAAAAAAAAAAAAAAAAAAAAAGACTGAGTCACTTCTAGAGGTAAAAACAAGAAAGGCCAGCTTACCATGCCATGTTTCCTAAGTCTCATTAGGTTATCTCCTTCTATTGCAGAACTAATGTGCTGTGTATTTTTTTAATTGCTCAGTAGCTATCTTTTTAATTGCATACAATGGAACTCTTAATTCTTAGAGGAAGTCACTTTAAATTTAAATATAGGGGAAATGTAGGTTCTAAACAAGGGTCCTAATCTCCAAATCTGAATACTGCCACTGCCGCTCTGATCTTTGCAAATTACATGGCTGATGAGTTTTGTTTTTTTTAAAAATTGTGGTAAAAGATGCATAACATAAAATTTACCACTGTAACCATTTTAAGCATATAGTTTAGTGGCATTAAGTACATTCACACTGCTGTGCAACCATCCCCATCATGTTTCCAGAACTATTTTTTTATCTTCCCCAGCTGAAATTCCATCCCCATTAAACACTAACCCCATTCCCCCCAGTCCCTGGCAACCACCATTCTATTTTCTGTCTCCATGAATTTGACTGCTCGAGGGACCTCATATTATGCTGTGTATTTTAAAATGCATTATACTGGGAAAACCTTTTGCCAACACTTGAAGTGAAGTGAATTTTAAGGTCCCAAGTGTTCTGTCACTTAACAGATACATGTGCATGTATGCGTTTGTGTGGGTGAGGAGATCATTAAGAGGCTGAAAATGGGGAATAGGCTCTTCCCTCAATGTCCCCGTTTATGAGCTTATAGAAACCACTCCTCTTGTTTCCTTTTCCTTCCAGCCTGAAATGGTTGATGGGTGCTGGCAACTAGCCTAAGAAAGGCCCATTCACTTTCCTCCCCCGTCCATCTCCATCCTTTTGATGTCTATAGCTTATGCCTGTAAACACTATTTCTCACTACTGGTTAACAGAATGGGACAACTCCTCCTCCCACCTCACTTCCTTCTGCCCACATATGCCTTTCTCCCAAAGAGCATGCCGCATACATAAGTTCTGTACAGAGAGGCAGGAATGAACAGTAAGAAAAGCTTAGCATGAGACAGGGGGAAGAAAACTGACTCATTCCACATGTCTGGTGTCATTCTCACCTGGACCAGTTTCATCTTGTAAGGATACATTTAATGGTCTTTCTAAAACAAATCAAGCCCCCTCCCACACAGACACACACACACACTCATGGTGGATAATTCTTGCTTTGTGTACACCATGGGGGTCGGCAACATTTTCTGTGTAAATATTTTCAGCTTTGTGGGCCATCTGGTCTCTGTAACAACTACTCAGCTACTCTGTTACAACCCCCAAACAACCAGTAAATAAATAAATGGGTATTTCCATGTTCCAATAAAACTTTATTTACAAATGCGGGCAGCAGGCTGGGTTTGCTCACCTCTGATGTATACAATAGAAGGCATCAATATATTTAAAATAACGAAACTCCATGAGACATGTGTAAATATTACATATCAAGTGAGATCATTAAACTGTATCTTGACCTAGGGCCATCTAGCAATATAGAAGCCATATAAGAGAGCTAGACGAAAAATATCACAAGAAGTCATACCACATCGACAACAAGGTGTCACAGAGTGTTTGCTTAAGATACTGGTGGGTGGGTGGGCAGGGTCACAGTCACTAGTTTGTGAGCTTTATGAAGGCAGGAACCACCTTAGTATACTGACTAGAGCACAGTAGACATTCAATATTAATAAAAGCTTGTGGAAGGACAGAATGATATGCAACTTTTTCTGCATGGACCCTGATAACAAATGTTTAAGTAGTAAGCCTGAGCTGCTTATCGTGACTGCTGGAGGAGAAAAATGGCAATCTCTACCTTCCTATACCCTGAATAAACACTTCATTCATGTGTCTTAACGTTAGCTTATATTCATCAATTTCCCATCACAGAGCAATGGGCAAAAGATCGTTAAAAAATATTCCATTTCAGAGATGACTAGCTTAGAAACCTAAAGTGCTTCCCCATCTGTAACCAGTTTTCTCCCGTGCAGCTCCAGTGACCTATCATTGACTATACTCACCTCTCCTGTGTCAGTCCTTCAGACATAGCCACATCTTCCCACCAAGGAAGTAGCCCATGTTCAAGGACTATGCAACTCTGAGGAGGAAACCTCATTTTTCAGAAGAGGGCACACATAGGCGACAGGTCACTGGTGATCACTCACTCCCACTAGGGTGAGGGGAGGAGGGATGATGTGGGCTGGGCTGCTGAAACCACAAACCAAAGCACAGCTGCAGAGAGATCACTTAGCATGAGGCCCTAGACACTCACGGTGGCTGCTACATATTTTTGCAGACTGACCTCAATTGAGGAAAACAAATTGAAGAAAAAAGATCCGGATACAACAATGTTGAGGATACTACAGTGAGCAGCAGACACATGGTCACTGCATCCTAGACCCCCTCAAAGGAGAAACAGTTTTGATACCTAAGTATGTGATTGATAGAATTTGTGCCATCAAAGTGCTTACAATTTAGTTAAGGAGAGTGACCATCTAGATTTTTTTTTTAACAGGCCAGTCCTGGTGGCTGGTACCTGTAATCCCAGTGCTTTGGGAGGCCGAGGTGGGTGGACAGCTTGAGGCCAGAAGTTTGAGACTGGCCTGGGCAACAAAGTGAGACTCCATCTCTATAAAAAATAAAAATAATTAGCTCAGTGTGGTAGTGGGCACCTGTAGTCCTAGCTACTCGGGAAGCTGGGGCAGAAGGATCATTTGAGCCCAGGAGGTCGAAGCTGCAGTGAGTCATAATTGTGCCACTGCACTCCAGCCTGGGTGACAGCAAGACTCTCTAAAAACAAACAAAAAAAAGAGGAATAATGCAGGCTATGTGGTATCTAGGAGCAGTAGAGAGAGTAGTGTCCAAGTAAGACCCAACAACCAGTGACTGATTGGCTAGAATCCTCTTCAAGCAAGGCTTGGCCCTAAAGAAGGTTAGCCCTTGGGCAAGCGTGAGGGCATTTCACAGAAGGCACTGGCACAGTGAGGCTCCAGTGTGGCTGGAGCTGGGGATGAGGGCAGACAGGCAGGAGCAGCTTGGACTGTTGAAGACTAGAGGGAAACAGAAGGAAGCAGGAACTCTGTGAAAGGCCGCCCTGCCTGACCAGACCAGTGGAGAGGAGAGAGGATGGACATTCACAGTCCTCACTGCTAGTAGTCAGAACTCACCTGTAGCTCACTTAATACTGACATGCAAATGAATGCTAAACTGTCTAAAATGTTAGTGAATCCATCTAAAATCTGGCTTTCAAATCCTTCATATGCTCATTTGCTTAGCAAACCTTCTATAAAAATAGAAAACACAGATTTCCAAACAGAGTCCACATTAATGAGGCCTTCAAGGGACTCCGGAAAACCGATGCAAGAGTCTGCACACAGCTGAAAGTTTAAGGAACAGTTTCTCTCCCTTATTCTAATAGCAAGTGACCGAATGACTACAGATTAAAATGAGAATTTTCCTCACCTTCTTTCATGCCATATGTGCCTCCTGGCCCTCTAAGCAATGATTTCAGAAGGGTCTTTGAACAAATAAATGCAAAATGCACAGACTTTCTCCATTCAACAGCCTTTTACTGAACTTTTACAATATCTGTGCCCTGCATGGGGTTGAGCGCTGAGGATCTAAAGATGAGAACGACAAGGTCTCTATTCTCAAGCTGCTTTAGTCCAAGAACTGTGGTCACTGGCCAGATCTCAATGCATAATTCTTCGCCTCTGTGGAGCTGCACGGAGGCCCTACCTCCAAGTGTCAGTGTCTAAAGAGTGTGTGCTGAAGACACGAATGGGGCCCATCAGCATGCCAAGGGCTGCTCCTGGCATCTCTGCCCCTCACCTCAGTGGTGGTGGAGAGGCACTGATGCCCTGCGTCTTGTGCTGCTATGTGGCATACCTGTAATCCTGGGACTTGATGGCCCCACCCAAGGGGTACATGAAGCCATAAAAAGAAATAATGCATCTTTTTAGAATGTAGAATATCCATTTTAATCAATGGTAAATGATTGAAATATTTTTATATTAAATTCAAAAAGTTATCTAGACCAGATAGAAAGGTCAATTTATTTTTTTTGAGACGGAGTCTTGGTGTGTCACCCAGGCTGGAGTGCAGTGGCGCCATCTCAGCTCATTGCAACCTCTGCCTACCTACCGGGTTCAAGCTATTCTCATGCCTCAGCCTCCTAAGTAGCTGGGACTACAGGCATGTACCACAATGCTTGGCTGATTTTTGTATTTTTAGTAGAGACGGGGTTGGCCAGGCTGGTCTTGAACTCCTGACCTCAGGTGATCCAACCACCGCCTCCCAAAGTGCTCAATCAAATGTTAAAACACAGCGTTTCAAAGAAGGTCATACTTTCTGTAGGCCACATGGGCCATGTGCTCCCATCCTAGGGATAAAGCCTCATTCTCCATTTCATAGGAGGCCTTCAATGCAAAGATAGCAAAAGGATTTTCTGGTCTAGAAATTTATCAATCACCACCACACAGAGTCTCCCCCATTGCCTCCCTTAATATCTAATAATGAAAAGCTGGGCTAGGAGGGATCCCACTGGCAAGCATTCTTATCTTTTCTGCACTGAAGTGGGGGAGAGCCCCAAATTTGAGGTCCTAGGTGTTGCCAGGGTTTTAATTAAATAATCATCCTGGGCTGTGAAATTAAATCTCAAATTACCGAGAAGTACCTGGTAGTTAAAATTAATTAGCAATTTTAGCCAAACTGTTCTCTCAATTTCCCGTTGGCTTTGCATCCTGTGCAGTAGGACAGGCTCTAGTGTGGTATAAGGTTCCCCACCAACAGGGTCCCCCTCTGCACAGAGAATCTAAATCTCAAAGTGCAAATGTTTAGACTATAACCCAATTACTGGAACAGGCGCAGAGAGAGAACACCTGAATCCAATTACTTTCTCTTTAGCTAAGACTTTCATACAAAACTCTGAGCTTGTTGGAGTGCTGAATTACTCCAGTGAAGCCTGTCACCCACGCCTCTCCAGCCAGCCAGAGTCTGAAGGCCTAGAAATGTTTGCAGAATCTTGCCTGTATTATCTATTCAAGACCAAAAACGTGTCTCAGTGTCTTGGCTTCTAATGGATTTTTGGAAAAGTCATCTTCAGCTAAGACACTTTGTCTGTTATGAATTATCTTGGGGTGTGTGTGTATATGCAGTTGGGAGGGGAAGGTGGGGAGAGGATTACAGGGTCACTGAGCGTCTGCCGGCCGCATCTGCCACTGGGTCTGACTCTGGCTTCACTCTGCTTTGCTTCACTCACTTCTTGCTGCTGGCATCTCACATACCAATGTCATTAGGCACTGTCTGCCCTGGTCCTCCTACAATCCAGCCAGTGCAGTTCCCGTCACAGCAAGTGCTTCCTCTCTCGGAGCAGACAAACTAACTGAAGCCACAGCCGGAAGCAGGCTGACCACAAGTGCTAAGGTTCTGGTTAGTTCTTTTCTAGGTAAAGTTGGAAAAGTCCCTGCGAAGGCAAACACTGAAGTTTTAGACATGGGGGTGGTACTGACCAACCTCTTGAAATGTCCTTGACTGGAAAGAGGGAGAGAGAGAGAGAGAGAGTGTGTGTGTGTGTGTGTGAGAGAGAGAGAGAGAGAGAGACGGAGGAGGAAGTTGGATTGTATGATGCAAATACTAATCATTCTGAGAAGTGGGGTATTTTTTTTTTCTTCCCAGGTTCAAAAGAAGAGGCTGTTCTAAGAAAGACTACTGAGTAATCAATCACCTCCTCAGAGAAAGTCTGCTCAGGTAGAGTATTACGTTTACCACCTAAACAATGGAACATTTTTGTTGAATCTTTTATAGCCAAATCAGAGAATGAGGTGTTGAGGGAGAGGGGGGCTTGAGGGCAAAAGAAAGGGTCATGGGAGAGAAGACGGGTCCTAGAAAAATGGTCCTGTTGCTTTCTCTGCCCTTGAGAATCCCCTCTGGGAAGATGCGAGGAGGCAAAGATGGTCTTCCCAATTCAAATGGCAGCTTCGTGTCTACTGCTCTTACCAGGCAGGAAGACAAACTAGATGTTCTCAGAACGCCTAGGGATGCTCAGGTGATGGAAATGACTAGAAGGGGGCATGGGGTAGGCCTGGAAACAGAGATTTGGCCTCCCCGTGTATTTAAACCCTCAGAAAATGTCAGGAGGAGGAGGCTTGAAGATAATATTTATGTCTTCAAAAGCAGGAATATGGGACACTTAACGGACTTTAAATCATTTGTCCCTTTTATGAGCTAGGGTGATTATTTTCATTGAAGAGGAAGAAAAAAAAATTAATCTTTAGAGCTAATTTTTCTAAGATCACAGCAAAACAAAATGAAACCTAACCCTCCAAAAACAAAAACACAGAATCTGTTGGTTTTGGTGAAAAAATAGTCATCTTTAACTATGTTCAGTAGCTCTGAAATGCCACTTAATAATATCTATTATAGGCCAGGCATGGTGGCTCATGCCTGTAATCCCAGCACTTTGGGAGGCTGAGGTGGGCGGATCACCTGAGGTCAGGAGTTGGAGACCAACCCAGCCAACATGGTGAAACCCTGTCTCTACTAAAAATACAAAAAAATTAGCTGGGCATGGTGGCATGTGCCTGTAATCCCAGCTACCCAGGAGGCTGAGGCAGGAGAATCACTTGAACCCAGGAGGCAGAGGTTGCAGTGAGCCGAGATCGTGCCACTGCACTCCAGCCTGGGCAACAGAGCAGGACTCTGTTTCGCAAAAAAAAAAAAAAAAAAAAAAAAAATTGTTATACATGTTTTAAAAAAACCCTAAAAAATGGATCCCATCTTTGGACACAGTAAGATCAGAGACAGCCTGAGGCTCAGGGGGAGGGAGGGAGTGATACATAGGAGGCGTGCAGAGGATTTTTAGAGCAGAAACTATTCTGTATGATATTCTAATGGTGGATACGTGTCATTTGCATTGGTGAAAACCCACAGAATGCACAACATGAAAAGTAAGCAGCAAATGATGGAGGGACATTAATAACAATGTATCCAATATTGACATATCAAATCTTAACAGGCCACAATAATACATAAACGTTACTAACAGAGGAAACTGGCAGGAAGTCAGGAGAAGGGCATATATGAGAACTCTGTACTTTCTGCCCCATTTTTCTGTAAACTTCAAACTGCTCTAAAAAATAAAGTCTAGTAATTTTTTCTTATTAAAAAATTATTGTCCTTTTTTTCTTGTTAATTTTTTTCTTCTATCTTGTGAGTCTATTAATTTTTTAAAAATGGGATTCCATACCCGGAATTTGTTGGCCAGCCCCAAATTCAAGGAATTCAGTTCTCTTTGTCCCAAAAGTACAGTGACTTCAGACCACATGCATATTAATATCCCTGTATTTCACAGGTTCTGTACATTTCTGCCACAGCCTTGTGACGTTAGTGTGTCAGTAGAAAAAGCAATGGCCTGTAATAAGAAGAGCTTCAGTTGTGTGTATACAGGACGGTGAATGAGTATGTAAGTCAGCTAGGTCATCAACCTGGTCTCTTTTCTTTCTTTCTTTTTTGAAAGGGATCACCTCACCAGCTACCTCACTGGGTTACTGTAAGGATCAGATGGCTATAAAAATGTCCCAGAAACTGGAAAGCATTATGCAAAAGTATTATAAATCAGTAAGTCATCTGCCTAGAGCTGGGATAGAGTCAGCACTGCAATCCACGTATTGACTCTAGTTTCACTGCTCAGCTCCTATGTAAACTTAGTTCCTTCCTTTCTTTGGGATAAAAATTTCAGGGATACTGATTTCTCTTTTTACCAACTCAGCCACATGAAGGGTTTCCAAACTGCACAAATCAAGGTGTCAGTCTGGTTCTGTTTTTGAGCTCTGAATGACATTACCAAAACAGGCCACATTATATAATCTTCAGCTGGACTGGAATGACCAATCACCCTTCCCAGACTCCATAGTTGTTCTTGGATGATACAGCGCAACAAAGATGGGCTCATCCCAGCAGACAGAACCACACCCGTTTCTGATGAAATCCCTAGGAAGAGCCAGCCTCAGAATAATCCTTTCAAGTCATTCTGGGGCCACAGGTGGAGGATTCCCTGGGCACCCACAGGGTGCCATGGTGCACAGGGACCATGGTACACAGGGTGCACACTTGCTGGGTCCTGGGCACCTAGGCTGCCAGGTTGAGGAAACCAGAGGTCACAGGAGGAGAAAAAGGTGGGGCCGGCCACCCGTGCTGGACAAGGGCAGGGCGAGCCCATTTGAGACTCTGAATAAAGAACAATCAGGCTCACTCACCCTTCTCCCCACATCAGCGTCCAAGCTGGCTTATGACATCTCGCTTAGGCAACTTCCCCTGCACTTTCAATTAGCTAAGAAATATGCCAGAACTTTCCCAGTGGCTATGTATGAGGATTTTAGCAATTTTCGTGGTTTTCTTCTATTCTTTTCTGGATTCTAGTAGTATTCAACTTTGATCTGTTACTACTTTTATACAACAATACATTGTGTTTGTTTTAAGCCTACGGAAACATCTTTCCAAAAAGTTCTATGCTGTTGTTTCAGGGAAAGATACATTTATCTTTGAAAACACACACACACACATCCTCACCAATAAGCTGCTTCAACACAACCACGTTCCATCTCAGCTTTATCATCTGATGGGCTTTTATATTGGAAAGCTCTGAGCTGAAATGGTTTTACTCAAGGTCAGTCCTGCCTAGACACACTGAGAAAGAAGTGATGGAAGATGTTATCCGTCTCATCATCTACAGGACTTCATGAAGAAGTGAGAAGGGTACCAGCACTGTTATTGACTTAAGAGTGGTTTGGAAGAAAGGTTCCACACAGCTAGATCTCTTTAGGGGAAAGAGATCATCGGCCATGTGGATGTTCTCCAAATTCCTTAATCCTTTCCAAACTCTCCCCTTTTCTAACCAGCCCCTTGTACTCTGATCCCTGACCCAGACCCTAAGGATCACACCTTCCTGTTTCATATTTCACGAACTCCTATCCCCACTCTGAATGTTGCTTATTGGGATCTTAGACCCTACAAAGGGCACAAGAGACCCTTTGATTCAACTTCCTCATTTTACAGGTGGTAAAACTGAGGCCCTGAAGAGAGAGGATTTGTAAAAGGTGGAAACTTAGTTCACCTTGTATAGCTTTTACATACAAATGACTATCCCTAAATACTAACATCTTTTCCTCATTCTCACATTCCCTGGAGACATGACAGTAGGCTTCATTGTAAAGACGCAGGTTTTAAAGAACTCTGAATATATATACCTGATGTAGACAGTCATATTCAGAACATTTTCCAGGTGAGAGCAGTTTTATAAGTGCATTTTTATGGTGACACACTTCTCAGTATCATATGATACTACAGTCCAGCTCTACCAGACACAGTCAATATTTAGAATACACAGGAAATAAAGGAGTTGAAGCAGGGGAGTTACAAATGTAGTTAGGACGTCTGGAAGTAAAGGGCAAGTGGGGCAGCACAGTGGTGGTGCAGTCGGGGAAGGAACAGGAGGGTGGGTCAGGGTATGGGCGGGGGGCAGAAAATGCACTTTATCAGATCTGCCAAGTTGTGGAAAATGTGTATGTATGCAGGCATTTCATGTGTGTAATAAGCATGTACAAACTCATACATCCTTGGACAAAGTAGCCAATGGGGAGAAGTGGTTTCATGCACAGTGAAGCCAGTCTTCAGTGGCTGATGGAACAGTGTCTATGCATAACCCTCATGTCCTGCACAGTCTCACAGACTAGACTCTTGGGTATACCTGACTCACGCCCCATGCTCTCCCTTAGCACACAAGCTCCTTCAGGGAGGATCATGGCTCTGCTCAACTCACTGTTACAAACAGCACCTGGCACACCCTCCACGAAGGTCAGAATGTAGGAAATTCAGAGGAGAGCACTGGGAGGTCAGTGCAGAACCGGGGCCCAAACACCAAGTGCTTCACAATGAAAGGAAAGTGCCTGTGAAGTGCTGCATGGAACAAGGGGTGATTTCATCCTCTCTAGACTAAAGGGCAGAATGTGTTCTAAGGCTGGGTGGGGAAACTTAAGCTCAGCAACTGCTTTGTGCAGCTGCCACTGACACGAACCCAAGCTCAAGTGCACAGGGTGGGGTGAGAGAGGCCTGGCTGGCTGGGCGGCGAGTCCAATGACGCTGACACACTGTTTCCAGCCACCGGGAAGCCAGTGCCAAATCCCTCTTCACTCCTCCCTGCTCCGATATTCTTGACTCTGCCGTGGTGCCAGCTAAGGGGGCATTCTGGGAATCGTATTTGGCAGGCAGCACAGGCTGTATCCTCACCCATGGTTAAGGGCTTGTCAGAGCCCAGGTGACATTTTAACCAATGCTCGTGGCCTCCCAGGTTAGGCCACAAGAAAAGCTGCTGCTCAGCACTACCCATGCTGAAATATCAACATTCTAGGAACATACCTAGGCACTCCCTTCCTCCCAGCATCCTCACTGGAATTCAGAATAAAAGCCCAAACCCATCACCGTGCATCTGCACGAAGCAGAAGGTGTCCACGGCACTTTATCAACAGCCAGGACCTGCCTGCTTCATGCACAGAGGAGGTGCACATGCAGGCAGAGAGGTCAGAGCAGGGTTAAGTGCACGCCCTGCTGGACTCGCCCTTCCTCTCTCCTGCACCTAAGTGCTGTTTGGCAGGGACTCCACTTCTGATTTCCTTAAAGTGAGACGCCCCATGAGGGCTGTGTGAATTTTTATGCTCATTTCTTGGCTCCGGTCACTGCTGCCACCGTCTTTTCCCCCACACCTAGGTCCTTACTCTTATCCAATTATGATCTGCAGGTAACTCTACTCCCACCAGCCCTGCACTTGGTTCCTTGCATTGCCTCTGGCTGGAAGCTGTTGTCCCCAACTTCAGAAAGTGTCTGCAGATCTCACAGGCTCTCTCTTGGGTCAAGGTAAGACTTCAGCCAGTTCCCCTTGTAAACAGAAGGTAGTGACACGCAGGTATTGAGTTTCCATTTTGATCTTTTGCCCTTGTTAACACGTTGCTTTCTGTGTTTGCTTCCTGTGTCATCTTATCAAATACAGATAAACACAAGGGCCAGATGTCCTACTGCTTTTGAATCTTCTCATAATGTTTCCTCATAGATGTTTAGTAGCACTGAATTAGCTAATAGAACTTATTTGCCTGGAAATGTTACCCAGGAGGTGCTGTCAGGCAAAAAGGCTCTTTTGCATGTTGCTTTTTTTGAAGTAAATTACCCGCAGCTCTCAGGAAAGCATTTTCCAGGAATGCGGGCTCCTGGACTCTCCCCTGCTATGCAAAAGCACCCCACCGCCTTCTAAGAGCATCCCACTTGCCACATTGAGACTACTTTTGATCTGGAAAATTGCTCCTTTGCTTCTGGATTCTGTATAGCTAGTTTCTGAAGAGGTCAAGTGAACTAACCCATAATGGAACAAACTGGAAAATCTCCAATGGAATGTTGAGGGCAAGGAAGAGGGAGCAGGAGAGGCAAAGAGAGAAAGTAGGGAGGTGTCTACCCCCACTGTGAGAGAAACTCAGCACCAGGCTTAAAGGATGATGGAGCAGACATTCTCATGTGTAATTATTAGGGAGTTAAATTCATTCAGATGAGTCACCTGGGTGTGGAAGCTCCAGTCTGGCTGTGGTTCTAGTGAATCGTCCTTCTCCTTTTACTTAGACACCTCCCAAATCTGGCCACCAAAGGACATGTCATTCTCTGTATCAAGCTAAGGTGAGGGTAGTGAAGTTTCTCATATTTCAGCAGGTCAAAATTAACATATATTTCAGATACATCCTTTGCAAGGGCTGCACTTGATACCCTTTCCTGAACTCCTACCATCTAAACAACCCCTAGAGTTTTGAAGTGGTTGTCTGAGCAGTGGTTGCTGGCGACAGCAGCTCTGAAAGTCACACCCCATCTAACTCCTGTCTTACTGATTTATGCGTGAGCCAGTCAGCATCCCCGGGAGATCCTCTTTCCCACTCTCTTCTCCACCCGCAAAGGGGCCTTTCCTGCGTCTTGCCTCTTTTAAAGGAGGCTAATTCAGTATCACTCGGGGTCGGGGCTGGGGGATAAGCCAGTCCAAGTCTAAGATGTGCCAGTCCAAACCAGATGCCACCAGCCAACCAATGGCTGCAGACTGACAGGAGGGCTGTGTGCATGTGCACAGAGGTAACCACATCTGTAACCACATGTGGATATGTGGGTCAGGACAACCTGAGGCTGGGTTCTGGCTCAGCAGCTCTGGATTTCAGTCTTGGCTCTAGCACTTCCCAGTGCCGCGACCCTGCAAAAGTTGCTCAACCTTCCTGAGCTTGAGGTTCCCATCTTTAAAATGTTAATAGTGCCACCTACTATGCTGTGATGAGGATTAAGTGAGATCATGCACATACAGTGTTTATTTCATGCACACTGATTACACACGACCTATTCATTACTATCCAATCTGCCCTTCCCGGGGTAAAGCAGAGCCCAGCACAGACTGCTCCTCCAGAAACGGCAGCCCTGGTGCATTCCAGAACACTCTAGCTGTCATGGGGAGGCAGGTTTTCCCCAGATATTTCACTGTCCACGTTAGTCAATGAATATGCTATCCTAGAGAAGTAGCCAGAGCAGTCCAAGGTATCAGGACATTCTGAAATGTGGATGAACAGTATTCTGTCTGATCAGTCTGTCTTTATATGCAATTCACTCAAAAACACACCTCTGAAAATATAAGAGTTATGTTAACAGGGCAGAATTCCAAGATATAGAAGTGAAATCTATAATTAGCAGAAGACATGTCTTATATTTTTTTCATCTGTACAAATGTATGGGGTATATGTGAAATTGGGTTACATGTATATAGTGCCTAGTGATCGAGTCAAGGTATCTAGGGAGTCCATCACCCAAGTACCACAAATTTTTGTTAATTATAGTCATTCTACTCTGCTATCAAACATATTCCTTCTACCTAACTGGATGTTTGTACCCTTTAACCCATTTCTCCTCATCCTGTCCTTTTCCCCTGACTCACTCTTCCCAGTCTCTCTTATCTATCTTTCCACTTGCCACGTGATCAATTTTGTTTTTTTTTTTTAGCCCCCACATATAATGTGAGAACATTCAATATTTGTCTTTTTGTGCTTGCCTTATTTCACTTCAGATAATGGCCTCCAGATCCATCCATGTTGCTGCAAATGACAGGATTTCATTCCTTTTTTATGGCCAAATAGTATTCCATTGTGTCTACATACCACATTTTCTTTATCCATTCATTTGTTGATGGGCACTGTTATGTTAATTTCTTATGTTACTGTTGTGTACTTAAGTTACTGTTTGGTCTTCTTTATAAACCCTCCTTCTTAATGCTGCTCAAATTTCTAATTTTCAAGAATAATTTAGTCTCCTGTATTTGACTATACTAGAAAAACGGGCTGCTGTTTCTTTGCTGGGAATCAAATATTTGGTATTTTACCTGTAACATGCCCAGGGTGCAGTATCTAAATTCTCTCAGGCAAAGTGCTCAAAATGAATTCACCACTTACTCAGATTAAATAGCTCCAATAGCATGGCCTTTCAAATCATCATCTATAGACTAACACAAATTCTCAGTTTAGTTGGCACTAGAGCAAAGCCAAACAGTGCTAAAATTATTCAAAAAAGGGTGTGCAGCATATAAATTACTGTGAAAACTTAAATGTAGATCAAGGTTAATAAAAATTTGCTTATTAAAAAAGGCTATCACCAAAACTATGATGGCACCAAAATTCAAGTTCTTGCAGGGAAAGGAAATTTTTTCCGTCTTCCCTTGATCTGCCAAGGGCTATGTCAGGTCACCCCACCGTCACACTTCTCTGAAAGCACAGGCTTGTCTGGGGCCCAAGTCAATGAATATGAGATTGCATCTCGGGGAATGAGTGACACTGTGAGTTACAGTGGAGGAGGGTTCGCTTCCCCTGATCATCTGAGTACTCGACAGCATCGCCTTCCATCAGATTGCTTGAGTTGAAGGACAAATCTACCAGCGAACCACGAATGATTTCATGATTAATCTAAGGTTTGCCTTGAATACACAGAACTCAGGGTCCACTCCCCAAATCAATGAAAGCCCTACTTCTGGGCAGTAAAAGCAAGTGGAGGAAACCACTAAAGACATGGACAGAATTCACAAGTATTTGTGCCCAATTCAACAGAGAAAAGAACACTAACGTCAACCATGCCCTGCCTCAACTTTGAAGGATGCTTAAAGATTTAAAGTTCAAGAGAGAGAAAGACAGGGATTTTCCAGGGGAGGAGGCTCTTAGAGTCAAGATGTCCACTCTGACTTTTCTTAGTGACAACGTGCCCACAGCCAAGGTGTCTTGCAGAGTTTTGGAACCATAGGAAACGATACTTCTCTCAGCTCTGCTGTCAGCCCCGCAGCCCCTGCTTCCTAGCTGGCTGTGCTCTGGGCCTGTTGCTCAGTTGCTCTTTCGCCTGCTCCCTCCCTCCATGCGTGCCTCCCACCTGCCAGGTCTCATTTATCTCATGTCTACCACCCAACGGATGCGCGAGGTGGTATGAACCGCGATGTACAGACAGGAAACCCAGGTCAGCAAAGTCCCGTGACTTGCCCAGGGTCACACAGCGAGGGAAAGCACAGAGCAGAAACTCTCACCTTGGATCTTCTGCCTCTACTTCTTGGGTAGTGAGGACTTCATAGTAGGCATCAGCCTGGCCCCAGCTTTGAGGGGGATACTCCCATCTCCAGTGAAAGGAGAGAGGGGAAGACCAAAAGGGGAGAGGGAAATATACGACCTATTATGTTTAAACAAGATTAACTTGTGGGTAAACAGCTGGTTGCAGAGTTCTCAACTGAAGACAGAGCTTCTTTGCATGTTCCCTCCTTCCCTCCCTCCAGAGATGACAAGAAACACACTGTTTCTATCTACAGCGAGAAGAGGTCCTGTCACCTTGTCTGCAGGCAGTTCCAGCAGGAATTAGGAAAGGTGAAGTATCTGATCTAGACAGGCTGTTGTGTTTTTTACATGGCTGAGCAGCCACCAATGCAGGGAACGTGCCCTTGGGAGACGGCACTAGGCAGGGAGGGCCATGGCTCTGCACACAGACACCTCTTTCATTCATGACTCGTCAAATGTCATTCTTTCCAAGTCAGCCTGGGTTTCCAAGAACCCTTCTCAATACAGTGCCCCAGGTAAATTCTATGACCCAGTGTGGGTTGAGATGAAAACCCATTTGCCATCCCTGATGCTGCTGTCTGCAAGGAGCTGCTCTCAGGGCAGCCGGGCTCCTCCCTGCCCAAGTGGCATCTGAGGCCTTTTCAATTGGTTCTCTTGGGTTGCCTTTTGGCAGCTGTCACTCCACAAGTCTCCAGGAGTCTCAGGAATCTTCAACCATGGGCTAAAGGAGAACTGCAGAATAATGCAACATCCCCAGCCTTCTGCAATTAGCCAAGAGGTATTTTTCCTGAGGACCACATACCCTAAAAGAGCCTGTATCAAAGACATAAGGTAAGCAAGAGGGCAGTGAGCCCTCCAGCCTGCTTTTCCTTCCATCTCTGCCACTGCCCATCAGCTGTCCCTTCTCTGTCCTCCACGCTGGAGTAGCTACAGCCTCCTGGGGTTGGCTCATTCAGGAGATCACCTGATTTTCCCTCCCAGCAGCAGTGGGTAGGATGCCCCCCCGCTCAGCGGGGAGGCTGGTGAGGGCCTCATCCCAACTGTGGCTGCCTCCACAGGGTGTGACTAAGCAGGGCCTGCAGGTGGTCTTGTAGCCTCTACACCACAGCTCTGAGGTCCCATGGGGCCCCAGCCCCCACCCCCCCAAATGACTCAGCTGAGCACCCCAGCCGCTACCCTGATGGGGCTAATGCTCCCTTAGGAGTCCGCAGCAGGGATTCATGTGGTTTCAAGACCGAACACAACAGCAGATAGCGCAGCCGAGAAGGCACTACCGTTTAGCCGGTAGATCTGATGCTTCTCTGAGCCACCACTTAGCGCACAGAACATCTGGTTCTGCAACAACTTTAATATTCAGAGAAGAATTCCTTGATGCTGTAGATTTTTAGGTTTTCTGACAAGATGTCTCATATAATCAAAGAATGATGTGGATGGGGAAAGCACGCCAAACGCCCAGGTTCTCAGAGTGTTGCCATGCAGCGGGCTCTGACCGGGTTGGGTGAGTGGCGGGCTACAGGTCACTCTGGCTCTTAATCCTCATCAAGTGACTGCTCACAAGACGCCTTTAAGTCTCCACGATTGAGACAGAAACCCAAAAGTGTGCCAGAGTTTTCTGTGACCGGAAAGTAAGGTGATTAACAGAAAACTTCAAAACTGGCCCCTGGAAGATTTAAAGATAGGACCCACTCAAACACTTTAGAGACAGGAGAACAAAGTGAGGGGTGAGAAGGAACATAAGTCAAGGGTGAACAGTACAGGCCTCCACTAGACATTAAGACATCGAATGCAAATGAAGGTCATTATCTGTGCATGTGGACAGGTCTGTGTCAGTATAAATGCTGATCGAGTAGGGTTTAATTTGCCAGTGTCAGCAATTGGAGGAAAAGAAAGGAACTGAGGACTTTTCAGTTAATGTGTCCTGACCCTGGAAACCTCACCTGTGGAAATCCACACTGGCACCCATCAGAATCCCTAATCTGCTTAAAAATATGAGTCTGCTCCCAGAATCACCAGCACCCTCCCAGTTTCCTACCAACAACATGATTATGGAGTGCGATTTCTACAGTCAGCCAAGCCTGGTTTGAATTCTGGCTCAGCTCCTTCTGAGCTGTTCCTAGGAAGTCACTTAACCCCCAGCCTGGCTTTTATCTGTAAAAGGGATAAGCCATCATCAGCATTCTGCAACTTGTGTCTTTTTCTCCCCAGTCTGTGCTGATTTTTTTTTCTCCTTTCTTTCTGCTAATCTATGACCCTAGTGTCTTCATCCTCTCTTTCAAAACCTTTTTCAAAAGTTACCTCTGCCGTGAACCTCCATCCATCTCTCCCCACCCAGAAGTCCCTTCCTCCGGGTTCCCCATGGAGGGTAATTTTAACAACCAAATACGATACTAGAGGCAAGAGGATTTTACAAACCAAAGAGGGCCAAATGTATGTAAAGGATTAGGAATATTTCTCCTCATCATTCGCACAACCCCTCTGAGAGTAATCTTAAGTAAGCATCTGTTTTGTCTCCTCTGTGAGGCTCTTACTACTTAAAGGGTGATTCCCGGACCAGCAGCTTCGGCATCTCCTGGAAGGTTGTTGGAAATGCAGAATATCTCAAGTCCTGGAAGTGACTGCTGAGTCAGAATTTGAATTTTAACACGCTCCACAGATGATTCATGTGTACATTAAAATTTGAGAAGCACAGAATTCAACTCTAAGGACCTCAAGGGTACAGACGGCACAGTATCTCCAGAAAGCCCTCCAGAACCTAGGAGAGGCCTCTGTGCCTCTGTAATCGGGATATTCAGCAAATTGGAGCACCTAATTGCTGCCCTGCTGGCAACAAAACTGAAAGCCTGGCTGCCTCTAGGCCTGTCAGTGATGATACTTATCTGAACAGACCTGACTTCCAGTATCTTTACATAAAAAGCTTGAAAATTACATCTACATAAAAAGCAGGCTCCTTTAGGGTAAGTCATTATCAGGCCGAGCACTCAAGTCCTTGGTAACTGGAAGGAGAGTTGGCCCCTTCTCCTGAGAGGGAGCCAGCGTGAATCACAGAGACTCCCTCGATTTCACAGTTCATGCTCCTCACTCCACTATCCACCCCTGAACATTTTAATGACGCTCGGAAAGCACAGGTCTGAAAGGACGGCTGGCCTGGGACACCCACAGCGCACGTTTGGTATCTCAGCAAACTCTGCCCGAGAAGTGTTCTCTAACAGCCTGAAGCAGCTTCCCCGCTTCCTGGGACATAGTATCCACACTTCCCATCAGCGAAAAGATTATTTTGGAACCCAAATTCCTCCATCATATGATCACTTCCTAATGATTAGTAGAGTGTCTCCCAGAAAGGCGAGGCTGAGGGCAAACACAAACCATGCTGAACTACAGTGAGCAATCACTTTGCCTCTAAGACACCTCTTAGAGAGTAGGTGTTATTTTAAAAGAAGGGGAAAAAAAGCATTATCAAGAAAAGACGCAGATTCACATAGCGACAGGAAATCGGGCCATGGAGTTTGATCCAGATTAAAATCCCAGCCCCAGTTCCATGGTCACGTGCTAATCTCACCGAGGCTCAACATTTCGCCCACTAACATAGGCCAATACCACCTATCTGGTGGTTCTGAGGATCACTCGAGAGAACACATGAAGTTCACAGAGCACAGCGCCTCATCTGTGAGAAGGGCACAGGCAACGTCGGATGTTATTTTTCTGTTGTGCAGCTCCCCGATGGGCTGCTGGGGCCTTGCTCAGAGCTGAGAAGCCAGGCCAGTAGGCCCCAAGTCCACCTTGCTCCCAGGGGGCCTTTCCACTCACCTTGATCATTTCTGCCACGTAACTCTCGGGCCCAGTATATTCGGTGGAGTCCTTTACTTTCACCAGGACAATGAAGCACAGATAGTGCCACATGTTGTGTTCTTCCTTGATGTGCTCTTCAAAGGTGACAGTCTTGTTGTCAAACTTGTCTCTTTCCAAGCCTAAACATGAGACAAAAAGCCCCCAGCCCCAACTGAGCAGTCTTGGTAAAGAAAAAAAATCAGTAACAGAACTGTCAGTAGAAAGGGGGCTGTAGTTTCACTCCTGTCTTTATAAAGAGTTGGATTCTGTCGGCCTTATAAGTACATTCATGTTTACATTATGGCAGGAAAACACAGGCTGTGAATCAGACAGACGTGGGTTTGAATCCCACCTCTGCCACTTAGCAGTTGCTGCTTCATCTCCACATGCCTTAGTGGCCTTGTCAGTGAATGGGAAGACCACTGTCTAGGTTCCAGGAGTGTTTAGGGGTAAAATGAGAATGTGTGTGACATGCTCACACATTGCAGGTAACCAGGGAATGTGAAGTCCCTTTGCCCAGGTAAATGCCAAAATGCAGATATGTTAAGGTTTTTTGAGGAGGCAGAATAAGGACAACAAGAACTTTAAACAAATTTTGAACTCTAGCTGGTAGGTTTATAATTTGAAGAGGCCTGGGTGAGCAATTCTAGTCTCTATGTATTCTAGGATTGATCAAATAAATATATCATGGATAATGGGAGCTGGATTCCTCACTGCCTGAGAAAAGAACGCAAATAGAGAAAAGGAGAAAGAATAAACCCTATAATGCTGAAATGGAATTAAAGGTATCAGTATGAATTCATCCTTTTTCATACATATAGACACAGATGTGTGCAGATACATGTGCTGTGTACACATACACACATATGCAGATGCATACACCTCTCCTCTAGATCTGTACCCTAATAAGCCCTGAGAGCAGCAGCACACCAACAGGAATGAGCACACTCAGTCCCCAGATCTTGGTTTCTAAATACCTTTCTCCAATAAAAAGAACCAGGGCTCTTTGGATAAATGGCTGATTCCAGGGATGGGTCAGGAAATGTACAAGGTGAGCCTAAGCCTGGAATATATTATGTAAGTAAGAAAGTACATAGAAAATGACGATGACATGACTAAACCCAGAAGCCAGCTGGAAAGGGCTCTCACTGGCCACATCTGAAGCAATTTGAACATCAAAATAAATAGTGAGAGTGAAGGATTATAGCCCATTGAATAAAATAAAAATCCATTAAGTCCATGTTGTTACAAATACAAACACAGAAATATACATACATATGTGGGGAGAAGAAAAAATTCTTTCTTACAATAAAAAGCCAATAAAGAAATGTAGAAATAATAATAAAATAAAAATCATCATTGGGCAACGATCATCATAAGAGAGTTAGTCAAGCATCATCAATGAATGCTAAAGCTAAGGGGTGAAACTTTAAGGAATAGCAGGATATTTACAAAGTGTCTCTCCAAAAAAGTAACTTTATGGAGTTACTGGAGAAAACTGGCAATTAGCACCTTAACCAAATGATCAAAGTTAGTATCACAACTGGGCACAGTGGCTCACGCTTGTAATCCTAACACTTTGGGAAGCCAAAACGGGCAGATTGCCTGAGCTCAGGAGTTCAAGACCAGCCTCAGCAACATAGTGAAATCCCATCTCTACTCAAATACAAAAAATCAGCCAGTTGTGGTGGCAGGCACCTGTAATCCTAGCTACTCAGGTGGCTGAGGCACGAGAATTGCTTGAACTCTGGGAGGTGGAGGTTACAGTGAGCTGAGATATTTGTTATGAGATGAACTGGCATTACATGCCTCCTGATACGATGCAATGAGAAGAACACAGCAGCATGTCTTTGATATTCCTGTGGAAAATACATACCCTCAATCTTACCATGAGCAAACATCAGACAAACTCGAATCAAGGGACATTCTACAAAATAATTGACCTACATTCTCCAACAGTATCAGCAGAGGCTAATGAGGCATGGTGACTGAAGCCCCACAGGAGGTGGGATTTGCAAAGGACATTATTGGAATGAAGGGTGAAATCTGAATAAGATCTGTAGATGAGATAACAATATTGGATCTGTTTTAATTTCCCAATTTTGATAATTATACTGTAGATACACAAGAGAATATTCTTGTTTTTAGGAAATGTGTACTAAAATATTTAAGGATAAGAAAGCATCACTGTTAGCCACTCACATTAGAAAATGTGTGTGTGTGTATAAAGCAAATGAGATAAAATATTAATATTTGGGGATTCTGGGTGAAGAGTATATAGAAGTTCTTTGGATAGTCATGTCTTTTTTGTAACTCTGAAATTATGCCAAAGCAAAAAGCTTAAAAAGGTTTCAGGCCGGGTGCGGTGGCTCACGCTTGTAATCCCAGCACTTTGGGAGGCCGAGGCGGGCGGATCACGAGGTCAGGAGATCGAGACCACGGTGAAACCCCGTCTCTACTAAAAATACAAAAAAAATTAGCCGGGCGTGGTGGCGGGCGCCTGTAGTCCCAGCTACTCAGAGAGGCTGAGGCAGGAGAATGGCGTGAACCCGGGAGGCGGACCTTGCAGTGAGCCCAGATGGCGCCACTGCACTCCAGCCTGGGCGACAGAGCGAGACTCCATCTCAAAAAAATAAAAATAAAAAAAAAAAGGTTTTAAGGGGGCGAAAAGCAAAGAATTTAAGTCTTTCATGGGAAAATGATCATTTTTTTTGCGTACATACCACTAGGAAATTCATATATTTAGTAGCCATATTATGAATAATCCTGAAATGATTACTCAGCTCCCCAGATTCCTCCATGATTAGTTTACACTTACAAATGTTTTCCCGTAGTTATACTGAAAATGATTTCTTTGGTGTCCATGCACCTCTTTTATGTAGCCATTCACTACTTCTCCTCCCGTGCCTATAGTGTGCCAGGTTCTAGCTAGGAGTGTAACATATGCTGCTTTTGGCTGGGCGCGGTGGCTCACACTTGTAATCCCAGCACTTTGGGAGGCCAAGGCGGGAGGATCACGAGGTCAGGAGATCGAGACCATGTGAAATCCCATCTCTACTAAAAATATAAAAAATTAGCTGGGCGTGGTGGCGGGCGCCTGTAATCCCAGCTACTTGGAGAGGCTGAGGCAGGAGAATGGTGTGAACCCGGGAGGCGGAGCTTGCAGTGAGCTGAGATCACGCCACTGCACTCCAGCCTGGGTGACAGAGCGAGACTCTGTCTCAAAAAAAAAAAAAAAAAAAAAAAAAAAAAAACAACATATGCTGTCTCTCCTAATTCTCACAATAATGCAGAGAAGGACATGTTATTGTACCCATTTTACAGATGAAGAAAGAAGGATTAAAGATGTTAAATGACTAAATGATGGTTACACAGTTAGTAAGTGGTAGAAGCTCAGTCAGAACCCAGGTCTGTAAATACTTCCCAGCAGAATAGAGGCCAAGGAGAGCCTCACTCACTGCAGAGGGCAGAAGAGTCAAGAGGATGCAGCAGCCGGTGCCCCCTCCCGCATAACTGGGCACGCACCCAGCCCATCACACCCTCGCAATATCCACATGCCTCTGCTACGCTGGGCCTTCACACCCTTGCTGGAGCTGGCCAGCGACACTCACCACAGATAAAGCACGTGGTCTTCAAGATCTCTTCCTTCTTCTGCTTCTCACTCCTCAGGTCAGCAAAAGTGTCAATGATAACCCCAAAAATCAGGTTAAGAACAATGATGATGACCATGAAGAAGAACAAGAGGTCATAAATCACTCTAGCAGCAAACAGGGGTTCCTGGAAAAGAGAGGTGTCTGGATCAGTCTGGGTCCCTTGCGACCCTTTGGTCTGCAGAGCCTGGGGCACAGCTCAAGTGAGACCTCGTCTACTTGGGTAGAAATTAAATTGGGCATTAAACTTTTAAACTGAACACTGCATCTCTTTTCATATCCCCTGTCTCAACTGTGACTTCTCCAAGTGTGGTGTGACACAGCCACGAGGTATATTCGCCGTGCATTCAGGTGGATCAGGCCTAAGATGGAAAGAGTCCCTAAGCCTACTGAACAGAGAGCCAAAGCTAACCCTTTCCACGCAGCTGGTTTTGCAGCACTGCCTCACATGATAGAGAGGAAAGAAGCCTGACGAGCAAGTTCCGCAGCTACTCAGCCCTACTCCCAGCTCTTCCTCTGCGTCTTCAGTTTACACTCAACACCACTGCATGGTGCTCCCACCAACCACCCCCTCCCCCGCCCCCTTTGCCTTTCCTTCCCCTCTGGATTAATTTACCTCTTTGGACGGCTTCCTGAGCACATCTCCTACTCCACCCCCGCTCCGCAGCCCGTGACTCAGTACAGTGACAATGCACATCAGCAGTGTCTCACATGTGTGCTCTTTATCCTGTTCCGTTTCTTCTGCAGGGACCAGCTCTGTGAACACGGCAAGTAATAACACACAGAAAACGTGAGGAGAAAAGAGACACCGGGATTTTGAAATCCTGTATCCTGAATGCCATCTCACCAGGCACACGAAAGAATAAAATTAAGCACTTTCTTTCAAAAGCTAAAGTCGTCTGGGCAACTCTGTTTTCATCGCTAACCCCTGCTAATTTCTCCAGCTATGGTAGTGTTGCTCTCCCTCTATGGGATCTAAAACATGCCCTGTTCTTTTCAGGTTTTAAACCCCAGACCCAGCCGCAAACAGTCTTTTCATGTTAGATGAGTTGCTTTGCAACTCTGAGTCACAGGCATCTTGTCTCTCAGATGAGGGTTATGCCACAGGACCCAGGTTCCTCACTGGGAATGGTGTGAGGACTAAATCTAGGGATATTTCATGGCAGGGCCTCTGGATAAACTGCTTTACGTTGGAGGCTGTTCATTCTCACTGGTTTATGCAGTAAGAGCCATGCCTTGCTGTGTGCCTCATTCCTTTCTCCAGCTGCAGAAGGGTCTTGCTAAAACACAGATTTCATCACTCATCTTCCAACAACCCCTGAGCATCCTCTGGATGAAGTTTAACCTCCTAAGCCTGACATAGAAGACCCTTCATGATCTAGCCCTTTGTTTGTATCTGTGGCTTCATTTCTTGCTACTCTCCTTCCTTATAATCATTGTCTCCCCAAACTTGCTGTGTTTTCTCTTTACCTTTAAAACTTTTAGATGTACTATTCCCTCTCCTTGGAATATCAAGAGTCTTCTGTTATAGTTTGGATATCACTTTCTTGATGATACGCTTAGCCCAGTAGTAGGCCAGGTGCCTAACTTCTGTATTCCATCCTTATTCCCAGCATTGGGCAACTCTCTAGCAATCACCGCTTGGCCTGCCTGCACCCTCCACTACATTACTGTCTCTTAGAGTACACCACAGTCCCTGGCAAACGGTAGGCACTCCGTATAAATTGGCTGAATCACATCAGATCTTTTCTTCATGTGTAACCTTCTTTTCCCTTCATCTCCCTCCTTTCTCAGCCTTTGCCCTTTGCTATAGCCTTACTCCTGAGCAGTAAATTTAATCTTTTCCAAGATCACCTGCATCAGCTAAGTCTCTGGAGGAGTCCGATATTAACATGGGGCTTACAGTTAGGAGGTCCTACCTTCTCTGGGTGCAGGAGAGGAGCAGTTCTCCCCACTCTCCACCCTACACACGTCGGAGAACAGGAACTCGCTTGCCAAACTCTCGCCGGTTTCTGGGAGAGAGAAGGAAATTTTATGATGAACAATCTGGCAGCATATGGTTAAAATGTTTGAAGTCCCCAATTCACGGCTGATTAAACAATTCTTTACATAAATAACACCCTAGAATCTTGCATATAAATTCAAAGCAGAAATGCAATTTACACTTTCATTTGGTGATCTGGATGGGAAAAAAGCCAAAAATGTCAATTCCTGTAGGCTTACTAGAAATATCGCACTTAAATAGCACCTCTCTAACTTTAAAGACAAACAGCTGAAACTCTTAGACAGATACTACTGAACGTACAGACTCTGGCAAGATTTATACCAAGTCTGCACGAGAAGCATCAGCAGGCATTAATAGAAATCCAAGGTCCAGGCCAGTTTAGTCCACAACTCTAAGATGGCTGGCAGTAAATGTCACTTAGTGTCAACTTGGGAGGCTGGAGATACATGCCAAGAACACAGCATTTTGGAGGGAGAGCACAAAGGCTGGCTGGCTCAGTCAGCCACAACGATTCTAGTCTGTTTCTTAGACTCAGGATGAAAAACCAGTAGTATTTCACTAAGTAGGGCCAACTATTGTAACTGAGAGAAAAGGGCACTTGGGTACCATTAAAGTATTATGGTCATTTTTTTTCACTCTCAGAATTGGAAATCTCTTCTGTTCTTGCTATGTGTAAAAATAACATGAGCTCACTGTAAAACCTGCATATAGTAAAAAAGCCCCAGAGAGAGCTACTGCTAGCAGTCTGGAGGTACAGTCATCCATGTTTTAATATATGTATATGAGCTTTTTAATTTTTAAGAAAACATAAGATCGGGCATAGTGGCCCACACCTGTAATCCCAGCACTTTGGGAAGCTAAAGCTGAGGCATCGCCTGAACCCAGGAGTTCGAGACCAGCCTGGGCAACATGGCAAGAACCTATCTCTGCAAAAAATACAATTAGCCACATGCAGTGGCAGGCGCCTGCAGTTCCAGCTACTGGGGAGGCTGAGGTGGGAGGATTGCTTGAGCTCGGGAGGTTGGAGGTTGTGAGGTGAAATCATACCACCGCACACCAGCCTGGGAGAGAGAGTGAGATCCTGTCTCGAAAAAAAAAAAAAAAAGACATACATGTGATCCTACTGTAGTTATCCTTCTGCCGTTTCCAACTACATCTTGTGGGTATTTTTCCATGGAGGTTTCTAAAGATGTACCTATGTGCAAGGCCCCTCCCCCCATGGATGTACCATGATCTGATGAAACACCCCCAAACATTTAGACTGCTTCCAACTGTACACTGCAGGAAACGTTCTCCCATATATGTCTGTTTCTACATGCACAGTCAGCAGGCTTTTTTTCTTTAAGTATTGATTCCTAGAAGTAGATTTACTAAGTTAAAGGGATGCATACTCCAACGCTCTCAATATATATGGTCACTGCTTTACAAAAAAGTTGCACTAGTTTAAAAGATGATGTTAGTGAATGAATAAATGTCAGATCTGGTCACGCACTCTTAGCATTTGATATGCCACATTGCCACATTCATTGTGAGAATGAAGACCTGTATTTGAAATTCACACTCTGCGTGTTAGGGAGATACAATGGGGAGATATCTGCATTACTAAAGTCATTATTTTCTTTAGTTCAGTTATAATCAGGAAATAATCTTTTAGCGTTAAAAAGATCAGAAGATCCCAAACCCACCTGGAACAGCTGTTTCATTGGGCAGCCTATCTACTTCCAAGATAAAGTCATCCTTGAAGAAAAGATAGCCCACTATTGAGAACAGGTAAACGAGGATCAGAGCCAGAACTGCTGTCAGGATGATGGACCGTCCATTGCGAGTGACACTTTTAATGACATTAAGCAAAGTCTCTTCTCTGTACACTAAATCAAAAAGCTTTGAAAACAAACAAAAAGAATTTTAAGAAGCCTTGATGTTAGATGTACATCACTATCCCATAATGAAAACTTGGTTTATAGAGCATTTACCCTCTTAGACACTCAAAAGCACTACATAGGATCTTAACACTGAACATCTTCCCTGGCTTCACAGTGAAATGGAGATGGTAAAAGTGAGGAAAAATAAACACAGAAGAGGAAGCAGGAAACAATAGCAACTTCAAGTAGTATCCAGAGCCATTTAGAGGGCCTGGAAATAGAGAAAATACATGCTTGTGCCAATGAGTTTCAGAGACAAAGGGAGAGGAAAGTGATGAGGGTCCTGGCATCCATTCATTTAGAAGGTACTGAATTGAGTTTATGAAGGGCCAGCCACCCTGGTCCCTGCCCTCCTGCAGCCCAGTGTCTGGTGGGAAGGCAGACATACAAGCCAGCGTCAGTGGCAAGAACTCTGGACTTAGATGTAAATTCAAATCTTAGCTCAGCTACTATCTACCATATGATCTCGGGCTATGGCACTTTCCTCATCCCCTCTGAGTCTCCATTTCCTCATTTGCAGACTGGAAGATGTAGAGTTATTATGAAGAGTAAGTAAACCACGTATGCACAGTGCTTAGCACACTGGCATACATATGCTCAGTAAGTACAATAAATAGTAATTATCATTAATTTCCTGGTCAAGAGACTGGGGCAGGGTCACATAGCTAGTATATCGCAGGGACATTAATGGCGTTAACACTGTGAGGGTAAGACCCCTGCAGGTCACAGTGCATTCACAATCCAGGCTTGCCCTCTGCTAAGGAAGCTGCTCTTTGCAAGAAGTTGGCTTCCTGAGGAATGGAGGATCCCTATAGGTACATATAGGTATGGGAGGATGATGGCTAGTTTTCCAAGAGCTACAGTCACAGATACTTGACTGGGAGAGTGGAGGGGAGTGTGGGGAGAGAGCTCTCTGAAGTTAGTCTTAGACTCGAGGCTAGTTTTGAGCTTGGCCTCTGGCTGCTGTCTAATCCTGTACGGAAGGTTTGGTCTCCACTGTGGCTTTGGGGTGTGACTGCACCATGAAGTGAGTCAGGGGACAGGGTCGAATCCTGACTGCTTTTAATTTGTTGGAAGATGTCGGCCAAGCCATCTAAGCTCTCTGGATCTGTTTCCTCATCTGTAAAATAAGTGGACTGAGATAGCTGATCTCTGAGTCCCTTCCAATTTAGAATTTTACATCTGAGGTCATTTTCTGGTCGATTGGCTTTTCTGCCTCCTTAACACCAATCTGTGTTCTGAGACTAGTTCTGTGAAGGGCATTGGGTAGTGTAGGATACTTAAAGGGAAGCAAGGAAGAGGTATTTAGTCAATACAATACAATACAATACAATACGACAGCAGGCAAAGTGTTGCTGTTCATGTTGGTTAAATATTTTCCAGCAGCTCAATATAAAGTGGCAAGTAAGAGCAACTTCAGACAACACACAAACGATACTTGTTTTCTGTGGTTAAGGACCACAGAGATTATACAGGCTGCAAATCACTGAAATGACAAGCGATTTTTTTCTTTTCACTCATCTATAATTTCTGATTTTAAAACAATCAATAAGTATTATTTATATAAAAGAAAAGCTTTCTTCTAATTAGAAAATTATACATGTTCAATGGAGAAAACTTGGAAAACAAAAAAAAGGACAAAGGAAAAAAAGTCACTAGTAATTCACCATCTAGAGACATTCGCTCAATAGCTTAATTCCTTCTGGCCTTAAAAAAATGCAATTTATAGATATATATTGTTTACAAAAATATTAGACCATAATACTGGCACATAACCAGCCTTTCACCAAGCCATCAGGAATATTTTCCTGTCAAAAATGATCACCTGGTATTTCACTATATAGGAAAAACATGATTAACATAACCAATATGTTTTTTAAAAACAATCAAGACGTTTCCAATTATATGTCATAATAAATAATGCTGTGAGGAACAATTCTATACATGCCTCTATACATGCTCGTCTAGTTATTCCTTTTCAGCAAATTTTTGGAAATGGAGTATTTGGGTCAAATGGTATAAGAGAAACATTTTGCCTACTGCTTTCAGAAAGGAAGGATCAGTTTACATTCACCACTAGTAAAGAATCATGCCCATTTTACCCCACTCTCACTAGTACTGGGCACCATCAGGCTTTAAAAAGCCTTTACTAATGTCACAGATAAAACACAGGATTGCACTGTTGTAATTAGCGTGTCTTTGTTTAGCACCAAGGATGAACATTTTTCCGTATTTACTGACCATCTGGATTTCTGCTTTTGTTAACTGCCTGCTTATGAACTTTGCACATTTTCATCTCCAGGTGTTAATATTTTTCTAAGGACGCAGCTTTAATGCAGGCTCAAGACCAGGTCCAGCCAGTCTTTGGGGTGGGCGGCAGTTTAATTAGGCCACCAGATTACCTTCCCTACTTTCTGGCCTGCTGGCATGGAGGGAGCTCTCCCAACCCTGGAACACATGGGTGTTCCCTGCTCAGGTCTCCCTCCTTTTACAGGCAGCCCAATTTCTTTTGGTTGCAGGCTTTCTTTATTAGTAGAACAATTTGAAGTGTCCGTGTTTTCTGGTTCTTACCAGACACATCCAGTACTGCTTTGATACCAAAAGGAGCACATCAGTTGAAGCCACAAACAAGTCAAGCTTAGAAAATCCCCCCCCGAAGCACAGGAGAGGCACCCAACCACAATCTAGTTTGATCCTATTGCGTTTCCTAAAAGTGAACTGAGGTAGCATCATCAGAAGCTGAGAGTTACCCTTATCTTTCTGTGATAGGTTAGAGACTTGAAAGCACAGATGCAAACTGGAACATGAAATGCCAGTTTCACTGATGCAAGGACTTTTTCACATGCTTGAATAAAAGGCAGTGTCAACTTGGGAATCAACAGAGTTGTGTGGCTCTCCTGCCTCCACCAGTTACTGACAGTGTGACTCTGAGCAAGTTACCTAACCTCACCAAGCCTCAGTTTCCTCAGGTGTAACTGGAAGATACCATCTACCTCAAAGGTGGTAGTGAGAGTGTGTAGAGAAGAGTGCAGGGTGAGCACTCACAAAACGGCTGTCCCTGTGCTGTGCTCCTGACTGAGGCCTATGAGGGTAGGGACTGTGTTCCTCTCACCATTATGTGCCCTGCATCAGGCACTGGCACTGGCCTGCATTGCAAGTAATGAAAAGAAGGGGACTCAAATGAACAGAAAAGAAGCAAAGCCAACTGGAGGCAGATTGGAGGAAAGGTCGAAGTGTCTACTGGGGCGAGGTGGCGTTGACCAAAGGGGAATATCCTGTCTCTTGGGAGAGACCCCTTGGCAGGGATGAGAGAGATCACCAACTGAACTCTGCCACCCTCCCAAGGGATGACAGGAATTTGTTGTCCAGGGACATGATGGCATGAGACAAAAAGTTCCAGAAACAGACATAAGTCTGTAAAGATTTCTGATACAAAGTGACCAAAATAGGCCACATAATGGGAATCACAAGTATATCCTGAGACCTCTTTGCCTAAAACCTCAAAATATAGCCAGACCTATTTTAAGATGAGGGAAAAGAATCCATTCCCTTTAGCCTGCCAAAATCCACCCCTAATGGAATGAGCTAATCCTAGTGATCTGAACGGTGAATTCCTTATGGTGTTTTGGACGGGGGAAGGAATATAGAATGACAAAGACAATAATAATAGCTGGCAATCGTTCGGCAGTGCTATTCTAAGACCCTGACCTGAACAGCTGCATGTAATCCCTATGACGGCCCTGTGAGGGAGATACACTGTTCTCATTTTGCAGGTGAGGAAACTGAGGCACAAGGCAGTCAAGTATGTTAAGCGAAGGGAGCATCTCACACAGTTGCATTTTGTGCTTTCAAATCTCTAACCTATGGCAGAAAGATAAGAGTAACTCCCAGTTTCTGATGATGCTGCTACCTCAGTTCACTTTTAGAAAATGCAACAGGATCAAACTAGATTGTGGCTGGATGCCTCTCATACGTGCTTCGGGGGGATTTTCTAAGCACCTCCCTGAAGAGCTTTCCTTGCTCTGCCTTTTGCAAGTCCCCCTTCTCTTTGTAAGTCAACCCTTGGGCCTTGATCATTTCTGTCCTCACAGATATTTTAATATTCCTAGGCTCTTTATGGTGTTGCTTGCAGATAGGTCAATTTTATGCTTCCTGTCATTTTATGTAGGTACAAGAAAATGGTTTCTTATCTACAATGCCACAGGTCTAGATTCCCTCTAACTACAGGAAAGTAAGCAGTTACTTGATTTGTAATTTAAAAACCTGCTCAGGAGGAAGGTGATGGAACCAACTTGTTTTATAGACTGTCAAGACATTAAGCACTTGGCTCATATCGGAACAAAATGAGCTATTGAAAGGGTCTCCTAGACCAATAAATCTACTGAGCTCATGATCATGAATCCTGGGGCTTCAAAACTAGCTCCTACTCTTATGGTCGCTACATGTGTTCACGAGAAATGGATTCCATGAGAACTGTTGGATGACAGCCTCAAAAACACTCCTCTTGGTATAAGTGCGGGCTGAGTCTAAGAAGTAAAGAAAAACAAAGGTGCATGGAAAGGAAACATCTCCTGAACCTACTGCAGGCATTTTCCATACTGAGAAGTAACAGATCGGGAGTGCACAGTACACAGTGCAGTTGTGTGACTCTTGAATTCCTGGGCTGACCCAATTCCTGTGGAGCTTTCCTCTCAGATCCCCCAAAGGCTGCAAACTGTGGAGCTTCAATCTTGGTGGACCAGGCACACCAATCACCATTAAAAGGAAGGGTCTGTGATGAGAGAGAGGACATAGGACACTCTCCCAGTTTCCCCACACATAAAATATTTCCACACCAGGTACTCACCAGCAGACTGTAGAAGAATTCATGGACAAAGAGCCCCATGGCACAGATCACCAGATATAACAAATGATAGAGGAACTCAACATCCAGAACCATGGCTCGGTAGCCTCTTGTGAACGTCCCACAGTTGCCCACAAAGCTCATTAGAAAGATGATTTTATTGCATACCTGAGAACAATGACAGGACCAGTCAGATGGCACGGACTGTGCCAAACTCTTCATGAGAGCAAAGAGAGCATCTCACACAAATGAATTTCAGTCACTGTGCCCAAAGAAATGCTTCCTTTTCCACCCGGTGCCCACCAAACCCGCCAAGAACCATTTGCAGATCTAAGTCATTTCATTACTTTGCTTTTCAGGCATATTACAAATTACACGGTAGTCAAATAACTTCATGCGCAACAGTAATCAAGTAGCATTTCTCTATGGCAAAAACAAAATTAACACATACTGAGATTATGATTTTCAAAATGAGATATGAATCATTTCTAACATTCTTGTATGAGTTAGTCAAACACAGAAGTCACCTCAATCCACGAACCCTGTGATCAGCATGATCAAAAGCATTTTCTGAATTTGTTACATTCTAGGCACTGTAAGGTGGCAATTTAATGAGCAGTGATCAGTTCTTGCCTTTCATTGCTCCTAAGTTCACAGGGAAAACAAGAATTTTCTTGGAGAAAAAAAAATATAAGGGACTTCAGGATGAGTTCTGTTCTCCTGCCCTCTCTTCTGGGAATAACTTCTCATTTTCCTTTGGGGACCATTCCTCTCTGGGCAGCAGTCTTTGAGGTCTGGGTGGGGCTCCAACCTGGCCATCACAATATTGTATTCCCCTGGGTACAATGACTGGTTTAGAGATAGACACAGGACCAAATGGAGCCAATGATGTCCACTGAGCTCTTTCTTGGGACTGCAGCCAAAGATAATTTTGTTCTTTCCCACCAACTTTGAACCTGAGCAGCTGTAAACTCTGGAGCTGCCACATTACCAACACTGAAGGCACCACCAGCAGTGGGGACACAGAGCCAAAAGATGGCAAGGAGGAACTGGGCCCTGAGGACACTGTGTGAGCCCCTGTATCAGCTGTGCCTGAAGCGAGGCTTTTGGTTTCTTGGTCAAAATGAACCAATACATATTCTCCTTTGCTGAGGCTAGCATGGATTAGGTTTTCTGACATCTGCAACTGAAGGAGTCCTAACTGAACTACTGTGCAATATAGTCCCACCTTTGATAGAAACCCCAAGGCCTGGAAGTTCATCTCTAGCAATATGTTGACAGAAAAACTTGGCTCAGGAGGAGGCCAGAGAGGAACCTCTCTGGATGCACTTGGTAAAACCATCTTCTGCTACTCTAGCTCCCTTGGCCACAGGTGCGGGGGAAATACTGCCAGTTAATCTGGTAGGTCGGTGTAAGTGAGCTTCTCGGCAATCAGATAAGCGAGGAAGCCGACACCCACAGATCGCTGCTGGCTTTCTCAGACAGGCTAAGCATTCAATCTGCCAGTTTTTTCCAAAATTCTAACCTTTGCTAGTGGAGGGGATTTCATAGGGTGGGAAAGTATCACTGATTCTGGATGATCCATCATGATGTGGTTTCAGGGAGGGGCAGATGGTGCCCTGGGTGACATCACACATTACAGGACCTCAAACACACCCCAGCTCCTGCCATCTTAACAACAGGGTGATCCACTTCACCTGAATCCATTCTCCCCTCTAACTTCTGCCCTAGTTTTTTCCATTGCTTCCCCAGGAAATAGCTGCTATTTGTGGTCTCAGCCTGCGGCTGGACTCTGCTTGTTAGTCTTAGATCTGGCTCCCATCCCCACCTCTCAACAGAGACAGCTCATGTGAAGTCTCCAAGGATTCTGCGCACCCAGCAGTCTTCCCGTCTGCTCTTAGCATCTTTCCCAGCTCCCTGCGGCGTGACAAGTCTCCCATCGCACCCTGCTCACCACTCTCCCAGCTGGGCTTTAGGACCCCACCTTCTCCTCCTCCAGCTCTCAGAACTCCAATATTCTTTCTCTGTCTCCATCCACAGGTACTTTCCCTCTCCCATACATTCCATGTGGGTGTTTCTCTCTTTTCAAATTCACTCTAGGCGGGGCATGGTGGCTCACGCCTATAATCCCAGCACTTTCGGAGGCCGAGGCGGATGGATTGCCTGAGTTCAGGAGTTCGCGACCAGCCTCGGCAACACGGTGAAACCTCGTCTCTACTAAAGTACAAAAAATTAGCCAGGCATGGCGGCACACGCCTGTAGTCCCAGCTGCTTGGGAGGCTGAGGGAGGAGAATTGCTTGAACCCAGGAGGCGGATGTTGCAGTGAGCCGAGATTGTACCACTGTACTCCAGCCTGGGTGACAGATCGAGACTCTGTCTCAAAAAAATATGTAAAATAAAATTCACTCTAAATATTTATTATAGCTGTTTGCCCCCTACCAGCTCATGTTGTTGTAAATAGTAATTAATTATCTCAGCTGAGTCTTTTCCCCAACTGATTTGTGTTAAAGAAGTGATAACTGTGGAATGATTATTACAGAAGGCCAGAGAAAAAAAAGAACTAGACAGCCCATGGAAGACAGCCTCTGAAATACTGAACATTTTTTTCTACCTAGTTGTTTATGTAATTCTTTTGTATTTCTTTCTTAAATGGTTTCCTCTCACTGCAGGCAATCCCTACATTCCCCTTCCCCCAGTGATCTCTCTCTGTAGTTCTGGTCATGTATTTCCAGATGCCGCAGCTCACGTTAACAGCGTGTCTTTCCACCTGAAGCCCAGTAGGTCAACGATTTAAATGCATTTTCACCCTGAAAAACTAGACCTTTGCATGACTTCATTTTAGATGGCCACATTATTCTTCTCCCAATCATTTGTGACTGAAAATTTGGAGCCATATTTGCCTCCTTCATTACCCAGTCAAGACAGTGATACCCTCTTTGTCTGAAAAAGGGACCCAGAATGGCGATATGATTTGGTTCTGTGTCCCCACCAAATCTGTTAAATTGTAATCTCCAGTGTCAGAGGTGGGGCCTGGTGGGAGGTGACTGGATCATAAATAGTTTAGCGCCACCTGTCCTGGATGCAGTATAGCGATAGAGAGCTGGTTGTTTAAAAGTGTGCAGCGCCTCCCCATCCGCTTCCTCCTGTTCCAGCTCCAACTTTGCTGCTTTTACTCCGCCATGAGTGAAAGCTCCCTGAGGCCTCCCCAGAAGCAGATGCTGCCATGCTTCCTGTACAGCTGCAAAACCTCAAGCCAATTAAACCTCTTTTCTTATAAATTACCGAGTCTCAGGCATTTTATAGCAATGTGAGAACGAATTAATACAAGCGCATTGCTTTCTGGGTGGAGTAAGGCTCTGACTCTGTGCCCACCATGTGTTACTATTTCCTCCTCTCTCTTTCTTTCTTTTTTTTTTTTTAATCAGTCTCATTCTGTCACCCAGGCTGGAGTGAAGTGGCACCATCTCAGCCCACTGCAACCTCCGCCTCCCAGGTTCAAGAGATTCTCGTGCCTCAGCCTCCCAAGTAGCTGGGATTACAAGCATGCATTACCATGCCAGGCTAATTTTTGTATTTTTTTTTTTTAGTAGAGAGGGCTTTCACATGCATATTGGCCAGGCTGGTCTTGAACTCCTGGCCTCAAGCAATTTGCCCGCCTTGGCCTCCCAAAGTGCTGGGATTACAGGCTTGAGCCACGGTGCCCAGCCTATTTCCTTCCCATTTCTGACGTCCATACCTCCCTTCTTTCTTCTACACTATGTCCAAGACTCAGGCTTCTCAAACCTAATCAAAGCATCGCTACAGCCCCTAAAAAGGCTCCTTGCCTCTAGTCCCCCTGATGAATCCACATAACATGCCATACTGAATGCATTTTCTCAAGAATACTTCTTCGTATGGACCATTTCTTGGCTCAAAAACACCACAGGCACTTTCCACTACTGGGAACAGAGTTTCCAACATATATTCTATACAACACTAATCTCAAGTGATACTTAGAAAAAACTGCAGGAAAATGAGTTTGGGAAACAGAAAGACACTGTTTTCCTTGGAGGTTCCTAATCCTTATTAGTACATTAAAGTCTGTGAGGAAGCCTGCAGTAATGAAACCTTTCATTGTGTTTACTTCAGCATTTTTCATGTGGATTCACTCACAGGACCCTTTTTTCACCTCATTTATCAATGTGGAATATGCTCTGGGAATGCTGACCTGGGCGATGAAGTCCAGTTGCTTTATCGTAAAATTCAGTGCTGCAAGTGACTTATACAGGATCGGTTCCTACTGATCACTACTGAACCACGAATGAGGTGAAACTCTTTATTGTCTGTTGATAACATCCAGAGCTTTCCCACTGTTCTGCTCTGGCCTATGGGGCCCACGAAACCAAAGAACTCTTCTCAATCCCTGCTTCATGGCCAGATACTCTCCATTCCCTTTTTTTTTTTAAATTATTTATTTATTTGTTCATTTATTTATTTTTGAGATGGAGTCTCCCTTTGTCACCCAAGCTGGAGTGCAGTGGTGCCATCTTAGCTCACTACAACCTCCACCTCTCAGGTTCAAGTGATTCTCCAGCCTCAGTCTCCCGAGCAGCTAGGATTATAGGCGCATGCTATCAAACCCAGCTAATTTTTGTATTTTTAGCAGAGAGAGCGTTCTGCCATGTTAGCCAGGCTGGTCTCAAATTCCTGACCTCAAGTGATCCACTCACCCTGGCCTCCCAAAGTGCTGGGATTATAGATGTGAGCCACCGAGCCTGGCCCTCCATTCCTTAAGTCCTAACTTCCATCCTGCCTCGTCCCCGCTCTAAGCTTTTCAGCTTGACATGGCCTCTTCTCCTCTAAAGTCCTTGCTGCCTGTGCCATTTGAATACCCCTTTGGGACTTTTGCTGTTGCACTGAATTACTATATTATTTTGCGATATCACTTCCAGTTTTGCACGGGACCTCAGCTTCTTATATGCTCAGGGCAGAAACCCCTGGAAGGCATTTTTAGATCCTCCAGTGCCTCACATGTCCAAATTTTCTCCTTCCCTTCACCAGGAAACCTCTCCAATGTATGGTTTTATATCAGTTTGTCCTAAGAATTCTTCCAGAGATGAAATTGGCTTCTATCTCTCAATGGTAGTGAAACAGCATTTCTAAATGTCACCACTGACTTTTAAAGAATTGTCTCTGCTTCTCCTCTTCCCTCTCTACCTGCCCTGTCTCTGTATTTGGCCAGGCCCTCTTACCTATCCCTTCTTTTCTATGTGGCCCTTTCCAGAAGTGGGTACTGTGTTAATATTTGATCATTTCACTTATTGTCTAAAATCTTCTGTCCCAACAAAGCTTTGACCAGATTGGCAAAACTAACTTAAATCTCAAAGCGCTACCACTTTTTCTGCCTATCTCCTGACAGGGATAGTCCCTAAAAGTGAGAGTGCTGATGCCCAAGGGATACATTACAAGGCTCACTGCACCACGAGGAGGTCAAGAGGGAGATGTCCACCTGCAGCAATCCCTTGCTTCTGCTATTTACACAGTTGCCCCAAACAATAATTTTCTGGACTGAAAGCACAGGCCAGGATTCTAGAAACCAGAATGCAAGGCACTCCTATTAATCTGCAAACAAAACAGTGGCAAGAAAGGTATTCACACTTACATTGAAGGCGCCCAGAAGAAACAACGTGGGTTGTAACCCAACTGAAAATATCAATCGTAGAATCGTGGAGGCAATTAAGGCCCGGATGCCATGGGGCTTGGGGAGGGCAATGACGATGGCCAGAGAGATGAGCATGGCTGTCCACAGAAGTCCTGACCAGTGGGGCTCCAGGGTTCCTGCAAGGACAAAACAGGGTTCTCTCACAAATCTGTGCATTCACTGAGTACAGGGGAAAGACCTAAAACATGCACCATTACAGATTCTTCAATAACTTTTTTGGCTTAGCAGTCCCAACTCTCACCTCAAATTCTCTGCCCCATCCATAACCAGTCCCATCAGCATCTTTTGACCTCCAAGCCTTCACACATGCTCCTTCTGCTGGGAAGTTCTTCCCTTCTCATTCATCTCAGGTCTCAGCTTTGACATTACTTCTTCCAGGAAGCCTCCCCCAATCCCCTTCCTCCCCACAAAAACATGTCAGGAGTTCCCTCCTCCTCCGTACTCCCTGCTTCCAGTCATCCCTACGGGACACTGTTTCCTAATGGTCAGTTTACTTGTCTCTCTCTCACCAGATTGCACATTCCCCAAGGGAAGTACCTGGTGCCTGGAAGGTACTCACGAAAAGCTTGTTCGAGAAATAAAACTCATGCATGTGTCACACTTCACTCAGAGAAGGCGACGTGGAAGCCTAAACTTAATTTCTATTAAAAGTATGCAACGGAAAACTGCAGGTCCCCTGCCTGAATCAGATTTCTCCAAGGGAAGGAGAAAGGCAACTTCCGTGTCATGAGCATCATCCTACAATTAGATTATCCCTGCAGTCAAAGAGCTTATACCAATTTTTGTCATCTCTTGCTACTGCAAGTTCTATTTAGAGTGTCCCACGAGACGGCTTGGTTATATAACATGAGCCAACACGGCTAAAAATATAGTTCTGTAAAACACTCATTAAAAAAAAAAACACCCCTATTTCAAATGCTGTCACATTTTGAGTCTCCTTCAGATGTAAACAAGCAGCACTACATGATTAAGGCCACTTATATAAAGGAGCTTCACTTCTTCAGAGATGCTGGGATTGTGGCACCAATGGGGAGGAGACACCTTTGCAGGGCACAGCTCTTCCACCAGCTGCTGGCTGCCCTAGTTCATTGAGTCCACGCCTGCCGAGATTCAGCCTCACTTTAACAACTGTTCCCCCCAGCCCAGCCACTTACCTCTTCCCTTTTGAAATCCTTCAAAAGGCAAAGCTGATTGGGAATGGGGACAAAGAGGCAGAGGTTTCTCAGAAATTCAAGAAGTGCACATTGAGGCACATGTGCCGCTTTCTACACATTTAACAATTGTTAGACATCGTGTCAAGCCCTTGACGTTGATGATCATTTATTTATCCTATTGTCCCCAGTCTACTCTAAAGGAAACTGAGTCTCAGGTTACATTTCTTGCCCAAAGTGATGCAGCAAATGGCTGCAGACCGTTTGCCTCTGAAGTCGATGGTCCTTAATCAATATTTTAAAAAATCCATGTATTTTAAGTGTAAAATTTGGTGAATCTTGGCAGTTTATATAGTCATGTGACCACCACATGTAATTGTCACCACAATCAAGATACAGAACATTTTTATCACTCTAAAAGTCTCCTTGTGCCTCTCCACAGGTGATGCCTTGCCCCATCCCTACCCCCAGCTACCAATGATCTAATGTCAGTCCCTATAGCTTTGCACTTTCTAGAATTTCATAAAAATGGGAAAATAATCCTATCAGGTAGTCTTTTGTGCTTGACTTCTTTCATCTAGCAAGTTTTTAAGATGCATCCAGGTTACCATGTATGTGTTGATACTTTGTACTTTTTATTGCTGACTATATTATAGTATGGATATATTACAATTTATTTGTCCAGTTAACAATCAATGAGTTTCCAGTTTGGAGTGATTACAAATAATGTACAATTCTTGGAGTGGACATATTTTCATTTCACTTGGACAAACATAGAGAAGTAGAATGTTGGATCCTACATATATGTTTAACTTTAAAAGACAATACCAAACTGTTTTCCAAGGTGAATGTATCACATTGCCTTCCCACCAGCAGTATATGAAAGTTCCATCTGATCCACACCATCGCCAACACTTGGTAGTGCCCATCTTTTTCATTTCGTCATTCTAGTAGGTTTGCAGTGGTGTGGTGTTGTGATTTTAATTTACATTTCCCTGATAACTAGTGATGCTCAACATCGTTTCATGTGCTTACTGGCCATTCATACATCTTCTTCTGTGAAGTGTCTGATCAAATGCTTTGCCCACTGTTTTAATTGAATAGTCTTTGTATTGTTGAGTTTTAAGAGTTCTTTACATATTCTGGATATAAGCCTTTTATCAGATATATATTTTGCAACTATTTTCTCCCAGTCTGTGGCTTACTTATCATTTTCTGAAATGCTTAATGCCATTTTAAATGGACTCTTAAGATGATCTCAGTATCATCAGTGTGACCAGTACAATGTATGTCCCAAATCCTGAAGAGGCCAATGTAAAAATGCTGTCTCCTCACTATAACAGCAGTGTTAAAAAAACATAGCGCTAGATTCCAAAAAACCAACTCTAGAAAGACATCTTTGAGACAGTTGGAGAAATCTGAATTTGGACAGGCTATTACAGGATTTGCTGTTAGTTTTGTTAGATATGATAATGGCATGGTGATTATACGTATTTTAAAATGTCCTCATAAGTTAGAGATATACACTGAAATATTTATGGACAAAAAACCCAAGATGTCTAGACTTCTTTAAAATGTTTCAGAAAATATAGTACGGGGATAGATGAAACAAGATAGGCAAAATTGTTAAAGCTGGCTGATAGGTATATGGTAGCTCATTATACTGGTCTTTCTACTTGTGTGTATATTTGACAATTTCAATAATAAAAACATTTAAAAAGTAGTACTACATTTGCTTTAGCCATCACGGCATGCTCACAAATTCAGTAAGCAATCTGAAGCTGCCTGAGTTGCACGCTTTTGAAAGACTGTAACTTGTCAGTTCTAAAACAAAGGTGGGGGGGCAGTGATACTTTTGAAAAGGAGCTTTTAAGGCCACTGGTTCTTGGCAGTCGCAAACCTTGTAAGCCACAGAACCACACAAAATCAGCACACATAATACGACTATTATACACATTCAAGAGGGACATTATGAAATCTTGCCTTTAGGATGCAACAAATTCTAACACATATTAGCTCAAAGAAATACTTTCAGGTCAACAAACCAGATCTTGTTTCTAGGCAGGGTTAATACAACCCTTCTACTGAGGATGGTTAGCAGTGAGTATAGGAAATGCCCTCAATGCATCTTACAAAAGGAAAAAAGAATCCCTCTGAGAGTAAACTGATGCACTTAAGGCAATATCAGCTACTAGATAATGGAAAAGGCTTCCTTGGGTCATATCAGCCTCAGGTCAAATCTCCTAGGAGCTCTGATTTATGCTTTCAGTTTAGTCCATCAGCATGAAGTTCTCAAGCCCATGATTCCAAACCAGGCATCCTTGCCTCCTGCAGACCAGCCTGAGTTGATGGCTCACTCAGAATGCACCATTTTAGAGTTGGAAGGACCCTCAATAGTCATACCATCCAGGGGATCTCAAGCTTGGATGGGCAAGAAACACATGCTCTGGAGATCTTGACTAGTTTGCCAACTGTTCTTCCCCGGGTTCTACAGGACTTTCTGAAGCCATATCAAAGTTTTCTAACCATGGGCTTAATGTAAGCATCTCTTCACATAGAGGATGACAAGGACTTGCTGAAGTGGCTTGCCCAGAGTGGCTTGGCAAATGGGCGGCAGGAGTCAGGCAGAGACCTTAAGTCTCTGGACTTCCTAAGTCTAAGAATGGCACTGCAGGAAGCTTGTCACTGAAGGGTGGGGGGCTGTTAACTCCCTGTCCCCAGAACTGGCCTGAATGCTGCCACAAATGACTGGTGAAGAAAACAGACGTGGCAAATAATAAAATCTGTTTGAAATATTTTTAAGGCAATGGAGAGTGAATGAAAACACACACAAAGTAAGGGTTGAATAATCTGCTGTGAGGAACATGACAACTTCCCTGAGGCGAAAGGAGACCTGGGCCTCCTCCGCCACAGCCGACTGAGCTCCTCACTAGCCCTCTGCCACACATACCTCTGCTGACCGGCAGCTGGGTTAAGGTGGACATCCCCAAAGAGAAAACCTTGTAGCCCTGGGTTCTAGTCAAATCTTTTTAGATATAGACATGGGCATTCATGTTTCCTGACATGACATTAAAAAAAAATCCCCCCTGGACTTGTGTTTAGATTGTACTTTTCGGAGGGGGGGCATTCAGATGGTGGCTTCCATGTAACTTAAGGTCAAACAGAAAAGCTAACTCCTCAAAAGGGTAACTTAGGCATATAAGCATTACATAATATGGCATCACTTTCAAATTGGTCCTTAAACTGACCCACTACCCATACATGTCTGCTTCACTTGATGTCTGCATGATTAAGCTAAAGAGTGGAGCCTGAAACTTACTCCTGTGTGGTTTTTGTGTCTTACGTTTGGGCTCTTGATCCCATTATCTTTCACACAGGGTGGTTCCTGGCAGGTTGTTATATGCATATGTGAGGTGATCTGCCAAAAAGCTCTGATGAAAAATTTAGCTGGGAGGTGGACCTCCCAGGTGGCTGTTGTGGATGTCAGAAAAGGGGCCATGAATGTATCACAGAAGAGGAGCTCTGAATGCCTGCCACTGGAACCCCACAAGTGAGGATGCCTCTAGGGTGCCATTAATGTGTTGAGGGGCCCCAAATAGCAAAATGCCTCCCTCCGAATTGTCTGCCTTTTCAGCAAAATGTGTAGCCTGGAAGGAGGTGGGTTGGGGGGAATCCAGAAAGACCATAATCATCATGTTTTGTTATGTGAATAATGGCAGGTACCTCTTAATAGACTAAACATTGTACAGTCTGCAGTCATTCAAGTCCTGCCTCCCCTCTGACCCCTGGCAAAAAAAATATTCCAGAGATTTCTTACAAATTCTTTAGTCTGAAATCAATTCCAGAAGTGCAGTGTGGCAATACATACACTGGACTGAGCATCAAGACATCTGTGTTTTAGGGTTAGCTCTGCCATTAGTTAGCTATGTGACTTTCGCCTGATCTCTTAACTGCCCTGAGACATAGCTTCCTCATATATAAAACAAGGGGCTGATTAAGAGACTTTCTCACAGGTTTAATAGTATCTAGCTGCTTCTCTTTCTTTCCTGGTTAAAAAAAATGGATACAAAAGTTAAATTATTTTAAGTTAGATTTAAAACTAAATCTGTGGTAACAGCTACACTCTCCTCTTGTCTGAATGTGGATAACTGGGATCCCCAATATTGCACCAATACATCCAGGAACCACAATTGAGATGCAAGTCATAGCCTTCCTGCTGCTTCTAATAGGTTTTTTGAAGTTAAAGATATGGGTACCTCCTCGGACTCCCTTAAACGGGTAGAAAAACGCCACAAGCAGGTTCATCAGGACGGCCAGGTTAAACGAAATGCTGCTCCAGAAAGACATGTTGCGGGCACACCAGTACAACACGGGCTGGGCTGCAGAGACAAAGGCAAAGCCGTGTGAGGTTGGAGACCCCAAGCCGGAACGCCAGGAATGCAGTGTGGCCCTGCCGCCTGCTCTGCCCCACAAGTCCACTTTTGTTCCCGGTTTTTACCACAACAGTAAAAATGATCGTTTGTTTTGAACTTGGTACATAATGACATCAGATTGGTTTATTTCTGTGTGGAGTACTTACTGGAATAGAAGATATATTGGGGGTGGAGTAAGGAGAGAGGAAAAAGAGAAAAGCTGGAGCATCTATAAACCCTGCATACCCCAGCCACAGCCACCAGTTACGGAATCCGGGGGTTATCCACAGTTCACACATTGAGTCCTCGGTTCCCCCTAGGGCTCCGGGACCAGACGAGATGCCCGGAGAGACCCAAAAATTCAATTAGCTTTTTAGAAGTGCGGGGCACTGGGGAGGGGCGGGGGAGATACAGCATTCAGAGTCAGCCCCACTGGGCCCCAGACTAGGGCTGGTATCATTTCCACATTCCTCTCTGGCTCAACATGCTCCGCTAACACGCCAGTGCCTAAAAGCAAGACAATGATTCCTTTCCTGGCATTGAGTCATCTGCCATTTCCCTGAAGTTGGATGATCATTCTTGAGGACAGGGAAGTGAGGGGTACAAGTTGCTGACCTGGTGGTCAGCAGCAGAGTTCCCATTTCCAGGGCTATGGCAGAGAGAGGATGTGGCAGCAAAGCCATCACAAAGGGGCAAGAGACAGAGACACTTTGGACATTGCTGCCACCTTAATCCACCGTTGCCCACAGGTTATCCCACACTGGCCGGGCACTCTCACTCTTAGAACAACAAACGCTTGGTTACAGGGGTGCCTTTTTCCCTGAACTCTTTTTCAATGGTGCTTTACACTTAGGGTGATGCTCCAAAATAGACATGGTAGGCATAATTTCAGTGTCCATGTCAGAGGCAAAATTTCCAAAAGACAGTCTCATTCCACATCATCCCCCTCCAGAGAAAAGCATGGAGTACGTGAGAATGGATCTCTATCATATATTTCTTTTTCCCAATGAAGTCATCATGTAACTTTGGGACAGCAGCCAATGACAAATCCAATGGCCCTATAATAATGCTTGCAGCAGCAGCCAAGCCTTTGGGAGCTTCCGACCAAAATAAAATTATGGTACAATTAAATAGAGCCCTGGGTAATTTATTAATCGCCCGTATCATGTTTGCACTTGGTAACAGGCAATGTTTCCAAACTGTAGAGTTTTAGAGCCATGAGCAATCATCTAGTTTAAAATCTCTCATTGTGTAAATGAGGGAAACTGAGGCCCAGCACAGGGCAGAAGCAGTGGAGATCTTGTTACCCAGGTTAGTGATCCTCTGGGGTCAGCGACGGGGATAAAAATAAATGACCCATGTCACAATTCAGTGGGGGAGGCAGCCAGGACCCAGTCACCCACTAGGTAGCAATGTACTGTTTTTGGTAAGTTGATTGCTGAAGCAAATTTAAGCTGAGACAATTATCTGCTCTAGAAACAACAGCTATTGTGTTTCTTCTGGGACTGAAGCCCACTTCTGATCTGGATATGTAAACTCCAGAAGAGGATAGAAGAGATGAATGGCAAAGAGTTGATAACTGCTGAAGCTGAGTGATGGATATGTGGGAATCTGAAATATCCTCTCCCCACTAGTGTGTGTATAAAAAGCTCACAAAACAAAGTTGGGGAGGAAAAAAGGATCTGGCAAAGCTCAGTGATGGTCTGCGTAAGCCAGCATTCGCTTCAGAGGGAGTGCTCCGTATCAAATGTGAGTGTGTGCACTGCAGGATATGCTAATATGATGGTAATAAATGGTCTTCAACTATGGCATATAGTTCATAAAATAAATCTTATTTTTATAAGGCTAACATTCTACTTAAGTTGTAATGTTGTTTTCAATCTGGACAAACATTCAGTCCTTCAAATCAACTAGGTATTTATCCAGGTGCAAGAAGATACTTAGAGACCAATCTTGACATGCAATGTCTTTTATTTCCTGTGGCACGTGGAACTATGTCCCTATCTACCTTTCCAGACACTTCTCCCACTCCCCTTCCCCATATACTCTGCCTTTGTATCCCAATCTAGTGGTGGTTCCCGAACACATCCCATACTCTCCAGCCTCTGCACACTCCCTTTGTGTCAATTTAAAAATATGTTCATGAATTATTTGATCCTCCTCCCTTCAAGTGGTACATCTTAATTTCCCTTCCACTTGAGTATGGGCTGGACTTAACAACTTGTTACTAATAAGTAAGAGTAGAGTGAAACTGCTGGTTCATGCCTTCTGAGACTAGGTGATATTAATAAAAAACACTGTGGCTTCCTCCTCCTCTCTCTCTCCCTCTCCCTCATCAATAGTTTGCTCTGAGGAAATCATCTGCCATGTCATGAGGATTTTGAAGCAGACCTATGGAGAGGCCCATGTGGAGGGGAACTGATGCCTCCTGCCGACAGCCACGTAAGAGCACCGAGGAGTGGACTCCCTAGGTCCACTTAAGCCTTCAAATGATGGCAGCCCTGGCTGACATCCTGGCTACAACCTAATGAAAGACCTGAGCCAGAACCATCCAGAGGAGCCACTCCCGAGTTCCTGACCCCAAGAAACTGTGAGAAAATAAACATTTATTGTTTTAAGTCACGACATGTTGGGGCAATTTGTTATACAGCAATAAAAAGCAACTAACCTACTTTCTGTGGCAGCCAAATAATGTGCCCCCCTCAAACATGTTGACATGTGAATCATTAGAACTTGTGAATGTGCTACCTTACCTGGCAAAAGGGGCTTTGCAGGTATGATTAGGTTAAGGATGGGAGGTGGGGAGGTTGTCTTGGATTATCTGGGTAGGTCCAACGTGGTCACAAATGTCCGTATAGGTGAGAGAGTGAGAGAGGGAACAGGAGGGTCAGAGCCACAGTGGCACAGCATGAGAAATGCTGTACTGGACAATGCTGCTTTGAAGGTGGAGGGAGGATCCGGGGGCCACAGGTAGCCTCTAGCAGCTAGAAAAGGATATGGCCTTCAGAAGGAACACAGCCCTATCAACACCTTGGTATTAGCCCAGCAAGAACCTTTTCAGACTTCTGACCTCCAGAACTGTAAGATAATCAACATATGTTGTCGTAAGCTTCAAGCTCTGTGGTAATTTGTTATAGCAGCAATGGGAAACGAATACATCTCCCTGTCCCCCAGTCTCTCAGGCTGCGTCTATCCAAGTCCTACAGACCTTTCTAGATGCTACTCAGATCCTGCCTTTTCTCTGAAGCCTTCCTTTCTTGTACTTCCATGTGTCAATGCTTGATTACAGCTCTAGTCACAAACAGCTTGGTATTGCAGCCACTTAAAAATATGCCATTGTTGTCTGCCCACTTCAGATAGTAAGTGCCCACAGGAGGAGTCATAGCTTACACACTGTTGAATTCCTCACTGTACCTTATAGCAGGGGTCCCCAACACTGGGGCTGCAGACCAGTTCTGGCCCATAGCCTGTTATGAACTGGGCTGCACAGCAGAAGGTGAGCAGCAAGCAAGCATTACCGCCTAAGCTCTGCCTCTGTCACATCAGCGAGGGCATTAGATGCTCGTAGGAGTGCGAACCCTATTGTGAACTGTGCATGTGAGGGATCTAGTAGGCTGCACACTCCATAAGAAAATCTAATGCTTGATGATCTGAGGTGGAACAGTTTCATCCCAAAACCATCCCTCTGATCTGTGGAAAAATTGTCTTCCATGAAACGAGTCTCTGCTGCCATAAAGGTTGGGGACTGCTGCCTTACAGCATGTTTTCTACTTATCAGGGGCTAAAAGTTGGTTGGATAAATATACCTGCTATATTATAGCAAAAAGATGGAGTGCTGTGATCCTGGATTGGCAAGGCAATTTAAATAACCAAAGCCTAGGGCATCTCTTGGTAACATTCTTCCCTAGTTTTTTGTTTGTTTGTGTTTGTTTGAGAGGAACGGACCTTTACTGGAAGGCTTGGACTCCATATATGAGTGGGATAACCACACGGGAAAACCCCATGCAAGAAAGTGTCAGCATATTCACCTCTGCCTCGATTTCCTCTTTCTCTCCCTTCTTGTTTTCCTAGCCCAGAGTTTTCACTTCACTGGGGATAGGATCTTCAGGAAAGGATGTCAGAGAGGGACGGTGAGAGAGAGGATGTGAGTGCACAGAAGAGTATGTGTGTGTTCTAGTGTAAATAAAGCAGGGAAAAGAGTTCATGAAGCGCAGAGCAATTGCTATTTTAATCTTGCAGAAGAAAATACCAAGCCCCATCAGTCTCAGACAGACCTCACTATGTGTCTGAGTCCTAGCTGCAGATTTACTGAAGAACAGATGATCCTCTGCAATACATTCAGGAAAAGGTAAAACGGCGAAATGAATGAGCCTGAAAAATTGATTCTGCAGACTTATTAGGAGAGATACAAGCTACTTAGAGGGGAAAATGCATTTCATTTTAATTGTATTTCTGATGAGTACATTTCTCCCTCCCCAAGTGTCCAAATCATAATTAATTCAGTTATTATTTTCAATTTCTCTCTTACCAGCAGATAGTTTTGAAGCCAATTAAAATCTTTCAGCTGACAACTGCAGTTGTGCTTAAGTTTCACTGAAATGAAAACTGTTTTTCAAAAAAAGAATGACTGAAATAAGGAAGGTATTAGCTACAATATAATATAAGTTTTGGCATAATGACCACGCTACAATCCACCAATTAGGTCATCTTAATCCCTCACTTCACAGGTGAGGGTCTGGGAGCAGTTAAGCCATTTGTCCCAGGGCCATGGAGCCTATGGGGGGCAGAAATGGACTAGAACTGATTCCTCACTCTTTGGGGCTGAGGGTCCTCCTACTATTCCAGGCTGGAGACAATCTCTCAAAAAAAGGGATAAGGAAATATCTCATCTCACCAGAAAAGGTGAAAACCTTTTTGTCATCTCCAAAATAAGCCTTTTGGAGAACCTATAAAATACATACATTATACATAAACATTTCACAAAACAATTTGTAGAGAATGAATGTATCAGTGTATGTGTCTGACCAATTTCATAGACACATATGCTGATAAGGCTAAAATTACAGCTTATTAACTATCACGGAGGTTTGGATACAAGAACTCAGGATTGGCCAGGCGCAGTGGCTCACACCTGTAATCCCAGCACTTTGGGAGGCCGAGGTGGGTGGATCACAAGGTCAGGAGTTTGAGACCCTCCTGGCCAACATGGTGAAGTCCCGTCTCCACTAAAAATACAAAAATTAGCCAGGCATGGTGGCATGTGCCTGTAATCTCAACTACTCAGGAGGCTAAGGCAGGGGAATCGCTTGAACCCGGGAGGCGGAGGTTGCAGTGACCCGAGATTGTGCCACTGCACTCCAGCCTGGGCGACAGACCAAGACTCTGTCTCAAAAAACAAAAACAAAAACAAAAACAAAACACCTCAGGATTATTCCCTAAAGCTGGAATGATGAAATATCCCAGTGAAAAACAAAAGCAACAGGTAAGTTTTCTCCTATGTCACATAATAGCTAGAAAAATGAGGATGAAATGGGTGGGGTCTATGTCTCCTTTTGGGGTACAGGGTATCTTTTTCCCTCTTATTGCCCAAGCATGCTGCTCTGTAAAAGTTTCCATGTTCATGAGGATCCTGGAGCTGCAAGAGTCTTTGAGGAATCTACAGTAGGCTATGAGGACACTCTGATACCAGGTAGAATTGCACCTGTGTCTCCTGAGGTCCATACCGTGGAGGCCACAGAGGCTAGTCTGCTAATGGTCCCCTGGCCCCTCGGTCAGACACGAGACATCGAGCTGGCTGAGGGACAGATTTGGCCTGGCCAGACTTTTTGTAACGTTTGAAAGTGCTGCACAGGGAGGTGCCCCTTAGAGACGAGCAAGAGTACAACGGGGCTGGAAGTGAGGTGGGAATGGGACCTTTGGGCAAACCTTCTTGCACCACCTTATCTGCCATTAGCCTAATCTAGGGATGCAGGCAGGTAGGGAGAAAAGGGAATAAAAAACACAGACAGCGCTGGTCCGTGCCTGCTCAGATTGGCAGCATCACGGAGAAGACGAAAGCTCTGGGAAACTGACCTCCAACACGGCTGTTCTCCACGCCAGCTCTACCCCTCAGAAAGAGCTCAACACATCACAACTATAGCTGGAATCCAGTGTTTCAAATAAAAAAATCTGGCTCCTGATGAACAGACAGAAATGAAGCACGATCCTTTTTAAGTTGGTCTCAACAGCCGGTGCCAAGCACAAGGCTGGTACTGAAGGATCACATTAAAACCCCAGTGAAAACCGGGAACAGGGAAGCCCCCTGGGGAAGCCCTACGAATGTGTTTCAGACAAGTAATTTCCACCTGACTGGCTGGGATACTCAATGGGACTCGCTGGTGGGCAATGATGCATCTTATGTGGCAAATGATTCCATTGCCTATAAAACGATTTAGTCTAAAATCCAAGTTACCCCGTAAAAGGGAAAATACCAGAGTCTCTGGAGCAGGTGTGCTAGTAAATGAGCCAGCAAGCAGGGTGAATTTCCTGCTCAAGTGAACCATCCTGTGAGCTCAAGGGCCTGGGCTTTTCCCTTTTCTTTTTATTTTCTACATAGAGATACCAAAAGAGGCATTCAAAAAGTCTTCCATGGAGCTTTCCAATCAAATCAAGTCAAATTCTGATGAAGGAAGCCTTTTCAGGGGAGTTATCACACTTTGGCTTGAGACCACTGATCAGCTGCAAAACTGGTTATGACTTCCTGGTGGTCAGAGGTGCAAAGTATCATAAATGATACTAGCTTTGCTCCTGCTTGGAAATAAACGCACTATCAAGCCCAAGTTTGTGAAATCCCAGAACTGTGTCTCTCTGTGTTGTTGCTGATGCGTTGGAACCCACCTCTCAGTTTCTTCTGCCAATTCATTTCGTTGAAGAGGTCTTCAGACCGCAGAAAGAAATCGTTGATTTTGCTGCCTTGTTCGTCTCTCTCTGTAGTATAGTAAATTCGTAGTTTTGACTCCTTGGTTAGGAATTCACATATGCTGGGCACGGGAAAGACTATCTGTTCCATTGTTCGGTCTAATCTGACAATCTAGGATGAAAAAGTGGATGAGATTAAGTATTCATCTTTGAAACCTTTTACTAAGACTATTTGCTACTGGTGGTAGACTCAGTGGTCAAGATTGAGTATAATATGATCTCTGATTTTATAACCCCAAACTGGGCTGTGTGTCTCAGATTTACATAAAAAATAGCTTGGGTAACTCTGGAAGAGTATTTTCCTAACTTCAGATCCATTAATTTTATTTATTTTTAAATTTTTATTATTTATTTATTTTTGAGACAGAGTCCGGAGTCTTGCTCTGTCACCCAGGATGGAGTGCAGTGGTGCAATCTTGGCTCACTACAACCTCTGCTTCCTGGGTTTAAGTGATTCTCCTGCCTCGGCCTCCAGAGTAGCTGGGATTACAGGCATGCACCATTATGCCCGTTTTTTGTTTTTTTTTTTTTTTTTTTCCCAGTATTGACAGGGTTTTACTATGTTGGCCAGGCTGGTCTCAAACTCTTGAGCCCAGGTGGTCTGCCCACCTCAGCCTCCCAAAATGCTGGGATTACAGGCGTGAGCCACTGTGCCCAGCCTAATTTTTATTTTTTTATATAATCCAAGACAATGATGAACCCATGAATTCTTTTTTTTTTTTTTTTTTTTTTGAGATGGAGTCTTGTTTTGTTGTCCAGGCTGGAGTATAGTGGTGCGATCTCAGCTCACTGCAACCTCCACCTCCCAGTGAACCCACTAATTTCTAAGGTGACCAACTTTTATCTGGATCAATTTACTCTGTGTTTTGTGTGCATATTCACATGAGGCTGGTGCTATCTCTAGAACTTTCTGTAATGATGGAATGGTTCTGTCTGTCCTATCCACGAGGACAGCCGCTAGTCACATGTGGCCCCAATCACTAACGTGTGGCTAGTGCAACTGAGAGGCAGAATATTTAATTTTATTTAATTGTATTTAAATAGCCATACATAGCTAGTGACTATCATGTTGGAGGGTACACTGCTAGGCAGTAGTATAAATCTCACCTAAGGCACTTTCTCAGATAGTAACATTGGGTTATTTTTCCTAGATGGGAACTTTAAAAAGAGATCTTTGGTTATATCCAGTTGCAGTGACCTGCTACCTCTTGTCAAAGGATCTAAAACATACATGAACCAACATGCCTTTTTAACTCTGGGGCAGCACTCACTGTCCTTTATGCTGGCTATGTTTGGGCCCCAGGGATGGACACCTTGCAAGTTTCCTCCATGCCCTTCCTAGACTGGCTCAGTCCCCAGAGAGGAGGTACTCTGGTTGGACTGTTCAAATTCTAGCGCACTTGATTGTGTCATAGTCCTGGGAGGCAGTGATTTCAAAAGGGCTATGGTTTACAGTACAGTAGAGGCACAAGTCTCTCTTCTTCCTCCTCAGAGGTTGGAGAAGTCAGGTGAGGCCCAGGATGCAACGTGCTCTACAAGAAGAGCTGGTTCTAGCTCTCCCAAAACCTTTGTTCCCTGATACAGCAAGAGAGGTGACTCAGGTCAAGTTGTAGTGGGAAACTCTCTTAGAGGTGAGACAGGTTCCCACAGTCCTGCCTCCAAAAGTTCTGGGGGGTGTGGTCTCTAGACCAGTGGTTCCCAAATCTATGTGGAGATCAGGCTAGTTACCATACTGATTCTTGTCCATAACTCAACCCCATTTAACTGGAATTATGGTGTGGGGTCAGTGACCAGAACCTGCACACAAGCAGTTCCCCCATGATCTTGGTGTATGCAAGGGTCAGGGATCACCTCTGCCGTCTCCTGCTATCAAGAGCCTGCCTGCTTCATATAGTCAAGTGGACTATGGACAAGTGCTTCTTTCCACTGAAGGAAGATGATCTGAGGTGTGCATCTGGGTCCAGGAGGGAAAGGAGGAGTAGACAAGGAGGCCTCCTGGCAAGAACTGAGTTCTAGACTCCAGGGCTACCCAGCCTAGTTCACCAGAGTGAAGACATTGGGTCTGCATGGAAAGCCCCTGGTAGTAGCAAAGTATCCCTGGCTTTGCATCGATCACTCCCTAGGGAAACCTGAAGAGCTGGGTGGCTGGCCAAGGGCAGGATTTGAGAGCTAGGGCATGGCTGGTCACTTCTCTTTACCATTTAAGATCTACTCAACTCTTTCTCAGTAGATTAAGAATCTGGAGTCAGGAGAACATATTCCAGTCCTTCTACCATCCCTAAAAAGCTAGGTGACCTTGTTCACACCTCTTAAACCTGATCAAGTTTCGGCCTTCTCCCCAATGAGTCAAGGAGTTCAATGAGATAATCTCCAAGGTCCTTTTCTCCTCTGAAATTCTGTATCACAGACATCTGAAGCTCGCCTTTTAAGGGCTCTAGAGGACAGAGCTGGCCTTTCAGTCAAGCTCCTAGGCATTAATGATAAATCAAAGATATTTGCTCACATACACTGGCATGGTTGGCTAATCAGTGAAATGATGTGTTTTATTAGGATAGCCCAGAGACCTGAGACATCAGGTCAGAACACATTCTTGAAAAGTCTCCATCATGAACATTTCATATTGCCCAAAGGAGTCTGTCCATTCTTTAAAATCTTTGTTCCAACACTGATATTGAACTTGTACATTTCCTCATTAGCAAAACAAAGCACATCATTCCTTACTGCTCAAAGCCTGTAGAGAGGTCTGTGTTCTCTTGGATTCTAAAAGACAGTGCAGGTACAAATGGACCCACAGGCTCAGGGACCAGACAGATCAGGATGAAAATTCCAGCTCTGCCACTGGTGGCTGGAAAAGTGACACAGCCTCTCTGAGCCTTATTTCACAGCTCCTCATTTGCAAACTGGAGATACACCAATGACTTTGCAGAGGCTTTGTTTTTTTGTTTGTTTGTTTCCCCCAGAGAAAATTGTAAAGCTTTATTGAAAGTATTTAAGTCACATTTTCAATATAACACCAACATGTGTGGCTTCAACTTGTCTTCTTTTTAACTTATGGCTGCCCAGCACCTGCTTCTGTAATTTTAGCATTCTCTAGATTAGGTGGAGTCTCCCCTTTCACATTATGGCCATCTCCACACTCACAGTGCGTCATGACACTTTTTTTTTTTTTTTTTTTTTTGAGACAGCTTGCTCTGTCGCCCTGGATGAAGTGCAGTGGTACGATCTTGGCCCACTGCAACCTCCGCCTCCTAGGCTCAAGCCATTCTTGTGCCTCAGCCTCCCAAGTAGCTGGAATTACAGGCACGTGCCACCATGCCTGGCTAATTTTTTTTTTCTTTTGTATTTTTAGTAGAGAAGGGGTTTCACCATGTTGGCCAGGCTGGTCTCGAACTCCTGACCTCAAGTGATCTACCTGCCTTGGCCTCCCAGTGTTGGGATTATAGGCATGAGCCACTGTGCCCTGCCACATGACAGCTTTTTTAAAAAAAACAAAAAACAAACAAAAAAAACCACAGATCTGATTGTAACGCCCTCCTGGGGAAAACTCTCCAACAGTTCCCCATTGCTCTGGGGACGTAGCCCAGACTTCTCATAAGGATGGTTGACAGGACCCTGTGAGATCAGGGCTGCCTGCCTTTCCCTTTGGATCTCCCTCTGCACTGAACTCTAGGCCCTGAGCATTGAAGCCTTGCTTAGCCCCTCCGGATCACCTAGAATCTTCCCACCTCTGGGCTTTCGCTTGCCGTTATTCCCCATGTCTGAAAAGTTCGTCTTGCTAGTCTCTACCTGTTTCATCCCTCTGTTCTTTCGGGTCTGGGTTTAGATGGCATTTCTTCAGACTAGGCCTCTGTGACCACCACGATCTACAGCAGGTCTCTCTGCTGGACTTTCTTATGATGCCCCCCACCTGTGCTGGTGAATTCGTGATGAATGAGAGGTTGCTCAGTGTCCCCTTCCCCACTGGACCACAAGCAGCAATAATGACTGTCTTGGCCATGGGATGTCCAGCACCCAGCCCAGGAATTAGCACACAGTACACACTCACATTTCTATTGCTCGGATGAATGAATGCACGCCAGCCCCAGAGCAGGGCATTGCACACTAATGGCCTCAACACAACCCCATGCCCTGACTTTACTCAGCTTTTACCTCTATCTGCGCCGTGTGCTTGGCATAAAACTCCAGAGCTTCATCTCCGTCCACTTGGCCACCAGGTTTCAGCATGCTCTGAAGTTCTTTGTTATGCCGAGCCAACTAGAATACAGGGACAGAGATACAGGAGGTTGGTGTCTCTTCACAACAGGAATACAGAAACTCCTTTCTAATGTTGGGTATTTAAAAATGCATAATAACCAGCAGCAAGCCGAAGGGCAAAGGTGCCACAAGGCTTGCTCCATCCCATCAAGGCGTGCTGTGCACAGGCGCTATTTTGGGAGCTTGGTAGAAAAGCATGGAAAGCTCGTGCCCACACATGGGTCCACTTTCCCCCGATGTCATTAGCCAGGCAGGAGGGAGATAGGGCTTTCTGTGTAGCCTAGGGAGCCTCCATTCAGAATGTTCAGAAGCTTTCTAGGTGGCAGATGTGGTCATGGAAGGGAAAAGGGGCAGGAGACTGTTTGAAATTCTTTAACCAGTGGGTGGTAACAGGGGCCCGCCAACCTCGGGCCCAATTTCATCATTGTTGTGTATCTGGTTCCCATAACTGAGTTTGAAAGAGGTGGACGGGACAGGAAACACAAGGCTCCAGCAGGGTTACAGCCTGCCCCTACCCACCGAAAGCTCAAGGTACATCGGCATCCAAAAAGAGAAAGGCTCTTCAAAAACCCAGCCGCTTGGAAGGAGAATTATGAAACATGGCATTTTGGTGCCAGGGCATAAAGTATTGCCGTATCCCCAAAAAGGGAAACAAAAGGAAGTCATAAGGACAAGTTCCCACAGATTTCCAAATGCAATATGCAAGGAAGCTGAAGTTTATTTCTTTAGATTGTTAAGAGAGGCTCATCAATATTTATAAAAGCCTAAGACTCCTTTCAACTGTCTCCAGACAGAGTCATAAACCATCCAAGTGTCACTGCTTGGGGGTGAATGCTTTTAAGAAACACGGGGATTTCCAACTACATGACCCTATCACCGTGGAAAAATGGAAACGTCCTGGAACTCTGCACACTGGGTCAGGTTGCCACAAGCACCTGTGAGCTGCAGTCTCATGAGTACAGACAGTCCCAGGTTAAAGTCATAAAGGAAAAGCAAGACTAGGGGCACCCTCCAGCTCGGAATTTTGGACCTGTAGGGAGGCAGCATCCAGAGGAGGCACAGGAGAGATCATACCTGATGAGCTAATATGTAGATGTTGTGCCCCACGTTCCTGGGGGACGCCGCCCCATCCTCACCGTTTTCTCCATCCTCAAATTCCACTTCACCTTGCATGTAGGCTTTCTTGATCACTTCCACCTGCAAGAAGAGCCAAGAGAACAAAACTCCTGTTTCAAGGAAGACCCACACAGGACTGGATGGACAGCATGCACACTGGCTGTCTCCCCTCCCAGGGAAAAGGCTGTTCCACACTCTCTCCTTTCGGGCTTGGACACAGCCTCAGAATCCTTCATGACACTGGCACAGGCAGTCAACACCAATCCACCTCTCCTGTCGTGAGAAATGAAACTCATTCACTCTGCTTAGACCAAGAGACATGCTGTGGCTGGTTAATGCCCTTCTTTAGAAGGGAGCAATGGCTTTCAAGTGCCTTGAAACAATAAATATGATATGAATGTAGGCTAGAAGCCAGACTTTTCCTGTCTCAATATTTCCTCCCACCAACTCTCCCCACTCCCAGCCCTTTGCCATTTCAGGAAAACCTAATAAGAAGTCTATTCACATTTAGGAATAGCTGGTGAAACTATTTTTTCATTTTTTAAATTTTCCCAGTCCCCAACAGCCTACTCCAAATGAAAATAGCAGCACGAACTAGTATTACCTACTGAGTGCTTACTATGTGCCAAGGACTGTGTCTAGGTGTTTAACATTCTTTCAAAAAAATTTAACGCTCACAAACATTTATAAGGTATCAGAGATTCCCCTCCTTTTTTTGAGACAGGGTCTTGCTCTGTCACCGAGGCTGGAGTGCAGTGGTGCAATCATGGCTCACTATAGCCCTGACCTCCCAGGCTCAAGTGGTCCTCCTTCCTTATCCTCCCAAGTAGCTGGAACTACAGGTGTCCACCACCACGCCTGGCTAATGCTTTATTTTTTTTGTAAACACAAGGTCTCACTATGTTGCCCAGGCTGGTCTTGAACTCCTGGACTCCAGTGTTCCTCCCACCTCAGCCTCCCAAAGTGCTGCAATTACAAGTGTGAGCCACTGCACCTGTTTCCTTATTTATTTTTTTAGTGGATGAGGAAATAGAGTCAAGGAGATAAAAGAACATTCCTAAAGTCACAGATAGTGAGCTGGGATGTGAGCTTGGCCCTATTACCCTTCACAGCTGCACGACTCGGCTCCCGGAGGACCACACACTTGGCTTGTCTCATGGTATGAGCACATTTCTCAGAGCATTTCTGTGCCTGTCTGACTGTTCCCTCAAGTTTCTGTCTCAGTTTCTTGAGAGCGGGGACTGAGTCTGCTCATATCTGAATCCTTCCCCTAGGACCCTCTGCAATGCCCAGGACAATGTAGGGTGTGGCCAACATTTATCAAATGAACACATCATTCATGATTGAATCATTTCAAGAAGAAGAAGAAAATGCCTTCAACCTCCAATTTGTACTAAAAATTATAATCTTCTTTGATAATTCAGTGGGCATTTCTGCCTCCCCCATTGCCACAAGGCCATTCCCATGAATTATTTGTCATTATCTAATACCAAAGGCCACATATGTCAATACTGACACCAAGTCAGGCCCTGGAAGTAAAGTTGGAGACAAGAGAGCCTCACTCTCTGAGCTTGTTTCCCTGCCAATTCTCTCGAATACTAAATCAAGCAGACAACATGTTACATGCGATTTGAGGCCAGGAGCATACACACATATGTATGCACACATGTATATACACACGTGTTCTATTTGGATTCTTAGAACAGTGTTTGTTCCAGGAAGCCTGACTCTTCCTATGAGCCAGAATGATGTTCTCCAACCACCAGAGGGCTGCCCGAGAGCCGGTGCCAGCCACCGCACTGGGTGTTGACATTTTCCCCACCTGAGATAGGTCAGAGAGCTGGGGCATGTTCTTGATTCCTGGGAAGCCGAATGGGGTCCCTGAATAGTCATTCCATCCCTGCTCAAGAATGACAAGCCTCGCCTCCCCAGTGACCCCCAGTTACATAAGCTTGTTATGTAAACTCAGAGAGGCCTTCCATCTCGGGCTGAGAACTTACACCCTGACCTCAGAGATCAAAGAACTGGGCTGCTCTTAACTTTACTTAAAAGCATACATAAAGGGACTTTTGCCTGGCCCCCAAGTGCACATTCAGGTCACCAGGAGGCAGAAATGTTTTGGGGCCCTCATTTAAGTCTGTCAGTTACAGTTTATTAGCGTGGAAAAAAAGTCCAAATAGAGAGCTCTGCCCTCAACTTATGTCACCGTCTCTGAAAGCTGCTTGTCTCACAGCCTGCAACACTCTCCCAACCTGCAAGTCACAGCCAATTGTGACTATCACCCCTCAAAAATAAACCAGATCGTGTTTTCTTTAAAAGAAACAAACAAAAAACCCAAACGTCAGCAACCAAAAAACACTTCTGTAGCTCAGACTCTTGGCGCCAAGAAGAGACATGAATTCTTCAGCACTGGACAAAGATATGGCTCAAATACCAGCAGCAAACGAGGAAAGAAAGGAAAAGGAACTTCCGTTCACTAAGGGTGTATCAGGTGCTGGCACTGTGCTACGGCTTGACATGAATCTTCTCATCTAGTCTTCAAGGCAACCCTCTGGAGTAGGTAATATTATTATTATTGTCCTTTTATGTATCAGGGAATTGCAGCTCAGAGAAGTCTAAGGTAACACAGCAAAACAGGAAGAGCTATGGACTTGGACTCAGGTCTGCTAGGTTCCATAACCACACTGTCCCCCATGAGGGAAAAACAGAGACGGAGGCTTCTCCATGTGGTTTATGCCAAAGGGAGAGGGTAAAATAGCATGTATTCAATGTCATATAGGTTGGTGCAAAAGTAATCGCAGTTTTTGCCATTACTTTCCTTTTTTTTGAGACAGAGTCTCGCTCTGTCGCCCAGGCTGGAGTGCAGTGGCGCAATCTCGGCTCACTGCAAGCTCCACTTCCCGGGTTCACACCATTCTCCTGCCTCAGCCTCTCCGAGTAGCTGGGACTACAGGCGCCCGCTACCACGCCCGGCTAATTTTTTCTGTATTTTTAGTAGAGACAGGGTTTCACCATGGTCTCGATCTCCTGACTTTGTGATCCGCCCACCTCGGCCTCCCAAAGTGCTGGGATTATAAGCGTTAGCCACCGCGCCCGGCGTGCCATTACTTTCAATGGCAAACCCACTATTACTTTTGCCACTGAAAGTAATGGCAAAAACCACGATTACTTTTGCACCAACCAAAATATTTCACTTCTCTACTCAGTCAGAGGCCTGAATTAAATGTTCCGTTTATACTTCTGACTTTGGGAACCTTCACGAAAGCTCCAGGAAGCAGATCCTCTGCTCTGTCCCAAATATCGTTGCAATGCTCCTTGATGCTACCATCAGATCCGTCACCCAACTCACCAGTTCCTTGGGCCTCATGTTATAAAGTATCCTCTCTGCGTTTTCACTGTCGTGCCTGCTTTCCATGATGGCCAGGAGCAACTTCGAGGCATTGTTCTAATTGGAGAAATAAAGGGAGAGGAAATGTAGAGGGGCTGCTTGGGGGCCCGGCCTGAATGCAGGTGCCAACTGACACATGGGAGGCATCCTGGCTAAACAGACAAACATTTCACCCCATGAGGAAGCTCTGGGTCAAGTACATCAAAAACCATCTGCACCATGCAGAGAATGTCCCCCTTCAGACCCCAGATACGTGTGCAGAATCTGATCTGGGACAAAGAGGCACATATTTGTCAGGGCATGTGTGTTATGCCCTAATGTTAGCTGGTACAAGTCCTAGAAGAAATTGGGAATTTACACCTGGGTACTTATGGATACACTGTCACCCTCATGATGACAGTGGTTGGGAAGAAGCTGCTGCTACATAGACCTGTGCTGCCTTCGGGGCAGGTGTGGTTACAAACTGTTATTTGGCCTTGCAGGCCAGAGAAGACAGATAATGAAGGTAATTCTTCCCTGTCTTAAAATATTTCTATTAACTCTCATAACCCCTAATATAATGAGTACATCTGACACTAGTTAACAAATGTGACCCAAAGGAACAATGCATGCAGGCCAAGCCATAATTTCCCATTACATTAAAAACACCCATGTTCACACCCCACATCCTGTACTTCCTGGCTTGACTTCATTTTAGGCCCTGGGTCTATGATACTTTGGATGCTTCTTTATGTACAGGACTTGAAAGTTGTTGGGTTTTTTTTTCTTTTTTCTGGACAGTGTGAGTGGCCTTATTTCTTCCCCTAGTTTAGGTCACAGCAGTTGAGTCAGGGTATCATGCTATTGCAGGGCACAGATTTCTATCATCATCCATAGATCACTGGATTAGTTGAAAAAGTCACTCAAATGCTGACCAGGAGCACATGAACTTCTGTTTATTTCGGACTTTCTGATAAATGGTAGCCAGGTACACTAGCTTGAATGTGTTAAAATTCATTCTAAAACACAATTTGTCAAAAGGAATTAAAAATAGCAGAAAAAAAGTCAATTTAAACCACACACCCAAATTGACTGTTAGTGTGGACTCTCAGTTCTAAATAATAAAGAAAAAATAACTGCCATTCCCACAGGTTTCTGTGTTCCCATCTTTCCTAATGACCTTTCCTATGACATCCTTCATGCAATAAATACAGCTCAGCCTTTCAGGCAAAACCCTGTAGTTCTACGCTCTTTCATGATAATGATGAAGTGCTCGCTGTTGCGGATGGGCAGATAGAGGATAAATCTCAACATGCCCTGACATGGGAACAGTTAAAAAGGAAATGTGTCCAGAAAGGCTAACATGATTTGAAATACACTTTAGAAACCTGATGCCTGCAAGCTCAATTGTTAAAACTGAATCATGGGATTCTCAGAGAACCTATGGAACCCCTACATAGAAAGGAGGGTTTTCTGGGTATACTTTAGAAGTCAACATCAGGAATGGTATATCAATTTCTCAAATATCCAAAAGGCCAGCTTGGAAATGCTGCAGGTTTAGCACCTAGAAGTCATGATTTTCATTCCTTTAAGCTGTTTGAGTAATAGAGAGTCCAAATGTCAGTGGGCTTCCACATCAGTCACTTGCAGTCCCGCATTTGTACACAATTCAGAGAAACTCAGCAGAGGCCTGCAGGCACATTTTTGGTTTGTGTAATTTTCCTTATTTTCAACCAACATTATTAACCACCCTTCTGCTAAATCAGTGACAAAAGAGAAAAAGGTATTTTCTTGATTAAGTAAAAATAGCTGTTTGTTTTTTGGGTTTTTTTTTAAATTATTTTTTTGGTCCTAGATAGGCTTAGTTGTACTATTCTTCAACTGGCCCTCTTCCCTCAAATGGGGAAAAATCAGAAACCATGGAGGGAATGGCGTTTCCATTGTTTCTCTGTTTGTGACTTTCAGAACCAAGGTATTTAGTACTCGATGCTGTTGGAATTCATTTCTTAGCTTTGAGCAAGGAATCTTCATTCCGTGTGACCTAACAGTTCAGAAGCTCCTATCCCCTCATGGGATACCTTATGTGGAAGAGAAAGGTTGAAGTTCTGCATCGTAGTCAGCACTAGCAACTTGGGTCATTCATTTAAAGAACTATCTTTAATATTTAGTCTCATGACTAATTGACCATGTGCATGTGCCCAAGGCAAAACACAAAAGTGACGGTTTCCAAATGACTATCTTCTGCTTTTAATTCCTACTTGCCTTCAGTTCTAACACAAGGTCCATCCTCTTCTTTCCCAAAGGATTGATATCATTGAGGATCAGGGCTGTGATGATGTCAATGCCATTGGATTCATGGGTGGCTATGCAGTTCTGAGCAAAGACACACACAGACATTTACACAAATGCTGGTCATAAATCAGACGTCAAAGGCCAACAGCCTGAACTGCTATTTCAACACAATGCTTACCACTCCCAGTAATGTCTCTAGGGGAGAGCTGCAAATTTTCCGTGAGAAAGTGGTAAGAATAAAAGACAGATGAAAATCTCTAGTTTCAGAATTAACAGTAAACAGTAGGAAAGTCCCCATGCACTGTAACTGATAAATTGGTCGTGTCTAATCCAAATCATGCAGCACAGCTGGCTTTTGTTCTTAAAGGAAAATATGGTGTATGACTGATTCTGGGTTCTGAACCCTTTTTCCCCTTTCAAGGTGTGTTCCATTCTCTCTAAATCACTCTTTTTGTATTTTGTACTTTAGCTTAAGGCTTAAGCTTGGAAAGCAAGTTTCCTGTTTAAGGCACACAATATCAAAATTAATCATCTGCCCCCAGGTAACATCTCCGTTTGCAGCACAATCCACTCTGATCTGTTCCTTTCAACAGGCCTCCATTTGGCAGAGAAGCAAACTTGAGGTAATAAGGAAATTCACTTAGATGTCAAATAAAGCCTTTCCCCAAGCCTGTTGTATTTTTTTGTTCCTTTTCATTTTAACTAGGACTACACCATCTGCTTCATGAGGGAACCGGGAGAGGAAAGTGCATCTCACAAAATGCTATTCTCACATTCACAGACAACTGAGACCAGGTTTTTAATAGACAATGAGTTGTCTCTCATAAACCGTTCTCCTCTGAATGAAGGGCCTGGCTCCCCAAGTCAAACAAGTAACCTTCCCTGGCTGCTGGGTTTAGCACTGACCATTTGAAGCCTTGGTCGTCTCTCTCCAGTCAGGATGAAGCTATAATTTGGGATTAAAAATTATACTTGGCCGGGCGTGGTGGCTCAAGCCTGTAATCCCAGCACTTTGGGAAGCTGAGGCGGGTGGATCACGAGGTCAGAAGTTCGAGACCAGCCTGGCCAATATGGTGAAACGCCAACTCTACTAAAAAAAATACAAAATTTAGCTGGGCATGGTGGCGCTCACCTGTAGTCCCAGCTACTAGGGAGGCTGAGGCAGGAGAATTGCTTGAACCCAGGAGGCAGTGAGCCGAGATTGCGCCACTGCACTCCAGCCTGGGCAACAGAGTGAGACTCCGTCTCCAAAAACAAACAAACAAAAAATCATACTCAACCTAGCACAATGCAAAGACTCACAAAATCCTTAAGATGCCACATATAAGCAATGACTCTACTCAAGACAAGAAGTTATTGGGTTGTACTCCCAAAATATTCTTCTTTGAGAGACCAAAGTCAAGACTATCTCGTCTTTCTTTTCCCTGAATGTCCATGACGTTTAAATCTCAACTATAAATGTCCTTATATTACTTTCAAGCTGTCTCATGTGTAGTAATTTTCTTCTCTCTAGCTAGGCTTAAGCCCCCTTCCAGTAGTCACTCTTTGAAATCCCCTAGTATTTAAAATAGATCACTGTCTTTTGGTTCTCATTTCATTCCTGCTTTATTGCCTACTCCTAGAAATCAAGTTAAATAGTTGGACATTCAAACCAAATCAAATGAAGCCAAACCTAGCCAAGGAAAGAGACCACGGACTGTCCCTCCAGTGCCCTTCATTAGGAAGTTTCTGTAGTATCATGAAGCACCATGGCTATTTCTCAGCTGCTGGAAGACAGCCTCCTGTCCTACTGACTCCCTAGGCCAACAGGCATAGGCTTCGTGATTTCTGAACTAGTCTCTGTCAACATTTCCAAAATGGGACACTTTTTTTCCCCATCCCAAAACAGAAATTTAATTACCTGGTTCTCATGGCAAGGTCCTTGACAGTATTCGGTCAGACTTTCCAGGGTTTGGTTGATAAGCGCTACATTCTTTTCATTTATATACAAGCCCAGAAGACCAAGGCCTCCAGTTGTGCTTCCACAAATACAGTCCAGAAACTGCAGGGTCTCACATACCAAATTGTAGTTGGTCTTGTTATTTTGGCAACGGAGGAAGTTCTGCAATTGGGTAGTCCCCAGGTTCGGTGAGCAAAGGCAGAGGAAAGAGGGAAACGTTATTCATCCTGCCATTTTGATAGCCTCTAATAGGCTGGTAATTATACAGAGAGATGCCACGTGGGAGAGCATGGAAGAGTCAGTATGCCCCCCACCACCATGATGATAAACCCATGGCCTTAGTGTATGGCAATGGCCCTCAACAATGCAACCTGCTCTCCAAGGTGTAAATATATGGAATGCAGTGCAGTTGACTCCTATCATCTTTTTGAGTCCTCATTTCTCCATTCACTTCTTACCCCTTCCTCTCTCCTGCCCACCCCAGCTTCCATCAGATGGTAAGTTCAGAGGCATCTGACATTTCCAAGGGCAGTGGTTTTGTTTAAAGATGATGGTTTGATCTGAGTGCTGAATGCCCAGAGCCCAGCACTAGGGACAGTTCACCGTAAAATGGGGGTGTGATCAGTTGGCTTACTCCCAGTGCCATGTGGAGGGAGCCTGGATTACTTGTTTGGCCATTTCCATGATTAAAGGAAGGAGTGAGAGTGAGTAAATGTGTGTGTGCTTGTGTGTGTGTGCATGTGCCTGCGCAGGTATTCTCCAGGTGAGTTCTAAATGTAAACAAGAGGCACAGATAGGAGCAAGACACTTCCTCAACAAAATTTAAAAAGCCACATTCACCCAACTTGAGAAATAGAGTATTTTAATGAGGAGATTTTTGTCAGAGGCTCCAGTAATCTGTTCCTAAAAAGAAGCAAAAATTATGTATTTTCTTTTCCTCAGTTACCAAAGCGACATGCTTACTGTAAAAAAAAATGGGCAATACGAAAAGATAAAATGGACATGATCTTTGACCCAGTAATTTCCACTTCTATGAAGTATTCACTTCTACTCACAAAGTATGTATTGGATGTCCACTATAGTACTGTTTGTGACAGTGAAGAACTGGAAACAACCTAATTGTGCACCAACTGAGGAGTAAATAAATTACAGTATATCCACGTCATTTAATATTATAAATTAGAAACACCGAGTAGATCCCTATGTGCCAATATGGAAAGATCTCTATGACACACTGTCAAGTTTTTTCAAAAAGGCATATAGATTAATATGTAACAAATGTTCCCGTTCCAATATATAGAAAAAGGACTTGAGGATACAGTCTAAATCAACAACCAGTTCTCTATGGATGAAAGAGAGGCAACACTTGTAACTAAATACTTATTTTCATTTGGTCTTTATAAAAAGAATATATCCACACATTCCTTGTATAATTAAAACATCTGTTAAGGCACAGGTTAAGAACTGGTAACCAAGTTCAATGCTTGACTCATCACCAAACTAACCACCTCCTTTCTCCCCACTACAACTTAACTCAGATCCCTTTTGCTCCATAACAAGTTCAGGTCCAGGTGGGAGGTGGAGGGAGAACAGATGAT